>NC_090989.1:150546250-150854375 GCF_041146395.1 Eulemur rufifrons
CCTTATCAAAATCCCAGCTAGCTTTTTCACAGAAACTGAGCAGCAGATACTAAAATTGATGTGGAAACTCAAGAGACCTAGAATAGCTAAAACAATCTTGGAAAAGAACATAGGTGGAAGACTAACACTTCCTGATTTCAAAATGTACTGTGAAGCTATAGTAACAAGACAGGGTGGTACTGACATAAGGATAAACATATAGATCAAAGGACTAGAATTGAGAGTCCAGAAATAAACCCTCACATGTATGATCAATTGGGTTTCAAAAGGGTGCCAAAACAACTCAATGGGGAAAGCATAGTTTTTTCAATAAATGGCACTGGGATAACCGCATAGCCCACATGCAAAGAATAAAGGTGGATCCTAACTTCATATCATATATAAAAACTAATTCAAAATGGATCAAAGACCTAATTAAATGTAAGAGCTAACATTTAGAAGAAAATATAGACATAAATCTTCATGACCTTGGATTAGCAATGGTTTCTTAGGTAAGACACCAAAAGCACAGCAACAAAAGAAAAAATAAACTGGAATCAATCAAAATTAATGGCTTGTGTCCTCAAAGGATACCACTGAGAATGTGAAAAGACAATCCACACAATGGAAGAAAATATTTGCAAGTCATAAATCTGTTAAGGGACTAGTATCTAGAATAAAGAACCACTACAACTCAGTAATAAAAAGATAAATAACCCAATTAAAATATAGGCAAAATATCTGAATAGACAAATTTCTCCAAAGACATACAAATAACCCATAAGAACATAAAAAGTTGCCCAACATCATTAGCTGAAAGGGATATGAAAGTCAAAAACAATGAAATATCATTTCACACCCATGAGGACAGCTATAATCAAAGACAGATAATAACAAATGTTAGGATGTGGAGAAATCAGAACCCTTATATGTTGCTGGTAAGGAGTGTAAAATGGTGAAGCCACTTTGGAAAACCATCTGTCAGTTCCTCAAACAATTAAACACAGAGTTACCATATGACCCTGCAATTCCACTCTTAGGTATATATCCAAGAAAAATGAAAACATATATCCACACAAAAAATTATAAACAAATGTTCATAGTAGCATTATTCATAATAGCCCAAAAGTGGAAGTAACCTAAATGCCCATCAATTGATGATTGGAACAAAATATAAATATATCCATTTGATGGAATATTATTCAGCAATTATAAGGAATGAAATATTGATACCTGCTACAATATGGATGAATCTTAAAAACACTATGCTAAGTAAAAGAAACCAGTCACAAAAGACCACATATTGTGTGATTTCATTTGTATGAAATGTCCAGAATCCACAAGCCTATAGAGACAGAAAGATTAGCAGTTGCCTAGCTCTAGGTTGGAGGAAGGATTTGGGTGAAATAAGGGTGAACTGCTGAAGGGTTCAAGGTTTCTTTCATGGGTGACGAAATGTTCTAAAATTGATCATAGTGATGGTTGTACAACTCTGTGAATATAAAACCACTGAATTGTACACTTTAAATTGTGAATGTTATGGTATGTGAATTATATTTTGGTAAAACTGTTATAACTCTTTTCCTGAACCATCTACCTCCTCCTCCCCCCACTCTCCTAATCCTTCCACCACCCTAGGCTTCTATGGGCTCCCACATCACTTTGTGCATACTTTTATTAATATTATCATAGGTAGTAATTGCCAAACTGTATTATAATTTTCAGTGTAAATGTCTCTCTCTCCAACTGGAATGTACTTTAAGGCAGGGGCTAAACCTGACATGGGAAGTATGCAGTATTTCTTGAATACTTTCCTTCAAATTCTAGTCCAATCTCTTAAATAAAAATATACAAATCTTTTACGTATTAGAGCAGTGTGTGCAAGCTATCTGGGAGTCTGCTTTTCTACCAAAGCTTATTAATGCACAGAAATTGAGTACACAGAGTTGTCATAATATCTGATAGCATCATAATATACCGCCACATCAAAACACCATAGTCCACTTAGTACTTTATCTTGGGGAATTTTTTTGTGCCTGACTTTTAACCATTATAGTTACCTGGGACTATCTTTAGACATATTACTTATTTTTCCTCTTTTTGAACCATTTCCTTAAGGTATTCTCCTTGAATCAGAATTACTAGATCAATGGACACAAAACTGGGCACCTGCTTGCCCAAAGCCCCAATAACAATGGAATTAGAGTATATTTTATTTCTTAAAGTTGGTTCAAACTTCTCCTTCCTCAAAGAGCTAGAATAATCAAGCAATTCCACTTTATTATTATTGTTTTTTTAGTTGAACTCTTAGACCCATTTGGAATTTATTTTAGTGTACAGCATGAGGTATGAATCCATGGTAAGTGCTTTTTCATAACATTAGCCAACTGATCATGAAGCCTATTTTAAAATTGTTAGAAAAGAGCAAATAGTATTGGAACTACTGAAAGCCACCTGGATTAAAAAAAAAAAAAGATCCCATATCATTCTGTATATCAAGATAAATATCAAGATGGATTAAAGCTTAAATATAAAACATGAAGCCAGGCACAGTGGCTCACACCTGTAATCCTAGCACTCTGGGAGGCTGAGGCAGGAGGATCCCTTGAGGCCAGGAGTTCGAGACCAGCCTGATCAAGAGGGAGAGCCCATCCCCACTAAAAACAGAAAAATTAGCAGGGTGTCAGAGTGCGCGCCTGTAGTCCCAGCTACTCAGGAGGCAGAGGTAGGAGGATTGCTTGAGCCCAGGAGTTTGAAGTTGCTGTGAGCTACGTTGATGCCACAGAACTTGACTCAGGGCAACAGAGTGAGACTCTGTCTCAAAAATAAATTAATTAATTATTTAAAAAAATAAAAAATGAAACAATAAAAGCATCTTAAGAAAATACAGCTGAGTTTTTGTTTTTTCATGAGACAGGGTCTTACTCTATTGCCCAGGCTAGAGTGCAGTGGCCTGATCACAGCTCCAACTCCAGGCTTAAGTGATCCTCCTGGCTCAGCCTCCCCAAGTAGCTGAGACTACAGGTATGCGCCACCATCTCTGACTAATTTTTTTATTTTTTGTAAAAACAAGGTCTCGCTATGTTGCCCAGGCTGGTCTCGAGCTCCTGGCCTCAGTGATCCTCCTGCCTCAACCTCCCAAAATGCCGGGATTATAGGTAAGAATCACCATGCCTGATAGGTGGGTTTTTAAAAAAATAATTTTATGGAGAA
Organism: Eulemur rufifrons; assembly: GCF_041146395.1. Taxonomy (NCBI): domain Eukaryota; kingdom Metazoa; phylum Chordata; class Mammalia; order Primates; family Lemuridae; genus Eulemur; species Eulemur rufifrons. The sequence continues at coordinate 150,549,443 of NC_090989.1, forward strand.
AAAGATCATCAAGACCATAAAGAAAAATACTGCCAACTTTTACTACATAAAAGATTTTCTAAAAATAACACTGAAAGGCAAACAAATGGCAAAAACATATGCGATACTTTACACAGGGTAAGCAGTTCTAATATATAAAAAACACACAGGAAGGATAAGAATGGGAGTAAAATCACTCCAGTGAGATTTCAACCACATTGATAATCAAAAAAAAAATGGGGCCGGGCACGTTGGCTCACGCCTGTAATCCTAGCACTCTGGGAGGCCGAGGTGGGCGGATCGTTTGAGCTCAGGAGTTCGAGAGCAGCCTGAGCAAGAGCGAGACCCCATCTCTACTAAAAATAGAAAGAAATTATATGGACAGCTAAAAATATATATAGAAAAAATTAGCCGGGCATGGTGGTGCATGCCTGTAGTCCCAGCTACTCAGGAGGCTAAGACAGGAGGATTGCTGGAGCCCAGGAGTTTGAGGTTGCTGTGAGCTAGGCTAACGCCAAGGCACTCACTCTAGCCTGGGCAACAGAGTGAGACTCTGTCTCAAAAAAAAAAGGGAAAAAAAAAGATAGTATTCTTCAACTACGTTGCAAAGATTTAATTAAAACACTGACCAAATCATAAGCACAGACAGGGGAAATGGGCACTCTTGTACTCTTTTTGTGGGAGTTTAATTGGTACCTCATTGGTAGAAGCAGTTTGGTAATATGTATCAAAGCATAAAATCTAGACTGCTTGACCCACCATTGCCACTGCTGAGATACTAAAAGTTATAATCTCGAAAGTGCAAAAATATGCAGTATAAATTACTATAGATAATAAAATAATTAATAAGGTTTCTGGGTACAAAATTAACATATCAAAAAAATAAGTATTTTCATATATGCAAACAACAGTCAATTAGAAAATATCAGAAAACTCCAATTCCAAAGAATAAATGTTACCAGAAATATGCAAGATCTAGGTGATTTTAAAACATGCCTAGAACACACAAAGGCAGTACAGAAAAAAAAAATGGAATAGTGGTATGTAATGTCCCTGAATAGAAACATTCAGAATCATAAAGCTATCAACAGAAAACCTGATATACAGACAATGGAATACTATGTAGCCACTTAAATGGATACTATAAATCTGTATTTTGGTCAAAATTAGGTCATGTGGCTGATTTTCTGAGTTTTTAATGTCGATTTCTCCAAACAAAATCCTCCTCTTTCCTTCACATTCCAGCAGCACAAACACTACCTCCTTGATGGCCTTTCCTAATCCCAGGAATGGAACTGGTTGCGTTGTCCTCTGCATTTCCATTACACCAGGCTTATGCCACTCTTGTACCAATTATTTTACTTTGCCTTGCATATTTATTCTTTCTTTGATCATCTCCGAATCCATGACAAGCTATTTAAGGACAGATTCACATCATTTCCACAGATGCACCACATCATAGGTATTTAATGTTTGTTGGAAGCACAAATGGCTAACAAAAACTTTTTATAAATATTCTTATTTTATAATCAAAGAAATCTACTTTAGAATAGATTTACCTTTCTAAAAATTAGATTAGCAACAATTTAAAAGAATGGGATTACTCAGTACAAACGAGGGCTGAGCAAAAGGAGTGTTCTTATACATCATTGATAAGAACACACAGGACAAGAATCACTGTGAAAAGTAATTTGGCCATATGAAGCAAGAGCCTTAATGCAATTCAAACACTTAGCCTAGTAATTGTATTTTTTAAAAATAAGAAATTAAAAAAGGCCTTATGGCCGGGCGCGGTGGCTCACGCCTGTAATCCTAGCACTCTGGGAGGCCGAGGCGGGTGGATCGCTCAAGGTCAGGAGTTCGAGACCAGCCTGAGCAAGAGCGAGACCCCGTCTCTACTAAAAATAGAAAGAAATTATATGGACAACTAAAAATATATATAGAAAAAATTAGCCGGGCATGGTGGCGCATGTCTGTAGTCCCAGCTACTCCGGAGGCTGAGGCAGTAGGATCACTTAAGCCCAAGAGTTTGAGGTTGCTGTGAGCTAGGCTGACGCCATGGCACTCACTCTAGCCAGGGCAACAAAGCGACACTCTGTCTCAAAAAAAAAATAAAAATAAATAAATAAAAATAAAAAAGGCCTTAGGAGCAGGGATAGATTATTACAGCAATTATCCAAAATAAGCAAATGCCTAACTGAATTATGATATAAATCATATAGTCAATATAGATAATTGCAAAGAGTGTATTATGTGAGAATAAGGAGAACACGAGAAAGGCAAGCTATAAACTTGTATATACACACAAACACATATTTGAACAAAGTAAAAAGAACCCAAACACATACAAAAATCAGAAAGGCAATACATGAAAATGTTGATAGTAGTTGTCAGCAAATACTGGGGTTAAGGAAGTTATTTCCTTCTTTCTAATATTCTGTTTTTTCCAAAATAAGAATATACTACTTTTATAATCAGAAAACAAATAAAGGCTGATGAAATAAAGGTAAGAATTATAGGAAGAAGGGTCCTTACCTAGGGAGGTCACATTTCCATAATTCTCCAGCATCACATCCCAGTACAAGGCCCTCTGAATTGGGCCCAGACAAGCCCATTCCTCTGAAGTGAAGCATACTGATACCTCCTCAAACATCACCAACTCCTGAAATAACAGATGTGTTTGAGATCACCAATGCCCAGGAGCTCCTATACTGAAAGTTTCCTTTCACTTCTGGGGAAGGGATACGCTGTGAGGCCATGACGTTCACAATGGCCGCCAGGGAGACATAAGGAAACCACATGCAAAGTGTGTCTTCCAACAGCATGGACCTTGATTTAGAGATGGGGCCTGGACACTCAAGCACCAGGATGAGAGAGGGCACTTCAGCCACAATTAGGTAGCACAGGTAGGAAGGAAAGAGGATGCAAACCTTACCTGGGGCTGGGCTGTTAGGAGCATAAGTGCCATTAATTGATTTCTTGGGTTCTCTTCCTGGGAAAGGGCAGAAGCTTCAGGGACAGAAGAATCTGAGGAAGGGGAAAAAGCTGTACGTGAGATTACTGCTATTCTTGCTGACCATCTCAAGTCTAACATCTCCTACAAATCAGGAATTCAGAAAGATCCAGAACTCGCAGGCCTAGGCAATGATGGTTATAAAATGATCTACATACCATTTCTGAATGACCCCCACATGCAGAGCTGGAATAATACAAAGAGTAGCAATAAGAATGGATACAGGGTCAGAGGGATCCAGGAAAGGACAAGAGAGAGAACAGCAGGAACAGCAAAAATAAACTGGCACTGTAAGGGATTTCTATATAGGAAGCAGCTCCCTGGGTGTAGGGGAATGAGATACCAAAAAAGGTTCTGGAAAAGTCCAAAGCCAAGGCCACTGAGTAAGTACCATGTTGAGGATCCTGAAGGTTGAACACCACGTGGTCAGTAAGAGGATTTGGGCAAATTTCAGCTGCTATGTGGCAGCCAACGGGTGTGGGAGGTGTTGTTCCTAGAGTGCTCATCTCCTTCTGGAAAATGTCCTGATCCTTGACAAGGACTGGAACCTGGAGACAAGCAAAACAAAATAAGCTGGCTCCTCTTGTACCTCCAGAAAATGGACTCACCTAACCACCATGGACCTCTTTCTGCCCACAATCTAGAACTGTGTGATCACAGAGACCCACCTCAAGTATGTAGCATCAAAACAGCAGTAAACCTTTGCATTGAGAACAATGGAGGTGCCCTCTAGCCCCACTCATGGCACTGGTGACCTCTCCCATAGGAGACTGTACAGAACGGTGGGAACAGAAGCCAGACCTGGGTGTGAATTAAGGAAGGAATGGGAAGTAACAAGCAGTAATTAAGAGCATGTATTTTAGCTTCAGACCTAGTTTTAGATCAGACTTGGGTTACATCACATCTCTTCTACTTATTACCTCCTACTAATTTACCCCTTTACTTATCCCTTCCTGCTCCAATACAAGTAATACTAGAGTAGGCACCCAGACACTTGGCTTTGTGGCTAGCTAGATGTCTGCCTCAGTTTTCTTATCTTTCAAATGAAACGGATAGATTAGTAATTTGTAACGAAATATATGGCTCTAAAATTCTTCATTTTTATGATGAAAACAAACAAAGCCCATCCTTGATGCCACTCCTAAGTGTAAGATATGATTCACATTTCTTACAAAGCAATGTTTGTATTAGTCTATAGATTTACAGAAAAAAAATCACACACACGGGCGGCTATATTAAGATCCCAATCTAATGGCTAAGGATGTAAATCTTCTCAGAAACAATTATTGCAACCTAATCCTTTGACTTGCAGAATGCCTGGTAGGGGCCCACAAGAGAGGTCTTGCCAGATCTGAGCGCTTTATTCTTTTTTTTTTTTTTTGAGACAGAGTCTCACTTTGTTGCCCCAGGTAGAGTGCAGTGGTGTCATCACAGCTCAGCACAACTTCAAACTCCTGGGCTCGAGTGAACCTCCTGTGTCAGCCTCCCCAGTAGCTGGGACTACAGGTGCGCACCGCCACACCTGGATAATCTTTTCTATTTTTTTTGGTATAGATGGGGTCTTGCTCTTTCTGAGGTGGTCTCAAATACCTGACCTCAAGCAATCCTCCTGCCTCAGCCACCCAGAGTGCTAGGATTACAGGCATGAGTCACCACGCCTGGACAGGAAAGCTTTATTCTTGTTATGCTTCTGCCTTTTATACTCCAGGCTTACATCACTATTCCAAACAGACTTACAGAAACAATACATATGTTTCTGTTTAGGGAAACACTTATAAACATTATCTTCTTCAGATTCTTGAACCAAACTCAGCATTAGCAAGAATCACCTAGGGGATAAAATGAAGTCAATGCTTTTATGCTGATTCTGAGTTGGGATCAAAGACTTCAATCATAAATCCAATTATCTGCAGAGATATTCTGAATAGCTCATGAATCTGCTTGAATTAGTATTAGGGTTACTAGTGTGCTATTAATTATTACTGAAAATAACAGGATCACCCTACAGCCCAGCCTCAATTATTTCCTTCCCTCTATCCCAACACCCCCCACCCCTTCCCACCTTTCTCACTTTTAGTGCTGGTCCATCGAGGTCTTTCTGCAGCTCCTCTACCAAGGCCACAGCCTCCTCGCCACTCCCAGGGTGATGGAGCTGCACCCAGGTCCGAATCTCCCCAGGCAGGATGCTCAGAAACTGCTCCAACACCAGCAGCTCCAGGATCTGCGCCTTGGTGCGTGCTTCTGGCCTCAGCCACCGGCGACAGAGCTCCCGGAGCCGGCTCAGAGCCTCCTGGGGTCCAGATGTCTCATGATAACGTAACTGTCTAAAGTGCAGGTGGGAGGTCTCCCAAACAGAGGAGCTGCTCCCTTGGAAGCTGGTTCCCCATTTCCAGGTATCATCCTTTCCTTTCACAAGACCCTCTTGTCTCAGAGCGCTGTGGGCCCAATTTTCTCTTGTCATTGTCTTTTACGAAAGGTTCCTCTCCAGGTCTCCTTAATTCTTGACTTCTTCTTGAGAGTTTGGAGAATACCATCTACAAGACCTCAAGAAATCATTGTTAAAGTTAACAAAGAGAAATAACTGAGCTTTCCAGCCCCAGGTAACTCCCAGTAATAGAGAGAAACTCTGAGAATGCATAGTTCTAGGTTCCAAAGAGTGCTTTCTCTGACAGAAGGCCCCTGCCTAAGGCTCTGGTGACACAGACTCATGTAACCCAGACCACTGCTGAAACCAAACACATGAAATTCCTTTGGTCTTTATTCACATGATCTAATTACAATAAAGTCTTTACCACTCTAACAATGGGCATCCTACCCTGGCTACTCTTGTATAACCTTGAACAAGTTACCTCACTAGTTCCTACGTCATGGGGTTGTCGTGAGAACCTGATGTGTAAATACATTTCAAGTTTTTGAATAGTACCTGGTACATGAGTTCAAATGTTATTATCCTTCTGTAACCAGCACTCTTTCCTATGTTCAGCAGAGTCAATATGTAATCATGGTCTTAATCCTGGTACATATGAGATAAAATCCCAACACCTCCTCAATTCACAAAGAAAAGCTGATATGAGTTCTGTGTATCTTTGGTGTACTTTCAATTCTCTGAAAATTGTTTATTCTGTTAATCAAAATATTTGGATGAATTTGAGTAAGTTTTTATTATATAGAACTTAGGCTTATTCTCTAGAACTCATCTGTTCGTTAGAAATAACATTTTTTCTGATTATAAAACAAAAAATTTGCAAAACTGGAAAACATACATAAAACCAGAAAATAATCACTTCCATTATTTTGGACCATGTCCTTCCAGACCTTTTTCTATGCACCAATTTGGGTCACAGACTGGATGCAACTGTACTGCCCTACATCTTTCTTTTCTTACATATTATGTTGTGAACAAGATAATAAATATTCTTCATTATTTTTAAGAGCTGTATGAGTTCCATTCATACTTAAGTAGTTCCCTGTTGGTAGATATTTAGATTATTTCTAATTTTCCCCTATTATAAATACAGCCACAATGACTACCCTTGCTAACAAATTTTTGGTTACCTCTCTGCTTCCTTCTTCAGGATAAATTCCTAGAAGGAAAACTGTTGGGCCAAAGGGTACAAATATTTTTAAACTTTTAAGATTATAACGGTTATATCATCATCAATGACATATGAAAGCATCCTCATTAATTTTTATGTAACACACAGACCCTTAAAGAGCTTGCTTATAACAAAGAAGGGGAAGCAGAAATATAAACATAACTTCAATATAATGTGTAAGTCCAACTAATAGGAGAACATAAAAGCACAGAAAAGATTCATGAAAGGTAACTTTGGGTTGGGCTTTAAAGGAAAAACAAAAAGACCACTGGAATATCAAGAAAGCCATTCCAGAAGAAAGAAACTACGTTTTCAAAAGTGAGGGAGCGACAGCACAATAGCTCTGTTAGAAATGCACTTTGCAAACCAGAGCAGCAGAGTAAACTGTGGAGGCAAGATTGTAGGAGTAGAGCAGGGAGAGGTAAACCGAAGTCAAATTCTGAAGGCTCCTAAGAAGCAGAACAAGGAAGTGATCATGTCCTATAAGTAATAAGCAACCATTAAACAGGTTTTACCTTACATTTTCCGTGGTTACTTTTAAAAATAGATAATATATTTACTTGATTCAAAATTTAAAATTATAAAATGCATACTGTATAAAGTTTCCCTCTCCCCATTAGTTTCTTTATATACCTTTCCAGCTATATATATATACTATACAAGTGTGTGCATGTTTTGTATTCCTTTTTTTTCCACAAATGCTAGAACCATGAATAATGTGCTTTATCTTCCTTTTCTCAGTTAATAATGTATCTTAGAGACCTCTCCTGTCAGTACATTGCCCCTCTCCCTGTTTTTATAGATGCATGGTATTACTGTATGGATGTGTCATAACTTATTCACTCCAGCACTGATAGGATGTTTGGGCAGTTTTCAATCTTTTCTTATTACCAACAGTATTATCATGGATAACTCTGGGCATACATCAGTTTGCATGTGTGTAGGCATATATAAGAAAAGTTCCATAAAGCAGAATTGCCGGGTCAAAAGGCATATGCATTTATAATTTTGATACTGCCAATGAGCTCTCATTAGGATTGTACCAACTTACAATTTATGCGACCATCAGCAAGAGCTGTATAGGAGTGTTCATTTTCTCACTCTCTCACCAATACAGCTGTCAAAGTTTGGGATCTCTGCCAAATTTTTATTTATTTATTTTTATTTTTATTTATTTTTTTTTTTTGAGACAGAGTCTCACTTTGTTGCCCAGGCTAGAGTGAGTGCCGTGGCGTCAGCCTAGCTCACAGCAACCTCAAATTCCTGAGCTCAAGCGATCCTCCTGTCTCAGCCTCCCGAGTAGCTGGGACTACAGGCATGCAACCACCATGCCCGGCTAATTTTTTCTATATATATTTTTAGCTGTCCATATAATTTCTTTCTATTTTTAGTAGAGATGGGGTCTCGCTCTTGCTCAGGCTGGTCTGCCAAATTTTTAACTAGCATTTTGGGTGAATGAGTATACTGAGTCATTTATGTATTTTTTCAATTAACTATTCATATATGTTGTTCATGTTTCTATTGAGGTGTTGGGTCTTGTTAGTTTGTACACACTTTTTATCATAGGAAAATTAGTCCCTTGTTTACAATGGGAGCTGCAAATTTTTCTGTTTGTCAAGTGCCTCTGTGACTTTTGTCATGTCATGTGACTTTGTTTATAGTGGTTTTTGCCATGCAATTAATGTTTTCTTTTATGGCTTCTGAGTTTTGTGCCATAACTAGAAAGGCCTTTCCCACTCTATGCATGAAGGGAGTCTTAACTGGGGTCACTACTTTACAAGGGAGGAATGATGGGGGAGAGCACTGGATATCAGGAACGCCAGTGAGGCTTTTGCAATAGCATAAACAAATAATTAAGTTGTAAGGGAAGTAGCAGTAGGGATAAGACAAGTGAGAAAAACTTGGTAGTTCTTGATAATGGATCCAGGGGTGATTGAAAAGAATTTTTTAAAAGGATTTTAAATAACTTTCTATAATAAACTATCAGAACTCTTTGCAGATAAAAATAACAAATCTTTAAATATACATTTTACTTGCTTCTCACAAAAGGTTTCGAGGCAGAAATTAAAAAGAGCAAAAAAGGGCCTGGTATGATGTCTCACATCTATAATCTCAGCACTTTAGGAGGCCAAGGAGGGAAACTGCTTGAGACCAGGAATTGGAGACCAGCCTGGGCAACATAGTGAAACCCTGTATCTACAAAATAATAAAAGAATTAGCCAGGCATGCTAGCACACACCTGCAGTCCTAGCTACTCAGGAGACTGAAGCAGGGGGACCCCTTGAGCTCAGGAGTTTGAGGCTGCAGTGAGCTATGATTAGGACACTGCACTCCACTCTAGGTAACAGAGCAAGACCCTGTAATAATTAATTAATTAATTAAAAGAAAGGGAACTAAGGAAGGCTCTGAGGAGCTAAGTGATTCATTCAAGGCCACTCAGCTAGTTAAGATGTGGAAGCAAATTCTGAACTCAGGGATTTTAATTCCAAAAGTCCAAAATAATTCTATCTAAGAAGAGAGTTATGAAACCGAAACAATTGTTTCCAAACACTAGTCCATGATAAAGCTTTACTCTGGCAAGCTGCAAAAAGAGAAGAACAATAACTATACCATTGTCATTGCCACTGACACGTTGGCAATGACTTTTTCTTTTTGTGCAAAGGACAGCATTTATTCTGAGTTTATGGTCTTAGTGTTAAATGCATTCTCTGAAGTAATGGTGGTATGGGTGGTTTAAGTTTGCTTTTTAAATACTATTATACTACAAAATTAAAAGATGGTAACTGGTCCATCCCTTAAAAAAAATCCATCCCCAGAAATCTGGGGGGCATTCGTCTAGGAAAGTCTCAAAAAGTTTCTGTGTATCAGCCTCAGAGAAGATTGGTGAAGAGCAGAAAGGCCTGAACTGAGAAATCTGGCTACAGAGGCAGCTGTTCCCAAAACGGCAACAGAGCCTACTAGACTCAAACACCAGTATATACACACACACACACAAACTCAGACGTGCTGACCTCAATACCTTCCCTAACCCAGCTGCGTGCCCAAGCCGAGGGCACGCCGTCGAACCCCAACCTGGAGCTGAGGTGGGGCTGTGCCGGGGGTCAGTGCCAAGGAGGGGTGTGCGGTACCAACAAGCGTCCCGGGCCGCCCTCGGCGCACGCCCACCCGCCCCCGAGCCCACCCCTCTCACCCGGGGCTCCCGCTGCGGCTCCAGCCCTGGGTATCGCAGCCTCGGCGCCAGGCCACTAGGAGATGACACAGGAACTGGACGAGGCTAAAGGCCCAGAATAATGGCCGAGCCGCGGATACTGCAGCTTCCGGTGGCTCCCCGCCCCCCAATCTCCGGCTCTCTAGGAAGCCGCATCTCTATGGTTCATTGGGTGGTTTTTTTTTTTTTTTTTTTTTTTTGGCTTTTTTTTGTTTTTGTTTGTTTGTTTGTTTGTTTGTTTTTGGTTGTTTTGTTTTGTTTTGTTTTTTCCCCAGGGGAGGTGAGGAGGGGCGGAGCTCCTGGGCCCTTGTGTCTTCGTTCCTCCCGTCAAATCAGGCGGGGCAGCTGTGTTTCAGACCCGAAGGGTGCTGAGATGAAAGACAGGGCCCAGGGCTTTAGGGTGTTTGTTGCCTCCTGAAAAAGTTGGACCTCTCTGCTTTAATCTGTATTTCGATTGAGGTTGGTAGGGAGTAATCGCTCATATGTCTGAATGACCTGTGGGTGACTTTTCTGGTCTCTTCTTTTACCTGTGGCACTTCTCACTGTAAATAATGACATAGCTTATAAATCACTCTCTTGTGAGTTCACTTACTTGCCCAAATAATGAGATAATGGAGCTCTGATATTCAATAGTAATCAAGTTGAAGCTCTTGAAAGAGAAGGTTATTCCAGTTGTTCATCACCTGGGTAAATTTAGGTGTATACAAAGGAAGCTGGAATTCTTATTCTCTCTTTGGTCTTCAATCTCTTAGGTTTGGACTTCTGGAATAGATACCTCTATATGGGACTACAGCTGGAACCACTCTCCAAAAGGGCAAGGGCCACATCTGTATGGATCCAGTGTATCTAGGATCTGGAGCCATACTGGGTAGTAGATGAATGTTTGTTGAATGAACAAATGTTATGAGCAAATAAACATGTTTGTCATACGGTTTATTTCCTTATAGTCTCTCCTGGCTTTCATTAAACATTTGCTTAAACATTTCAGCCTCTACTCATTCATTCATTCATTCAGCAACTATTAACTGAGTACTTGCTATGTGCCAGGCACTGTTCCAGGCATGGGAGACATAAATGAAGAGGTAAAGTCTCTGCTCTCATGGTGCTTACATTTCTAGTGGGGGTAGACAGAAAACATGCAAATGCAAAAATGTGTCAGGTAATGATAAATGCTAAGAAAGAGGGTAAGGAGGACCCAACAAAGGATACTGAGAAGCAAGAGCCAACCAAGTAGGAGGAGAAGCAAAAGATAGTACTTTATAGGTCTCAGAGCGTGAATGAGTAGGTTTTGAAATATTAATCAATGTGGTCTCTGTTTCCACCCCCCACTAAATTATTTTACTTGTAACCTTGGGCCCCCCCTTCTCCTCCCCTGCATGCCCAGGTAGACAGGAGTTATTCATTAAGGGACTGGAAACAAAGGGGACAAAAACTATACTGTTAGGTCAATAGAACCCTTTGGGAGACTGAAAAACATTCTTGCCTAGCAAGTGTTTCTGCTGGGAATGATAAAAAGAATGGGAGGAGCCAAAATGACCACTGGGATCAGTGACCAGTGGTCACATGCCTACCAAGCAGTGGCCTGGAAGCATGTAACCACAGAGTTGTCAGCTGGTGAGGACCAGCAATTGTCAATGGCCAGCCCAGGGCCCCAGTTTTGTCATTTAGTTTGTGCCCTCATATTCTGCCTAGTGCCCATCTGACAGTCAGGGAACTTGAAGCACCCTCACCCCTCCCCTGAGACGAAAGACATGGTAACCTTGTGGAGTGATGGAGTTTGGAAAGGAACACCCTGTCCTTGACCAAGATGCAATTATATGGAAGTTGTTTAAAGTGGCCCAGAGCACTGGGACAGTGGCGAAATACAACACATAGCCTCTGCTTCACATATACACACACTCCTGGTATTTAGAATTCCCAAATGTACAGGTGAAAAAAAAAAAAAACTAGGAAAACAAGAAATAAATGAGTTTGAAATAGGTATTTGAGAAGAGGCTGCAGGCAGAGGACTGATCATTTAAGATGGGCTAAGACCTCAGAATACTGATCAACTAAAACTGAAATCCCAGTCTGAATGAAAACATTGTGTTTCTCTATCTTCCATAAAACCCCACTCTACCAGGTTTGTTTTCAGTGCATATTGGAATGTGATTGACCTATGACCAAGGATCTTGTACAATGCCATATATGTAACAAAAGCTGAAAATCCCCAAGACCTGCAAGCTGGAGACTCAGAAGAGGTGAAGTTATAGTTCCAGTCCAAGCCCAAAGGCCCAAGAATCAGGAAAGCCAATGATGTAAGTTCCAGTCTGAGTCCCAGTTTGAGTCCAAAGGCAAGAGAAGCCAGAAGACAGGCAGAGAGAGCAAATTCTCCCTTACTCAGCCTTTTTCTTCTACTCAGGCCTCCAACATGCTGGATGAGACTCACCCATGTTAGGGAAGGCAACCAGTCTACAGATTCACATGTTAATTTCATCCAGAAACACCCTCATAAACACACTCAGAATAATGTTTAACCAAATATCTAGGCACACAATGGCCCAATCGAGCAGACACAGACACATAAAATTAACCATCACACATGGATTCCTCCAAATATAGTTCAGGGTGTTGGTTATAGAATAGCATTTCTAGGCACTAAATAGCATCTATGGTGGTTAGATTCTGGTCAGTGTCACTTAGAAGGATCCATTCCAAATTTGGATGGAAGATAAAACAGCCATCCTCTCTGTGAATTGGAGGGAGATAGAAATCCCATTGCCCATCTTTTTGCCTTCATTGGAGGCCTATCCGGACAGGCTGGGAAAAGGGAGTATTTGTAATAGAGGATCACAAAATCAAGGACCTGAGCTTGTGGTGCCTATGGCTTTGATAGGAGCTTTAGGATCTGAAAGGCTTAGGGGGCTGTTGTGGCCCTAGTGGGAAAGGAAGTGAGATACTGGGGGATCTGCTCTGGGCCGTCTCTAACCTATCTCAAGGGCTACATGAAAATGAAAATGTTCAGGTTGTCCCAAGTTGGTCTCTAGACCAGTCTTCTATTACTAGGCTGGCAATGCCATCATGAATCAGAAGAGGATCGTTGACCTTGCTAGAAGTCTTTGCTGGTGTCAAGAATTACTGAGCTTTGGCAAGAAACAAAGGAAGAAATAAAAAAAAAAAAAAAGATTTACTGAGCTGCACTTTCTGTATCTCCACCCCAAACACACACACACACACACACACACACACACACGAGTTTTCTGCAGTGTATAACTGGCAACTACAAAACATTTAACTTGAATGAAGCTATAGAGTTCAAACCAGAGCTATGATGCACAGTTGGGACATCAGAAAGAAATAGAGAATATAAACACTACTTTGTTATGTGTCAGCCTCTTTCACATGGTTAATCTCATTTACTCCTTACATGAATCCTTTGAGACAGATAATAGTGTGACAATTTTAATAATAATGAAACGAAGTATGAGTAGGTTAAGTAAATTGTTTAAAATTTCCTTCCTAATAATCAGTAAGGCTTTAAAATCCAAGGCAAGTGATCTTTTCATCACTATATATAGGCTTTTGTACACACAGAAGCAAGCAAACTTCTCAACTTGCCTGGAGGCAAGACAGTTAGGGCGAAGGGGGAGAAAAGTCAGGACAGCCAGTACAAAGAGGATCTTCAACATGCTGAATATTTTAGCTGTGGTCAGGTCTTAGACAACTCATGCCAATGTGAATGGAAACCAGTATTGACATGCTCTGTTCTCTGGGAATCCTTCTAAGTCTTTGATAATCTGGCGGGATGGGAGGCAGGGAAGCCTGCAGTCTTGGCTTGTACCTACTAGATTTTCTATACAGGGTCATGACTCTTGAATACACTCTGATATAAAGAGGCTTCAAAGTGGTAGTTCTAAAGTCAATCTAGTATCTCCTAGCCTTAGAGGCGTTTGGGTGTCTGGGGAGTAGAACAAAATATAACTGAGGCCCTTCCTAGGCCCAGATATTTTGCAGATATTTTACCATTGGAAAAATAATGGTAGTAGTTACTACACAAGTGAAGGGCATATTCTGAAACACTAAAATTCTTTGAGTCAGATATTAAAAGCAGCTTCTGCTTATTACCTAAAAAGGTGCCCTTTGTGCTGTATACCACAGTTGCCTCCATCCACTTGATTTTTGTGCAGCTATAGGGGAATGGCTCTACTCATCCTGACAGCCTTCCATCTCAAGCACACACCATGATATCTCACACTATTTTGCCTGAGGGCTTCCTCTAAAAGTTCAGAACCATACTCAGCCAGGTCTCTGGCACAGACTGGAAGAAGTGCATAAGAATAATATTGGAAGACATCACTGATATTTGTAAGAACAGCAGATGTTTATTGGACAAATTATTACTATTTCCTGCAAAAAGAATTTTATAACTCCAGTTTTATAACATCAGAGGTGATTAAAGACAATCTAGTGACTAAAAACAACCTAACAATAAGAGCATCCTTTTTTTATATTGAATGGAAAATTTTTTTTTAAGTCTGTCACTGAGGATACAAAACTGCAATGAAATTTAGTCTTATGGGATTTAGATTCAACAGAATTACCCAGCTACCTAAAGCTCTTTTTGGTTTCAATTTTCTTCCAAGTAAGACCTAGCACAGGACATACCATCTACAAAAAAAAAAAAAAAAAAAATCTCTAAGTCCAGGGAGATACTTTCCGCTTTAAGCAGAATTCTTTGCTTTACATATAGGCCTTTAATCAAGGCTACATAAAATGAGGTTTTAACGTTTTCCTCTCAACTAAAAAAGCACATATATTTTTGTTCCACACAGGATCAATTCTACACAACCAGGACGTCTGTGGCTAAAATTATTGCCTCTTCATATTCCTCAGAAATATTCAAGGTACCAAAAATATAAGTGAAAAAATGTGAATGCTCAGGAAGTGGGCAGATGACAAAAACAGGGAGGGGAATACACAGTAGTCTAGTGATGTACACTTCAAGAGAGCTGGGGTTTTGAGGAAGAATAGAGAAGAAATGTCAGTACAGAGAGGTACAAGGGTTAGGAAAGACAAAAACTAGCAACTGAAGGACTGCAAAGTGAGCATTGCCCTTAGGGAACAGCCAGGTTTCCAATAGAACAAGAAGGTGAAGAAAACACATTCAAAGGGAAGTCCCTGAACTCCAAAGGGTATCATGAAAGGACTTAAAAGGATGGTAAAGGGCTGCATACTTAAACTCTGACTGAGGTAACAGCTGGTAGTCCTGGTAAACTCCTAGAGGAAGGTAGGTGATCAGTCAACATTATATTGCAAAATATTTGTCTGAAGGATGTAAGGACCTGTTGTCAACATTTATTCCTGCAGCGTAAGGCAGGTATCAGCCTAGGAGATGGGTTAAGCCTCCTCAAGGGACTATAATCCTAGCTTGCCTGAAACAAGAAATGTGAAGATCTCCTGTATTCAGATCTCTGGGTGAGATGACATGACATCCTTCCTAGAACATATTTATTCTAAAATGAAAAAGAAAGCCTATCTGAAGAAAGCATTTCAGATACTATGACACAGTAATAAAAAAGAGTTGGGTTTTTTTTTGGAGATTATCTGCTCAGCAATATAGGGAGCATCAACAACTTTGCTCAGGGATGATTTAACAGCCCTATTCCCTGAATGCTGCAAGTCTGTTAAAGGCCCTCCAGACCTTGCTTTGAATAACCATGAAAAGAAGGACTATTATATCACAAAATCATGTGTAAACCACTATCCTATCAAAATAGGACAAACCAATCATTTTTCACATAAATATACAAGCTTCACTTCTCTCTTTCCAGAACAGCAAGAAAGAAATGTATAACCCTTAAAACAAAATTATGAGGTATAGAGATAGGCCATAAATCTCATTCAGAGAAGATTGGTAGCATCTTCCTTACGAAACCATGGTCAAATAATTGTCCAGATACAATCATCTTTCACAGAGGTGGCTACCCAGGAGAACGCCAGCTGGTCTCCCACTCACATATAGAATCACTATGGAGGGCAGAGGCACTTTGGTATAATGAAGAAAGCATGAATGTCAAAGTCAGATCTGAGCTCAAATCCTGGCTCCCACCACTTACTAGCCAGTTACTTAACCTCATTGAGACTCAATTGTCTTGCACACATTGAAAGGATTAAATGAAATAACATATCCTCAATAATTCCTTAAATAATAAATCACTATCTGCATAAGACAAATGACATTGGGCTTAGGGATTCACTGTATACAAACAAGAGGAGTGGCTAAGAATGGGGGTATCCTGAGTGCTCCCAGATGTGAGCTAAGGACTTTAAAAAGTTTTTAAAAAGAGTGGGCGTGGTGGCTCATGCCTGTAATCCTAGCACTCTGGAAGGCCGAGGCAGGCAGATTGTTTGAGCTCAGGAGTTTGAGACTAGCCTGAGCAAGAGCAAGACCCTGTCTCTACTAAAAATAGAAAGAAATTATCTGGACAGCTAAAAATATATATAGAAAAATTAGCCGGGCATGGTGGCACATGCGCTGTGGCTACTGTTTTACAACCATGAAGTTACAAAAAGTGAAAGACAAGATGCTGAAAATAACGGAGTTAAGATGGAAGTTTGATGAACCACAGAGTTGAGAAACCAAACATGGAACTGCTTACCTCTAGACTTCCCCTTAAGCCAACGATCAATGTTCTTAAGGTCTAGGCTACTAGTACTTGGTATTGTGTTCATTACACCTGAAAATATACTAAGTGCTACCTTAGGCAAAACTTCTCTTGAATCACTCTCTCTAAACTGTTAAGAAAAACACTGCTCCAATGTCCTAAATTTAAGCTATTATTATTTACCATGTGCCACACTGGTCATATATTACATGTATCATCTCATTTAATCCTCACAACAACCCTGTGAGGTAGGTCAGTATTCCCTTATTACAGGTAAGTCTGAGGATGAGAGCAGTTAAGTGACTTGTCCAAAATTGACAAGCTGGTACATGGCAGACCTGGGATTAGAACACAGATCTCTCTGACCCCAGAGCATACTTTTGGACACTAATCTCTATGTAGTATGTGAAGACACAGTCTTCCACTAGTTTTATATTAATGGTGACTATATCTCTCTAAAGTTTTTGAGCCTACAATTGTTTCAGTTTCGTTTTCTTCCTGGTTGTCTAGATATATATTGAAAAGATGGAGCCTAGGTAGTATCTATCATCTGCAGATCCTTCCACATCTGTGGGAAAGGAGGATTCAGTAAATTTTTGCTGTTTTCTTTTAACCTAATAGTGATATTATATACTTTGCTGACAACTCTAAAGTCAGCTTATCTTAAAACTGCAAAAGACAAAAGATTGGTGTTTATATTACTAAACAGGAAATATGCTCTAATACGAAGTGCCTTTTTCATCCTTCCACTGCTGCTAAGCACCAGTGTTAGGGTGCAATCCCAGGAAACTGAACTCTATATACTATGTACCTTTCATAACACTGTTGAGTGAAAATGAGCATGTACTCACTGCATTTGAAAAATACTATACTTTTTTCCTGAATATAAAAGTAGTACATTCTCATTGTAGAAAATCTAGAAAGCATAGAAAAGTATACTGAAGAAAATAGAAATCACCTATAATCCTATCACCCGGAGATAATCACCGTTCATATTTTGGTTTTGTTTACTTCATTGCCATTTTTTCCTATGAATAAATATTTTTTAAAAATTTGGATTGTATTCTATTGCTTTTTCTTTATATTCCATTTTATTCAAATCATTTCCTCATGTCATTAAATATTCTTTTAAGATGTATATGATGGCTGCAAAATCATCATATAGATAGACCATCATTCATTTAAATCTCATTCTGTTGAAAATCTAGTTTTCTTCTTTTAGTTAAATATGATGCTGGCATGAATATCCCTTTTGTTAATTGTTGTCTACTTCTGATTATTTTCTGTGCAGGGATTCATAGAAGTACAATTAAGGTTAATGATACTTAAAAATTGCTTTTCAGAAGAGTAGCAGTTAGCCAGTTAGCCCTATAACCAACAATAATTGTTATTTATGAGGTTTCTTTCTCCTCATTATGTTTTCTCTGGTGTTGAATAAGCTGTGAGCTATACCGATAAGCTTTCCCACACTCGCTACATTTATAGGGTTTCTCCTTAGTGTGAGTTCTCAAATGTAGAATAACTTGAGAAGTCTGCCTGAAGGTTTTCCCACACTCGTTACATTTATAGGGTTTCTCTCCAGTGTGAACTCTCTGATGATCAATGAGGTTTCGATTAGAAGTAAAAGCTTTCCCACATTCATTACATTTGTAAGGTTTCTCTCTACGATGAAGTCTCTGGTGTTCATTCAGGGTCTTCCTTAAGATGAAAGCTTTTCCACACTCATCACATTCGTAAGGCTTCTCCCCAGTGTGAATTCTCTGATGGTCCATAATCTTTGTATTAGAACCACATGTTTTCCCACACTCTTTACATTTGTAAACTTTTTTTCCTTTGTGCATTCTCTGATGTTGAGTAAGGTTTGAACTACGGCTAAAGGCTTTCCCACACTCAATACAAGTGTAGGGCTTCTCCCCAGTGTGAACTCTGTGATGCGAAATAAGGCCTGAACTCCGACTAAAGGCTTTCCCACATTCTTTACATTCATAGGTTTTCTCCCCGCTGTGGATTCCCTGGTGCCTAATGAGGTGTGACTTACCACTGAAAGACTTCCCACATTCACTGCATGTGTAGGGCTTCAGTCCAGTGTGGATTCTCCGATGAACAACAAGGTTGGAACTATGACTGAAGGCTTTTCCACATTCCTTACACTTATACGGTTTCTCTCCTGTGTGGATTCGCTCATGTACTGTGAGGTTTGCACTCTGACTAAAGGCTTTCCCACACTCTGTGCATACATACTGTCTTTTTTCAGCCTGAACTCTTGTGTTTGTTGTAGGGTCACAGCACTGGCTACTGTCTTTTTCAGATTCTTGGTCACTCACTTCTGTAAGTGCTTTAATGTCTTTAACTGTCCTATGTTTGAAGTTTCTCGTCTTTCTTCTCATTTTCTCCTGCTTGGAGCATTCCAGTGCCTCTCTAGTCTTCTCTTTCCCTTCAGAGGAGCTTTCTCAATTTTGACTTCCTTGGCAAAATTCTCTGTGGAATTCTCCTGAAAGAAAGAACATAATGCAATTCTGACTTTTCAGGAATGATGCTTTGGAATCAACATCTCCTCAGTCCCAGTTTCACCACCTGACAGAAGAAACAGAAATTGCACATGTCACCTGTTCACTATACTAGAGGAAGGAGAATTATCCAAGGACATGATGTGGTAGATCACAAGGTCTCATATGGAAGGATAAGTGTTCAAAGGTAGGGGAACTGATCAAAAAGATGAGGGAAAATGCAGTTAGACATAGAAGCCAAGGTCAAGACTTATGGAAAGCCAAGGGCTGAGAGAAGCCCAAAAGGTCAAGCATCAGAATAAGCAATGAATTAACATAAAATCCACCCTAGTTTCTTCCTGTCTCATCCTCTACACCTAGAATTAGAGCCATCTAACTCTTAATAGCAGACTCAACTATAATTTAAGGCTGGGTGTGGTGGCTCACGCCTGCAATCCTAGCACCCTGGGAGGCTGAGGCAGGAGGATTGCTTGAGGTCAGGAGTTCAAGACCAGCCTAAGCAAGACCAAGACCCCATCTCTACTAAAAATAGAAAAGTAAGCCAGGTGTGGTGGCACATGCCTGTAGTCCCACCTACTTGGAAGGCTGAGGCAGAAGGATCCCTTGAGCCCAGGAGTTTGAGGTTGCAGTGAGCTATGATGATGCTACTGCACTCTACCCAGGGTGGCATAGTGAGACTGTCTCAGAAACAAAGAAAAAAGAAAAAAAAAGCCTATAATGTGGTCCTAGAAAATGTGAACTGAAAGATGATTAGTTCAATAGCTCAAATGACTAATCTTCAGATGAATTTGGCTTTTAGTTCTTGCTGACCTATTCCCCTACGATTAGTGATATAAAGGCTAGTACATGACAGGTGCTCAAAAACTGTTTTATAGCATAGCAACAGGGATTCTGTCTTAGGGCAGCAGTCCCCAACCTTTTTGGCACCAAGGACCAGTTTCATGGAAGACAATTTTTCCACGGACTAGGGATGGGGGTGGGTAGGGTGTTGTGGGTGGGGTGTGGTACAGAGCTCAGGTGGCTATGCACGGTCCATTTCCTAACAGGCCGCAAACCAGTAATGGGCTGTGGCCCAGAGGTTGGGGACCAGTCTTAGGGTGTGACTAAGATTTCATCTTTTGCTCTAGGTCGCAGTCTACATACCAGTATGTAAGCCCTGTCTTGATAAGTGTTGACACAATTCTTCCAAGTTGGAGCTTAGTCACATCACAGCCTACTTCACAGGGGCTGGTCTGTAGCTGGATCCAGCTTTATGTGCTAGTTTCATCCATCTGCTTTTCACCATGCTATCACTCTGACATGCTGAGTCTACTAATGAACTTGAGAGGCTAAATTGCGAAACAGGGTTACTTAAAGCATGGAAGAAGAAACTCTGATAGGACCTTGCATGGCATAATAGTAAAGTATCTAAGGATGGCAAAAGGGTGAGAATAACAGATAGCACAACCAAGAGGGGCTGGTACATGAAACCAAATGTCAGGAATGAGCAGGAATTTTCCACCTGGTTTGACATGAAACTCTGGACACACAGGTAACCCTGGAAGACTTCAGATCTAGAAGGAATTGGGTTATAAAAGAAAACCAAAAGATAACACCAGTATACTAACACATGACTAATTTCTCTTTTACTATGTTCCTTTTCAGACTTGTACATATGCATATTGTTAGATAATTAAATATATGGTGGATATAATTTCCAATCCTATTTCTTCCACTTAATTTCACTTATTTAATTGAGAAATACAAACTATATATATTTATGATATAAAATATGATATTTTGATATATGTTTACATTATAGAATGGTTAAATCAAGCTAATTAACACATCCATTACCTCACATACTTATTTTTTGTGGTGAGAACACTTAAAATTTATACTCTCAGCAGTTTTCAAGTATAAATACATTTTTATTTACAATAATCACCATGTTGTACAATAGATTTCCTGAACTTATTCCTCCTGTCCAATAGAAATTTTGTGTCCTTTGACCAACATCTCCCTAATCCTCCTGACTTAATTTTTTACAAGTATGTTTCCATATCACTAGTTAATCTTCATACGCTCATATTATGGCTATGTAATATAACTGAATTCCTTATAGTTTACCTACCATTTCGCTAGTGTTAGACATTTCTGTTGTTCTCTAAGATTCGACCACTATCAATAATGCTATCACAATCTCTTCATACATATAAAGTTTCCTTTCTATTGAAATATATTCGTAGGATCAAAGTTTCACAAGTGAATTACTGGGTCAGAAGGAGTAAAACTGCTTTATATTTCAGCCTATCACTTTTCAAAAAAGTTTGACCAATTTCCATTGTCCCATAGGTTTCTGACAAACTGAGTCACACTTTCTGGAGGAGGGACATACCCAATGGTGAATGCTCAAGATCAACAAGAAGAGAATGCAAAGACTAGAGTTCATATCTCAGAACTCTGACTCCATACACAGGCATATACACAGACTCATGCCCCAGATAAGAAGGAGAGGCAGAGAGAATGGTGGGAGAGGGTGGACACTTGTCAGGATCCTGGGCTCACTCACATCCAGCGGCCGCTGCCTCTCTAATCATATAGGATGACGCAGGTGGAAAAAACTCAGTGAGAAGCCAGGGGACCGCAGACCACAGCAGGACAGGATAGCAAGTAAACTCACCTCCAAAGTTCTGTGAGAAAGTTGGTGGTTTTTTCTGATTTTCATTTCCATTTCTAAACTTCACTGAAACTTTTCTTTTCTTCATGATTTCTATTTTTTTTTTTTTTTTTTGACAGAGTCTCGCTCTGTCACCCCCAGAAGAGTGCAGTGGCATCATCATAGCTCACTGCAACCTCAAACTCCTGGGCTCAAGCTATCCTCTGGCCTCATCCTCCCAAGTAGCTGGGACTATAGGCATGGGCCACTACATCTGGCTAATATTTCTATTTTTTAGTAGAGACAGGGTCTCACTCCCTGCTCAGGCTGGTTTCGAACTCCTGACCTCAAGTAATCCTCCCGCCTCGGCCTCCCAGAGTGCTAGGATTGCAGGCCTGAGCCACCACACTTGGCCTCTTTGTACATTTCTTAAACAAATAATTACTGAGCACATGGTACTCTGTACATATCACTGTTCTGGGTCTGATACAGGGAAAATTTAAAGCAGTATTGTTATGGACTGAATGTTTTTGTCCCTTTAAAATTCTTGTGTTGAAGCCCTAACCCCCAATGTGACTGTAGTTAGAGATGGACCTTCTAAGGAGATAATTAAGGTTAAATAAGTTCATAAAGGTGGACCCTGATCCAACAGGATTAGTGTCCTTATAAAAAGAGACATAAGGGCCGGGCGCGGTGGCTCACGCCTGTAATCCTAGCACTCTGGGAGGCCGAGGCGGGTGGATCGCTCAAGGTCAGGAGTTCGAGACCAGCCTGAGCAAGAGTGAGACCCCGTCTCTACTAAAAATAGAAAGAAATTATATGGACAACTAAAATATATATAGAAAAAATTAGCCGGGCATGGTGGTGCATGCCTGTAGTCCTAGCTACTCGGGAGGCTGAGGCAGTAGGATCGCTTGAGCCCAGGAGTTTGAGGTTGCTGTGAGCTAGGCTGACGCCATGGCACTCACTCTAGCCTGGGCAACAAAGTGAGACTCTGTCTCAAAAAAAAAAAAAAAAAAAAAAAGAGACCTAAGAAAGCTCTCATATGCGTGCTTTCTCTCCCCGCATGCACACACACAAAAGCTATGTGAATACATAGCAAGAAAGTGGCCATCTATAAGCTAGGATGAGACTTCTTACCAGAAACTACACTGGCCATTCCCCTGGATATTCTGACCTCCAGAATCAGGAGAAAATAAATTTCTATTCTTTAAGCCATCCAGTCTGTGGTATTATGTTTTTTCCCCTATTTTTTCCCTTTTTTAATATTATGGTATGTTATGGTAGCCCCAGAAAACTAATATAAGCATAAAATATCATACCTACCTCTAAGGAGGTAACAATGGAGTAGTATGGCAAAGAAACAAGAGAGCAAATTTACAATTTACAAACTACCCAAGCAGGAGATGAAGGGAACAAGGAGAGGGAGGAGGGAGCAATTACTGGGGCTCGAATGCTGGGGAAAGGGCTTTAAAAGGGCAGAACCTAGGCTGAGCCCCAGAGAATAAGCAGTAATTCTTTTCCCAAAAGGAAAGTGGCACAGGATTGGCGTATCCAAAAATAAGTAGGAGATTACACTATAATGTAAGCTTAATGTGGGCGGGGATTGTCTCCATCTTGTTCACCACTACATTCCTAGCACCTATAACAGTTCCAGGCACATCATAAGCACCCAAAATTTTTTGTCATTGTTGAATGACCAAATGAAGAAATGAAAAAATGAAGTTGCCTGAAGTAATTCCAGCCAGAACAATGAAATTACAAGACAAAAGATACGGATACAAACTGATGCCATAGGAAACAAGTTCTAAACAGAAGAGTAAAATCAACCCTTAATTTTCTTTTCCCTACCCTACATTCTTTTTTCCACCTTGCTATTCTCCTCTCTTGTTACTTCCCTTCTCTTTCTCACTTGTCAATACACTTTTTCAAGCATTACCATTCAGTTCCCCTAGTTCCCATACCTCCTTCCTCCGCCACCTCCCAGAACATTCATGTTTCCCCCAGCTTCATAAAGTGGAAAACAGGAGAGAGGCAGCCGGGATATCCTATGGGGAGTAAATTGAGGGAAATAAAAAGAAAAGAATCCAAGAGATGTCACCTAGGAGTAGGGTAATCATATAGCCTGGTTTTCCCAGAACAGTGCTGCTATCCCAGTATCGTATTTAATAGTGCCCCCCTTAACTCACAAAAATACACCAGTTTGGACAGTAAATTTTGTATTACCCCACCCAAAAGTGAATTAGGAAAATAATCCTTTAGGAAGACTAACCCAGATGGATCAGAAGGGAAAAGAAAAGAGGAAGGGAAATGAGTTGGGAGACAACTCTAGGAATGCAGTATGGGTAACCATTAGAGGGCCTGGCACTTTGTAGGTACCCAATAAATGTCTGTTGAATGAATGAACAAATAAATAAGATAGGAAGACCCTAGTCTTGACAGGACAGAGCACAATGAAATCCAGCTATTTTCCAGAAAGCATCCACATACATCACACTGGATATAAAGGAAACAATCCAGGGTCATCAGATCCATGTCTGAGTATCAAGAATGGTAGTGTCACTAAACAAGACGGGGACACAGGAAAACACTTCAGACAGGGGGAGAAGGAATATATCAGGAATGCAAATTTGAGAATAGTAAGACAGAGGAAGTCATGAAAAGGCATAAGCTTATGGAGAAAGACTTGGGTTAGAAGTGGCAGGTAGGGAGAACAAAAAATGCTCAGGGGTACACTGTGAGGAAGCCCAGGGCAGTTCCGGAGGACCACAGGGGAAAGCAAGACTAGATGGGGAGGCCCAGTTTGAGGAGCAGTTGATCAAAAGAAAACCTAACTATTTGCTGCCCTCTGCCTGACTGGATGGGAAATTCTCTCAGAAATCCTGGAAGACATGTTTATTATAGAATGTCTTCTGTTCCTTTGGGTAGATGCCTAATAGTACTATTGCTGGATCAAAAGGTATTTCTATCTTTAGCTCTTTGAGGTACATACAAATTCTTGAGGTGGGGTCTTGGCTAAAGAAGTTTGAAGGAGGGAAAGATGAGGCCATGGGGCCAGCAGGAGACTAGGGATATCTAAGCAACTGTGCACAAAAGCACAACCTCAGACAGCCTGCAGATGGATGAGGACCAATAAAGCTCTACAGCTCTCCAACCCACAAATCTCTGAGACTGGTAGATAAGTGCTCTGATCCCAGGGCCATTATCCATTTCAGGCTGTGATGAACCCACAAAGGGCCCAGTCCTATTCCCAGAAAGAGACAGAGACAGAGAGAGAGGCTTACCCAGGAGGCTGTATTCCTTTAATCTGCCAGCATCATCTGCCTGTTCAGGTCCCTCTGAGCAATGGTCCTTGGTTATTGATTAACTGCAATGGAGTAAGAAATAAGAGGAAATACCTGAAAATAAACTCAAAAGACAAATGAGTGAAATGTAAAAATTGAAAGGAAAAATAAGAACTAGAAAAAAATATAAAGAGACTACTTGCTCTCAGGGAAAGGCCTAAGCCTCAAGCATAAAACAAAGGCTAACACCATGATGGAAAAACTAATATATATGACATATAAAAATTTCTGTACTTGAAAAAAAAAAAGTAACAAATTTGTAATATAGACTTTGCCTATACTAGAATGGCTTGTGTGTATGTCTACGTCCCCCATCCTCTCATGTACACATTAAGCTCTAAGCCCCCAGAAAACAGGACCCATGATATTCCCCTGTGGATGCCACATAGTGCCTGGCACAAAGAGGGTTCATGAAGTGTTGTTTGATTTGAAATGTTAAATTAAACAAGTTCAGGATTCTATCTAATATCTTGAGTGCACACAGGATGGTGAGAGGTAAATCCGCACATCACTACACCATCCCTCCTCCATATGTTTATCTTTTTTACGTTTCATATTGTCTGAGAAACAACATGATGGCATATATGCATTCTTGGCAATTCTATCTCAACAGAGCCATCCAAGTCCCACTACTCAGAGACTCTCAGAATGTTAAAACTAGAAGGGACCTCCCAGACTACCTAGTCTCGGATCTAAATATACAGATGGGGAAACTGGAACTTAGAGGAGAGCTAGGACTCAAATCCAAGTTTCATGATGCCCAATTTTCAGTTCTATGGCATCACCCTTACTCCCATTCCACAACTCTACTTAAGGCCCAGACCCTGGCCCCCTACTTCCGTGCTTTTCTCCTATTTGATAAATAACCATTGAGAAATGTTCCCTTTCAATTCTGGTCCCCATATCCTTTAGCAGGCAGGATTCCTGTCCCCAGACTAACTTCACAATCTAGGTCACACCTGCCCAGGAGAGAAGGGACTGACTCACCCACACTCCTGTGTGCAGCAGCCTCAATCCAAAGGATCTACCCAGCACAGATCTTGCCCGCTCTCTTCCTTGGGTTCAGTAAGGAAGCTCCTAATGGGGTCTTGAATCACTGTAAACAGATATAAATGATTGCATTCTCTGAGACCTTAACTCCAAGTGGACACTCAGGGCACTGTCTCATCCTTGGGTAACTTCCCTTGCTATAGAACTGTGAGAAGCAAGGAGGATCATTTCCATTTTAAAGATGAGGAAATGTGGTTCCCAGGGGATTGAATGACTTGCCCAAGGTCATACAACTAGTGAGTGACAAGCCTTCAGTGTCTGAAGGAAATCATTCCATCACACCACAGCCATCCTTTCACCTGTTCTGTTGATATCTAAAAGCCCCTAACTGCAAGATGCATTCCAATTGAGATGTTTTCTGCCATGCCACTTTCCACAGAAAGTTTTTGCAAAGGGGGACAAGAGGAGAACTTTGCTGAGTCAAGTGTCTTTAGAGAGACAGGAAGAAATAAGGCTTATTTCTTAAAGGAGCACTAGAAAATGAATGTTGGGTTTTTTGGGTTTTTTTTTTTGATTACCCATTTCTTAGGATTACCAGGCCTCAAAATATGTTTTGTGTTTCCCCCTCCCCCACCCTTCAAGCTTGTTCCATTTCTTCCCTACCAGAATTTAGTTCTGCCTTATACACAACTGTAGCCCCAGGACCTAGCACACTACCGGGCTGGTGCTCAATAAATATCTGTTGAATAGATAAATGAATGAATGAGTAACCTTGGGCAAGCCTCTGCCCTCCTCTTTGGACCCTAAGTTTCCTCACTTAGGTAACAGAGGTTGAGCTGATGATCTGAGTCTAATACTCGGGCTGTGGGGTCCTCTGAGACCTGGGCGGGGCCTTAATCACTATTACCCGGACAGCCCACCCGCTAGGAGCAGGGATGACATAGTTCTGTCACCACACCAGCCTGGTCGGAGACAGCAGCTATGAGGAGTTGGAAACCAGACCCTAGACAAAGAGGCAGCGCCGAACAAGAGGAGGGGGAGGCCCGCAACGACCCCTTGGCTGCCGCGCCTGTCTCAGCAGCGGACAGCTGCAAAGGAGGCCTGGCTCCTGGCCTGTGTGCCCCACACACTCCCAAAACCTGGCCCGACCCCCACGCCAGGCTGCCGCGCACCCCTCACCGAACGCGCCGGACCCACATCTTGGACAAAGCAGAGAAGGAACTGCGTCAGCGACTCCCCACTAACTCCCATCCTGACCTGACCCTCCGGCCCTTCTAGGCTTCGGGAGGGCTCCGCGTCTCTGTGCCCCCGGGCTCGAGTCCCCCCGCCTGCTCGGAAGCACAGCGGGGTGCGCTAGCGCTCTGGCCCCACCTCCCCCCAGGGCTTTGCCCTTCCATTGGCTGGGAGGGCTTGGCGACTTCAGCCAATGTGAGGAGGGCCCTGGAAGGGGTGGAACCTGGGGAAGGGGCTCCGTTAGGGCGGGAAGAGAAGAAACCAATCAACTGGGCGGCCCGGTTGCCTTCCACGGACTGAGACTCCTTGAAGTCACACCCCCAGCTCCGGTTGCTGAGCCAAAAGGTCATCCTTCCAACCACAGATCCTGCATCTTTCAATCTCAAAGCCAGGATCAGCTATGGTTTATTGGCAGCATATGAAAATACGTATTGGATGCCTACTATGTCACTGTGCTAGACGCTGCGAATACACTAGAAAAAAATGAACTCCCTGTCCCATTGGGATTATATTCAAGTCAAAGGAGACAATGATAAATAAATAACCCAGAACGTAGTAGTCAGTAAGGGGAGAGAGGGAGACGATAGTAGGACTATTTTATAGATGACAGGGAAGGCAGAGACAGGAAGTGAGCCATTGAAACATATGACTATCTGCTGGAAGAGTGTTCCTGATAAGTAGAACATTAGGAACAAAAGTCTTGGGGAGCGAGGTGGGAGAACGCACATTTAGGACCTTGTAGGCTGATAGAGCTTTAGATTTGCTCTGAATAAAGTAAGGAGCTAGCAACTGGAGGATTTGGGGACAGAGGAGTGACATAATCTAGCTTTTTCCCCCTGCCACATATTCAAAGACTTGTTAGCTATGTGACACGAAAGGAGCCAAGAAACATGTTCCTGTAAATTTTGTGAATTCCTTGCTCTCTGTCCTTAGTCATTCTAAAATAAACCTTGCATGAACGTTTCACTCCATGACTTACAATTTTAAAGTTTGCACTGGCTGCCCTGTTGAGAACAGTCTGAAGGTGACAAGAGTAGAAGCAGGGGGATTAAGGTGCTATTGCAGTATTCCAGGTGAGGAATGTGGTGGTTTGGAGTAGTTTAGAAGTGATGGAGGCGGTGAGAAATGGTTCTGAATATATTTTGAAGGCATGGTCAGCATGATTTGCTAATGAGTTGAATGTTGGTTAAGTAGGATACTCCAGTGGTCATTGATCTGAGCAACTAGCATAAGATTGTCTTTTGGAAAGGAGTAGCCTGAAAGGAACAGGGTTAGGGAGAGGGATTAATAGTTTTGTTTTGGATGTGTTAAGTTAAAAATGCCAATTAGGCATCCAAGAGGAAATGTCAAACAGATAGTTGGAATGGGAGTCTGGAGTTAGGTGAGGAAATCACAGCTGAAGATGTAAATTTCGGAAGTTGTCACTGTATAGGATAGGATGAGATAAACTAGGGGATAATTATAGATAAAGAAGTCATCTGAGAATTGAGGTTTTGAAGCATTTCATCAATCGACAAATACGCATTGAATAAAGTATACCAAGAGCTTTCTCTTCCATCAGCTCATGTAGGTGGCACAACTCTGCCACATTTTATAGAGACTGAGAATCAGAGATTCAGGGAGATGGTAAGTCCTACACAAATTCGCACACCCCCAGTTGATGCTGGAAAGAGAACTCAGGACACTCTTATGAGGAGCACAAGACTATTACCACTACATCAGGTCCTACTTAAGAAGAATATTCATGTACATTAGGGTAATTATGAAGTTCAACTTGGTCTTCCTTTTCACCTATTCTTTTATGTGGGTTGGGTCATTAATTCTGATTCAATCTGCTGACCCCACATCTGGTCCCAGAGAGTGATGATTATTCATTAATATTCTAGTCCAGTCATTCTTGAATTTTACAAAAGCATAAGAATCATTTGGATGCATGTTAAAAATGCAAATTCCAGCCCCCTCCATCCAGCTTGTTGCCCTTATCTACAAGCATATTTTTTCCTACAAAAATCTATTCTTCCAGTCCAGAATGATGTCACTGCTCAGACATCAAGGTATTTTGGTGACATAATTGCTTAAATATTCAGTAATTTCAATCTGTATCATGACATCTATCAGCCAAAGAAATTCCAACTCACATTTAGGTAAGTGGAATCAATATCCAGTTGGTCACGTCTTTCTTTATTTGTAAAAATCATGGTAATGCAATGCTTCCCTTTGGGAATTCACAATCTATTTGAGGATATATGTCTCTCAAGACATAAGAAAGGATCAAAAGATACTTCAAAATTTTAAAAATAATAGTGTTCCATCTGGTTGAACCCATGGCTGGAGTTACCCCAAAAGCAGTGGTAGGGGAGTCCCCTCAAGGGACTACCCCAAACCGTCCCAAGATGAGGCTGGTTGGGAATTCCAAAGAAAGAAGCACTAAACACCCAGGTGATCAGTCCAAAGCATTTATTAGAGGAACTTACTTACAGAGTGCTGCATCAGTCTTTACCACAGACAGTGAGAGAAAGGGCTTATATTGTTTTATATGAATAAAATGCCAGTCGCACTTAAAAATTTACTAATAATTCCATATCATCTTCAAATGGAACTAATATTAAATATTATATCCATTCCATATTCTAATTTTCCCATTGTTCCCCAGATATCTTCTATAGAGTTTTCCTTTTTTGTTTTTTGGATCAAGGTTCACTCACTGCATTTGATTACTGTGTCTCTGAAGAGCCTCTTTTAATCTAGAACAGTTCTGCCACTTTTTTCTTTTCATTTCACTGTTTTTTTGAAGAGCTTATGTCTCACATTGAATAAATCATAAATCAATGGATTTGTCTGTTTCCCCGATATTACCTGTAGGGGCTGGAAGGTAGAAATGGAGGCTTGATTAGATTCAAGTTAAACTTTTGTTTCATAGGTGGTGCTGAAACTTCTTCTTGCATTACATGTCATCTATTAATATAATCTTTTTGTGTATTTAAAAATCTCCATAATAAAAATTAAGAACAACATAAGGGAAGGGGGTGCATAGAAGGATGGGAGTATAGATGAAGGGCAGAGGGGTCTCTTTTTGAAGTGATGAAAATGTTCTAAAATTGTGGTGATGGTTGTACATATATATGAATATACCAAAACTATTAAACTGTATACTTTAAATTGGTGAATCGTGTGGTATGTGAATTATATCTCAATAAAAACACTTAAAAAAAAAACAAAAATTGAGGAATTCATACCAGAGAACCATTCATATGTTTGCCTAGTGCTGAAAAATACATGTAGACATTCCTATAATGTCAAGGTTTCAACTGAGAGTAAAATGTAGATTGAGGAGCCACTTGGAATACAACCCAAGACTCAGTGGCCACAGTGTTCAATCGAGGGAAAAATATGTTCACCTAAAAATAAGGTCAACTCCCCACATTAGCAAGTCAATGTAGACTTGCCCTTGGGTTAAACTAGTATTTAAAAATAAACAAACAAACTTGACATTATGGGCTGAATTGTGTCCACCCAAGATTCATATGTTGAAGTCTCAACACCCAGTACCTCAAAGTGTGACTGCATTTTGAGACAGAGCCTTTAAAGTGGTAATTAGGGTTAAATGTAGTCATTAGAGTGGGCCTTAATCCAACATAACTGGTGTCCTTATAAGAAGCAGAGATCAGGACACAGATACAGAGGAAAGACTAGGTGAAGATAGAGGGAGAAGACAGCCATCCACAAGCCAAGAAGAGAGGCCTCAGAAGAAATCAACCTAGCAGACACCTTGATCTTGGACTGGTGGCCTTCAAAACTGTGAGAAAATAAACTTCTCTTGTTTAAGCCACGCAATCTGTAGTACTTTGTTATGGGAGCCCTAACAAACTACCACACCTGACTTCCATTGAGGAGCAACATATTTGGTGATGACCACTTTAAAATCCCCCCAAGGGAAGGAAAAAGGGTGGTCCAGAACTGGGAGATGCAGAGCAGGTGGCATGTCAGGGGATGGCTTTGCCCTTGGTATCAATTAAAGGCCAGGACATTATAGCTTCTTGTTGGGGGGAAGGCAGGAGGAACATAACTTTACCTCTATTCCAAATACGGAACTTTCTATAACTCTTACTCTAGCATATCGCTCTCCACAAATCAGAGGCCCCCTGACCAGATATGCAATTTCTCTTGCTCTTACCAAGCATTGAGAATTGCCCAGGTGTTCCTGATCCTACATATCCACTCTCAAAGGAAACCTTAGGGAGCTCCTGAAAAGAGATAAATTGTTCATTCCTTAAGTGACTCTCTCTTGAAAATTTTTAAAAGAATAATTACAACTATCTCGTTGTTCCTGGTCTCCTCACAGTGGATAGGCACAGATCAGAGCTTTGACTGGCAAGAATACAATTGCCAGTGGTTTTAAGTTTAGCACTGTAGTGGCTGCCACAACCACCTTCTCCATAAATGACCCCTGTAATAGGTTGTACACATCTCAAATCCCAGGGGCATCAGTGGTGTGGCTCCCCAGTGAGAGCTCAAGTATTATCAGTTTTTGTTTTTGCTTATTGCAGAGGCAGCCTGAATGCTGGTGGCCTCTTCCTGACATCAGGACGTGCTCTGTGACTTACCAGGTCCACTTCAAGTATGGTGCATTGTAACTGTTCTGGTCCCTCCTCCTCTGGGGAGCAGTATAGACAGTCTCAGTGAGGGGATATAGCATTTTTCAATATTCCCCAAATGGGAATCAGAATATGTAATTAGTGTATTCAATCTGGTGGCTGGGGATATACAAATGTGTACCATGGCCCTAAACATGCAGCTGTGGCTGTCATTCCTATTCAGTCTGAGAGGACTATATATTGTTCTGTGATTACTCTGTCCAATGGTCTTGTTGTACCCAAACCTTGGGTGACTACTGGCCCTCTTGCAACTCTATCCACAATCCATATGGCACCATGTTGGGAACTGAACTTGCATCATCCACATAGGAGACAATGCAACTGGAAGGGATTTGGGAGAGAAGTCTGTTTATATCATCAAAAAATGCCACCTGGACATTCATTCCTAGAAACTTCTTTTTAAGTCTGTGGACTGGGCTGCCTAAAGGGGAAAAACATTGTGGTTTTAGCTGACAATTCCTAACCAGGCATCTTTTCAGGAATACTACAGGTCAGAAAAGGGGGAGAGCCATCATATATTTCTTTCCTACTGTGTTCTCATGTAAAGCATTTTCACATCCCTTAAAGGGGAGTCTGTATCTTACCATACTTGGCACCTGCCTGGGTAAAGTGGTTCTGTGCCATATTAGTTGGGGGACTGTTGTGGTTCGGTGAAGAATAAATTTCAAATGTCCTATCCTGGGTTGAGTATTAGCACCACTAGGTACTTTTGGAGCCAACTGGCATCGTAACACATTCCCTTTACCCAACTGTGGCGAGAGCTTCCAGAAAGCTCTATCAGGTCAGAACGTGACCTAATGTTAAAGCTAGATTTGTTATCTATTTTTCATAGTGCCACTATCTAAGTATTCACAACTGACAAATTCAGTTTGTCCATGATATAGATTGGATATTTGCCCCTCCAAATCTCTTGTCGAAATTTGATCCCTACTGTTAGAGGTAGGGCCAAGTGGGAGGTGTTTGGTCATGGAATCAGATCCCTCATGAATGGCTTGGTGCCCTTGCCACTGTAATGAGTGAGTTCTTGCTCTATTAGTTCCCATGGAGAACTGATTGTTTAAAAGAACCCGGCACCTCCTCTTGTCTCTGGCTCCCTCTCTCACCATGTGACATGCTTGCTCCCCCTCTCCATCCTGTCATCAGTAAAGGCTTCCTGAAGCCCTCACCAGAAGCAGATGCTGGTGCCATGTTTCTTGTACAGTCTGCAAAACCATGAGCCAAATATACCTCTTTTCTTTATTAATTACTCAGCCTCAGGTATTTCCTCTATAGTAACACAAACAGACTAAGACAGTCCCTAACCCCTAGAGGTTTTCACGAATGCATCCTTTGTAGCACTCCTAAAGGTCAACTCCTTGACAGAAGCTGTCTCCCAACATAGGACGGTACTCAATAACATCCACAACCTCTTGACCTTTCCTACTGGATTTAGAAGCTGAATGATGGCCGGGCACAGTGGCTCATGCCTGTAATCCTAGCACAGTGAGAGGCTAAGGTGGGAGGATCGTTTGAGCTCAGGAGTTCGAGACCAGCCTGAGCAAGAGCGAGACCCTGTCTCTACTAAAAAAAATAGAAAGAAATTAGCTGGACAACTAAAATATATATAGAAAAAAATTAGCCAGGCATGGTGACACATGCCTGTAGTCCCAGCTACTCGGGAGGCTGAGGCAGTAGGATTGCTTGAGCCCAGGAGTTTGAGGTTACTGTGAGCTAGGCTGACGTCATGGCACTCTAGCCTGGGCAACAGAGTGAGACTCTGTCTCAAAAAAAAAAAAAGAATCTGAATGACCAGGTTGGAGTTTATGATCAGGGTTTAGCTGTGGAGTATTTTCTTTGGATGTTTAGGAGGTAAGTGAGTAGATGTCCAGCTCCTAGCACCTTTACAATCATGTTTGACTACCTGAAGTATCTCCTAGGTTTGAATTCTGATTTTTAAAAATAAATTGGAAGTTCTGTCACACTGTTTACTGATACCCCTTTTCTACACTGTGGATTCCCTGCTGCAGCAGAAGCCATGTGTTGTACAACAGAAACCTTTTCCACACTTTCTTTAGGAGTATTTTTGAGAAATGTGTGCAAAAGAATGGAAGCTCCTGATGAATGATTTCTTGGCCTCCAAAAACCAAAAGGCACTCTCACCCACGTGGATTTTCTGATGTCAAACAAAAATGAACTATAACCAAAGGCTTTCCTACCCACAAATGAGTAGGCTTTCTTGTAAGTGTAAAGCCTCTGGTGGATGATGTTTGCTACAAATGAATGTTTTTCACACATCTCAAGAATAGGTTCTTTTCCCAGTGTGAAGTCACTGAGGTAAAATAAAGTCTGACTTGTGACTGAAAGTTTTTCTATATTCAGTTCTTTCCAAGCTCTTCCCAGTGAGGCAGAGAACTTGGGAAGAGGCTCTACTGGATTGCTAGTACAGAGGCTGAGCCAAAAAGAAAGCTAAATAAAAACTAGGGCCCTGGGTGGAAGATTTTCAACCAGCTTAGCAAAATGTTAAGCTGCTTCTTTACTGCTGAAGTGCAGATTATGTAAATTTTTCCAACTACACTTCTAGCTTCAGGTCTAAAGGGATAATTTTAACAGCACCTAATTAGACTGTAAAGGGATTCAAGGAAAATCTATTTTCCCTATTTGGGGGCAAATATTGGGACCGGAAAGCCCTCATCATTCACTAATGAAGTAAAAACAAATGTACTGTCAGGTCAATGAGAAGCCTCTGCAACTCGAGGCAGTAAAAGAACATACAAAAAGAATATTCAAGAAAAAATGGAATCAAAGAGAAACAAAATAAACTGCTGTTGATAATCCTGAAAGAGAAAAAATTGAAGAAAAACCAAAAGGTAAACCACTATACAGTCTGCCCTCCATGTCCCTGGGTTCCGCATCTGCAGATTCCAATGATACAAAGGGCCAACTGTAAGGGACTTGAATATCCAAGGATTTTGATATCTGCAGGGGGGTCCTGGAAGCGATCCTCTGTGGATACTGAGAAATGAATATATAAATAAAAGGAGCTCTAATTACATATACAGAAAAGAGGAAAAGAATTTTATAGAACACTAAGTGCAACTTTATGCCAGTATTTGACAGAGTTGTAATCATGATGATTTCCAGGTAAATATTAGCTAAATTTACACAGAGGTAGAAAATCTGAAGAACATAACCACTGAAAAAATTGAAAGAATAAAAAAATAACACCCACTCACCCCATCACATCCCAACACCAGAGGGGGGAGAAAAGACCAGGATGAGTTATTTCTAACTAGGCTTCAAGAAATAATTCCTATATTATGCAAACTCTTCCAGCGTAAAAAAAGAGAAGAAAAATCTTCCAAATTCATTTTGCACAGCCAGCAAAACATTAGCAAATTGAATCTACTTGTGAACTTAAAAAAAAAAAAAAATCACCATGAATAAATAGATCTATACCAGGACTACAAGGAAGTATCAAGTATTAGGAAACTTTTAAACAAAATTACAAAAATAAAGAAATTTTACAATTAAATAAAAGAATAAAACATTACCAACAGGTTTTTTAAAAACTTGATACAATTTAGCAATCATTCCTAATAAAAACTGCAAGTATAATAATAATTGCTATAGCATGTACTGTATGTCAAGCACTGTTCGAAGCATGTCACACATCTTAACTAATTTAATCCTCACAACCCTATGAGGTAGCTGTATTTTATAGATGGAGGAACTAAGATACAAGGAAGCTAAGTGATTTGCGCAGGGTCACACACCTAACCAAGATTTGAACCTAGGGTGCTGGGCACAAAATCTGTGCTCTCAACCACTACATTACACTGCTTCTTCTAAAATTAGGAATAGAAGGAAACTTCCTACATGGAACAGAATACTTATCAGAACCCAACAACACAGATGAAATGGTAAAATACTAAAAACATACCCTCCTTAGAGTTAGGAACAAGACATAGAAGGCCTATTACCCACTATTCAACATTTTTTGAAGTTCTTGCTAATGTACAACAGAGGTAGCATAGATTGAAAATTAAAAGATAAGTGAATCATTTATTATATGCCTAGAAAAGCTAGAGAGTGAAACTAAAAAGTACTAAAACTCAGCAACATAACAGGACACATATAAAAAATTTTTAAATTAAATCTCATAAATAGGTATAACCAATAGAAATTGAGATATAGCTTTCAAATGTAGCCAATTTTGCTTCATCCAAGAGCCTGAAGTTTTTTCAGGATGTCAAGGCATTCACTCCTACTGAGCACCTACACCAGACTGGTGGCAGTAGGCTCATACAGTTATAAATAGTGCTGGTTCCCACCCTCTAGAGGCTTAGCATGGTAGATGACCAAACAAGAACCACAAAGGTAAAATGTAACCAAAATGTTTGTACCCTCATAATACCCTGAAATATATATATATGTAAAAAAAGCAATTGTCCCTTTCCTGTTCATTTTCATATTCTGTCCTGCTCCTTTCAGGAAAAAAATAAATTTATGTGGTAAATATAGGAAAAAAAAAAAAAAAAAAAAAAGAACCACGAAGGTAAAACTACAGCATCCAACAAGCAGGGCAGTTCTACTGAAGATGTGCGTAACCAGAAATGTCCAATTCAGGGTGGAGAGATGGACCCCAGGGCTCATAGAGGGTCAGGCTCTTCCCTGGGATCTGGGAGTTCCCAAGGTAAAACAATGAAAAAGAAAAAGTCCTATCTGCATATCTTCTAAAGAAAAATGGAAACAAACACCAAAAATATAGTTGAAAACAAACTTAAATTAAAATGCATATTCACAAATGGCAAATTTTCAGTTGTGGCCTAGGTTCAGTAATATTTTTTAGGACCCCAATAAACATTCTTTCTACCCACATCTGACATGTCTCTCCCAGAATCACATTTAATTCTTATTTAAGCCTCAACTCTTCCCCTTCTTCTACAATGAGACATATGACAAAACTCATGAAATCTCCTCTGCAGATTGCAGTCTGACATTGCCATTCTAGCCTCTTCCTCCACCTTTGTCACACTGCTGATCCTGTCAGCCTGTTCAGAGGAAGTTTGGGGGATGGAAAGAGAAGGGGGTGGACACCAGAGCAAAGGTCCCCCAGCACTGGGGCCCAAGCGCAAGGGTGGAAGAGAAAAGCTGTTCAGGCTCATGACTGACATATGACTAGGAAACGAAATCCTCTCAGAACATTTCCTGTTTCTTATGTCTTTGGGGAATGAAAGAGGGCCCAGAAGACATTTACAGTATGTAAGGGTATAATTCTTATCTTTAAATTAAGATAGTAGTTGTAGGCAGACAGAACTAGTTAATGAGGGAAACAGATTACTCTGAATCTATTATCTTGCCACAAACCTTATCACTGTGAATTCCAATCACTGAGGAATGCCACTGGCTGGGTTTTCAATCATCTGCACCAGCAATCTCCAATCTTTCTGGCACCAGGGACCAGTTTCATGGAAGACAATTTTTCCCCACCATGGTGGGGGGGGTGTCGTTTGCGGGGAGGGGTCATGGTGGTGATGCGCATCCTGTTTTCTAACAGGCCATGGACCAGTATCGGGCCATGGCCCAGGGGTTGGGGACTGCAGATCTGTACCACAGCTATGAAAGTCAAGTCTTTTTTGCACTAAATTAAGACTCTGTTAATTTAGGAAAGAGGGTGCAATCAGGAAGTTCAGAACTAGAGTCAGCATGCAGGGTAAAGTACGTATCAGTGAGACATGACTGCCCAACCTAATAACTAGATACAAACACATTCATTCACACACACACACATACACACAAACCCATTAACTTTTTGAGGCTGAAGTAACACTAGTAAGATTTCCCAGAATACATGTAGAATATATCAATAAGACCCTCGTATGTGATATCCTATAATGAGATGCACGTCCATCTTTAGAAGCATATACTCTGGCTGGGGAGCAGGTGGAGATCATACATACTTTAAGAGTAACTCGATTTGAGAGCTGAGATTTTTAAAATTATTTATTTAACAACGGGTATGTACAAAGTATTATCTATATGCTGAAAGAATACATACCTGACCTCAAAGAGCCTACAATAAATTGGTATGAAAGTATACAGAAACGCATAATTTACAAGGCAATTAAACAGTTAGACATTGGAGCACCAGCTAATTCAAAGCATTGAAATCAAATCAACAGAAGTATAAGAAGAATAAAGAAGCATTTCAAGTTGTTCTTTCAAAGATAAGATGAAGGCTGTGAGCAACACAGATTAGCAAACAGCATAAAAAAAAGGTTTTCTAGGTAGGGAACATAAATGAGAGGCTACAACTTTAAAGAACAAAAGGGAAGGGCTGTAGCCAAGAGGCAGGAAAGAATGAATCAGTCTTATAGAATGATTTTATGTAAACAAAATGGAGAAATTAAGGTAGAGTAGAAAAGATAATATATCTGTCCTTGAGAAGCACACAGTCTGATTATAGAATGCATAACTAAGAAACGAGATAGATTATAGTTAAAATTAAAAATAAAAGGAAACCTACAAGTAAATGAAATGTGTAGTCCTTACTTTCCTAATAGTGGGTAAGGATCACACTAAGTTACTCCCACTCTCCCACCTTAGTGACCCAAGGGAAACCAGGCAGGCAATGGTCCACATTGATTAGTGATTCCCAGGGGAGACCACGGTGTGAGCATCTTCTTATAAAGAAAACTTAACTCAAAGGTCTTCACTCTCTGTCTCAGAGAACCATGCCTTAAGAAACTGACCGAGCCAGACCTGAGGGCTTCTCCCCAGTGTGAGTTCGCTGGTGGTGATTAAAAGTGGAGCGCTGACTAAAGGCTTTCCCACACTCACTACATTCATAAGGTTTCTCTCCAGTGTGAACTCTCTGGTGCACAATAAGCTGTGAGCTGTCACTAAAGGCTTTCCCACAATCGTTGCATTTATAGGGTTTTTCCCCAGTATGTGTTCTCTGATGCACCATAAGGCTGGAGCTATAACTGAAGACCTTTCCACACTCATTACATTCATAGGGTTTCTCACCAGTGTGAATTCTCTGGTGTATAATAAGGTGCGAATTTTGATTAAAGGACTTTCCGCACTCATTGCACTTATAGGGCTTTTCACCTGTGTGAAGTCTCTGGTGCCGAATAAGACATTTACTCAGACTAAATGCCTTACCACACTCACTACATTCAAAAGGTTTTTCTCCAGTATGAATTCGTTCATGGTCAACAAGTTGAGAATTCTGATTGAAGGCTTTCCCACATTCGCTACATTTGTATGGCTTTTCCCCAGTATGGAGGCTCTGATGTCGAATAAGACATTTGCTCCGACTGAAGGCCTTGCCACATTCATTACACTCATAAGGCTTCTCCCCAGTGTGGATTCTCTGATGGTCTAGGAGATTTCTGTTAGAACAGAAAGCTCTCCCACATTGATTACACCTGTAAGGTTTCTTACCACTGTGAAGGACCTGATGTCGCAGAAGACTTTTACTCCGAATGAATGCCTCTCCACACTCATTACATTCATAAGGTTTCTCCCCAGTATGAGTTCTCTGGTGGTCAATGAGTCGGGAACTCTGAGTGAAGGCTTTTGCACATTCATTACATTTATAAGGTTTCTCCCCATTATGGAGTCTTTGGTGTTGAATGAGATGGGAGCTATGACGATAGGTCTTTCCACACTCGCTGCATTCATAGGGTTTTTCCCCTGTGTGTGTTCTGAGATGAACAATGAGCTGAGAGGTTTGCCTGAAGGTCTTACCACATTCATTACACACATAGGGTTTCTCTCCAGTGTGGATTCTCTGATGGCCAATAAGGTGTGAACTCCGATTGAAGGCTTTCCCGCATTCATCACACTGATAGGATTTCTGTCCCTTTAGAGTTCCTTCATGGTCAGCAGGACTGAAAGACAGATTTGGTTGTTCTTCGAGTTCCTTATAGTCCTCACTCTTGTCTTTTGTGGATTTTTTCTTATCCTCATCTGTTACTTCAAAAAAATCACTTTCTAGTCTGCTCCCTTCTTCATCCGAGGGTTGCTCTTCTGGCTTCTTGAAAGTATCTTCAGAGACGTCTTCAGCCTCTGGTCCCCCAGGAAAGAGTCCCCCTGGTGTCCTATCAGATGACTCTGATCCTTTAGAAATTTCCTGTTTCAAAGTCAACTCTGAACTCCCCATCCTGTTCTCACCTGCTCTCAAAAGAAGGAAGAAAACAACTCTTACTCATTTCTTCTCTTTTTGAGGAAACAGAATCGTCAAGAGCCCATGTACCGGAAAAAAGGCCATGTTATGTTAAGACATGAGATGACAGATTTAACACAAGAGTAAATGGGAAGTAGCTCAATTTCTTCTTATGGATACAAAAACAAGGAAGGGGAAGATGGGCAGTGGATTCAAGTGGGAAAAAGACTCCAAGACAGCCAGATTTTGAGCCAATACAGCCAAATTAGAAGGGACATCAGAAAGCAAGAGACCAGACTGTGAAGCACAGTGTGATCCTGCAGAAGTCACTCTTGGGGCTATGTGTCCTTACTAAAACGATGAACTCTTAAGTTCTTTTCCAACCATAACATTGTATGGTTCTATAGTTCTCAGAAAAAAATGCTGGGAGACAAAATGCTGGCAAATACCTCAAGTCAAATATAAGAAAGAGGGAAGGAAAAGATAGGAGTTGACTACAGACTTATATTATGAGAGTATAATTAGGAAAGTATGCAAAAAGGAGAGATCTTGGAAGACATTGGCAAGATTTAGAGAAGCTATGGGATCAGAACTGCTAAGGAACAGTGTTGAAGGGGACGGCAGAGCTCTAACAGTGGGGATGCCAATACTCCCAGAGCACGGAACTAGTATCCAGTTCTGTACTCCTACAAAAATTAAGAGGGACACCAATAATTGAAATATGAATTAAAATATGTCTCTGGGATCTTGAATCTATGAAATATAAAGGAAACTGAAGTGAATATTTGCCTTGTATTTTGGAATTTTTGAATACAAAATCTGGGAGAAGGTAGAGTAATCATGGTCATAGATAATCACCAATGTATGGGTTTCTTTCAGTTATGTTTTAATCAGGGCCACGGCCATCATGCCATTTAGCCTGTGGAAAGTCAAAGATGGTAGACCAATCCTTTCCAGAGTTGGCTAGTGTCCTAACTTTGTCAATCATAGGAACTTCCCTGACAAATAAACCTTCCAGGAAACTGCCCTGCCCCAGTCATTGCAGAGAGGGATGCTTAGGAAACCACGTTTTGTGTGATTCTGAGCATTGCAGGATGGACCACAGGTGACTGGACCAGGGGCAGGCACTAGACCCATGGAAAGCTTATCTGCAGGTTAGGTGTTTTGTTTGTTTGTTTGAGATAGAGTCTTGCTCTGTCACCCTGAGTAGAGTGTAGTGGTGTCATCACGGCTCACTGCAACCTCAAACTCCTGTGTTCAAGCAATCCTCTTGCCTTAGCCTTCCAAGTAGCTGGGACTACAGGTGCATGCCATGACACCCAGCTAATTTTTCTATTTTTAGTTGAGATAGGTCTTGCTCTTGCTTAGGCTGGTCTCAAATTCCTGAGCTCAAGCAATCCTCCTGCCTCGACCTCCCAGAGTGCTACGATTACAGGTGTAAGCCACCACACCTGGCCTATAGCTTAGTTTTGAGCCTGTGCTGAGGCCTGGGTTAAAGCTCTGTCCAAACAGAGAAGATATTTAATGGCTGTAGCAACCAGAATCCCTCTCTAAGTAAATGTGGAACTTGAAGTAGGGAAAAATTTAGGTAACTACGAGTAGGAAGGAAGCTGAAATGATGCAAGGAAGGAAGTCAAGCCATTAGGAGCCACAGCAAACAATAAGTATGAGGGAACAATTAGGAAGGAGCTATGAGAGGGACGAAAGATTCAGAGTCAATTAAATGGGTAGCAGCAACAGGACAAGCAGAGAGAAAACTGATAAACTGCAAGTATATTCACTGCAGAACATGGGCATAAAAATTCATTTGCTTTTGCTGCTCAGGCTCCCAGGCTGCCCTGGGTCAAGGCCCAGTCTCTACAAGTCTCTGTTTCCCACAGTGTGGTCTAACTGATCAGTTTGTTCTGGGGTCCCATTCCTTTGAGCCTTACAACACAGAGCTCCCTACTTACAATAACTTGAGTGACTCTCCATTCCTTTCAACTAAAAAAACCCCAACTAAACCACCTATGTCAATCAGTAATGAAGTAAAGAGAATGTTGATTCTTATAAAGCTGAGTTACAGGTGCAAAGAGGTTCACTATAATATTCACTCTGGTTTATCTATGTTTGGAAATTTTCATAATAACAAGTTAGAAAAGACAAAGCAAATAGCAAAGAAAATGTACAAAAGGCAGACTCTAAGTTACTGAGGAACAGAATTATTACCCAATGAGGCTGTGCTGCAGTAATTTTCCAACATCATGTTCCGGTAAAGGGCCAGACCTTTCCTCTTCTTCTCAGTATAGTCCACAGACAGGTCCTCATACACTGCAGTGTCCTGGAATAACAAGCTGCTATTGCTCAGGAACATTCCCAGCCTGAACGGCAGAGTCATCAGGGCTACAGAGGGCACAGGGTATGGGCTCTTGGTGGGCAAAGGGGTGGGAGACAGGAGCTTTGATGACAATTCCCGGAAGGACAAGTCCGGCAAGATAGAGTTTATAAACTCAGCAGTAGGGACCCAGCCCCAGGGGGAAGCAATTAGGCAGAAAAGCCACGGGAACAGTCTCAAAAGGGACAGAGTCCTGGAGGTGAGAGCTCTAGCCATTCTTGGGCCACAGACATGGGAACTTGGGAAAAACAGAAAGAACCAAGCTCACCTGGGGCCTGACCATCCGAAGCACAGTTGCCTCTACTTGTTCTCCTGAGTTCCCCACTTGGGGAAGGGCAGGAACTGGGGAAGCAAGTTGAGCTGAGGGAGGAAACAAAGCTATGAATAGGACAAACCCTGCCCTTGGCTCCTATAAGATCTATGTTCTCAATGGGTGGATTCAAGAGAACCAGGCAGCTATATACACACTGACTCTTACCCTCTTCCATAACGTATTACCCCAAGGTGCTAAGAATTTTCCCTGGAGGGCACACAGTAGAAGGTTCCTGTTCAAACTGAGAACTCAGTGTTCCTCCAGCCTGCACTCTCTTCAACCTCTCTGAAGGGAGCTCCTCCTCTGGGCACATTCTTTCTCCCACGGCTTCCCTAACACCGGCCATGCCCGATTTTCCTCCCCCAGTTCTGGTTCCTCATGCCCTGGTTCCTCTTCCTGCTCCTTCCCTCTCATTACAGACACTCCTTGAAGCTCAGGCCTCAGTGCTTCTTTTTTTCTCTGTCAGCGATCTCACTGACCCTCATAGCTTTAACGCTGCTCTCACAGTTCTCACTTCTCTCCTAGACCTGTACCACATGCTTCCAGTTGTCCGTGGGACATTCCATGTGGGTGTCCCGCAACACCTTAAATTCAGAGTCTAAAATGCATATTCTCACCACCTTCCTTTCTGGATTTCCCAAGATCTGTCAAAGATTCCATTATTACCCAAAACATTCTAATTTCCCTACCTCTTCTTTCAAACCCAAATCCCATGTATTCTTCCATGACGTTTCTCACGTTTATCCTACTCCACTCGCCTTGTACAGAGGTTCCCTCCCATTCAATCCACAATGCTCACCTGTGCCAGAGTAATCCTCCTGAAATACATCATCCTCTGCCCCCCAAAATCCTCCTAGCCTCAACCTCAAGGTCCTGTACAAGTCAGGCCCAGGTTCCCAAATATAGCCCTCCCTGACTCCACCCCAATGGGACCCAAGGAACCTCCAGGTTAGAGTCTTTGCTTATATTCTTTCCTAATGGCATGCCTACTACTTTTCTTTCCCCTTCAAAATCCGGCCCCATTTTTCACTGCTCAAGCCACTGCTATTTCCTTTGTGAAGCATCCCCTACCAGTTCCAGTCCACAATGGTCTTGTTTTTTTATCCAAAGACTACCTTTTATAAAGCCCACATTGCTCATTTGTGACAGGATCAAATTCCTAAGGACAGATATCATTCATACATGTCTTATGAGATTGCCTCTTCTTACATTTATGACTGACTCTCTACCACCTAGATAACAAGCTCTTTTAAAGCATTGACAACGTACTATATCTCTTTGGTCTCCAACACTGCCTTCCCTTGACATGTGCTTGACAAAAATTTGCTAAATACGTGAATGGTTGGAGAACAAGCAAAAGGAACAGACAAGGTCACTGGGAAGGA
Organism: Eulemur rufifrons; assembly: GCF_041146395.1. Taxonomy (NCBI): domain Eukaryota; kingdom Metazoa; phylum Chordata; class Mammalia; order Primates; family Lemuridae; genus Eulemur; species Eulemur rufifrons. The sequence goes on from NC_090989.1 coordinate 150,593,474, forward strand.
GGACAGATGGCAGAAAAATGAGGGATTACAACAGGGAAGGAGATGGGCAGAAATGAAGTAGACTTCAGAGGAGACAAGGGAGGCATGACTTGAGGTCAGAGCTGGGGAGATGAGTACCAAAGTGCCCACTGGGCAAGTGGTGTGCTCCTGGGTCATGAGGAGGCTCCAAGTAGGCTCCAGGGACTGAGCCCCCACTGAGGGGTGAGGTAGGAGGAGATTCCTTTGTTGTACCCAGAGCTGTCGTCTCCTCCAAATGCATTTCCTGTTCCCGTGCCAGGGATGAAACCTAGAAACAAGGAAATATGATTGGATTCAAAACAGCATTCTTGAAAGTATTGACCCCTAACCTCTAAGTAGTCCCCTACAGATAACAAAACAGGGAAAAGAAAAGCCACAGTGTCCTTCCCGCCCCACCAGTGCAGCCTACTGAGGAAAAGTGTGGCAAAGCAGAATCTAATGCCTGCAATCCTACTTGTCATCCCTGTTGACCCTTGTGGTGGGAGCTTGAGGACTAGATTCTATAACCATTTCCACTCTGTTAGATTCTCAGACACAAATTTCCTTATGAAGAACCATCCAGAAAAGGGAACCAGGAGGGTAATTCTGTACATTCTCTCACAGTAACTGATTATATTTTCTCTACAGTGTACTGATCTTTAAATTATCTTATTTATGTCTTTATTGTCTATTATTCCCCACTGAAATATGTTTTTTGAGGGTAAAAACTTTGCCTTGATCACTAGCTCCAAAATAATACTTAGCCCAACACTGATGTACAATTAACATTTGCTGATTGACTTCTTCTTGACATTTTGCTAAGAGATTTTAGGGTTACGTACAAACTCAGTTTTCAATATTTACTACCTCTCCCCAGTAATTTATGTTTAAAAAGTCAAATAAGATTAGACAACATTAACCTTTAGAGATCTTGAGAATACCTTAGAGCACAGACATTGTATTTCTAACCCTTGCTTACTGTCATCAAACCAGCTCCTCATAATCTCATGGTTACTGTTTTTACCAGCATTCGGAGCAGAAAACCTAAAACATTATCTAAATAAAGCACATTTATAATCTCACTCTGGCACATCCAAGCACACCATAAGGTGATAATAACTTCTTCAATAAACCATGCTGGATTTGCTCTATTGGGTTACATCTGCTGGGATGTTATGCGACTGCCTTCTTTAAGATGTATCTCAGCAGCATAGTGGCAGGAGACTCCCTGGGGTCTGTGGTTCCCAGGCTCTCCACTGAATAGTTCTTACATATGGGAGTCACACCTCTTCAGTGCAGGAGCTGTGGGTATTGGCAGAAGATAGAACTTAACTGCATTGTGATAACACAACTCTGTAATTCATTGACAATTAAATCCTGGTACATCTTGTTCATTATTTAGGACTCAGACTCACAGGTTTTCTATCCTTGAAGGCAAGAGAACCTCATTCTAATTCTTATTCTAAAATGGCATTCCAGGCTGGGAGCGGTGGCTCACGCATGTAATCCTAGCACTCTGGGAGGCCAAGGTGGGAGGATCGCTTGAGGTCAGGAGTTCGAGACCAGCCTGAGCGAGAGTGAGACCCTGTCTCTACTAAAAATACAAAGAAATTATCTGGACAACTAAAAATATATATAAAAAAAATTAGCTGGGCATGGTGGCATATGTCTGTAATCCCAGCTACTCGGGAGGCTGAGGCAGGAGGATTGCTTGAGCCTGGGAGTTTGAGGTTGCTGTGAGCTAGGCTGACACCAAGGTGCTCTAACCCAGGCAACAGAGTAAGACTCTGTCTCAAAAACAATAAAAATAAAAAAATAATAAAATGGCATTCCACAGCAAGATACTAGAGAAAGCTAGTGGCTTAGAACCTAGGGAGCTGGCCTCCTCCTCACACTTTGTGGTAATCAGCAATAACCACACTTGAGCTAAATCTTGTGGACAAGGGAATGCTTACTAAGATGTGTCATCTTGGACAAGCTAAGTAATCTCTTTGTGCTCATTTTACTTATCAAATGGAGATAATGATGACTGTATTGCTTATTTTGTAAGCCTGGTGGGAGCTGAAATAAGATAAAGGATATAAAAGCATTTTGCAAGTTATACAATTCTGCAGCCCTGCAAGGATCACTCCACAACCCTTTCCCAGCCCCAGTGTGGACATAAGCACATGCTCTTCCTGCAACAATAAAGTGGCTTGCTCCTAAAAAGCAGAATGACTCTGATTTGCCCAGATCCTCCTTAATTTCCTCCTGGCAAACTGCCACCGAAAGGCTTCTTTAGCCATTCTATAAACATTTTCTGAATCCCTCCTATGAAAGACAGGCTTACCCTCATGTCTTCATGTCAGAAAACTTAACGCTGACAGTAGTGGCAGAGTAAGAAATGGAGTACAAAGACTCCACTCCTAAGCTGGAGACATTAATGTTCAGCTGCCTTGCCTGTCAGCTGTCAGTCATTCTCTTGGGTGGTGACTTTACAATTTCCTCTTTCTGAGGCTACCTGGATAAAACATTGAGTTTTAATGGAGGGAGCATTCATTTCTGCTTAAACCGGAAAGGAAACAGGGAAATTTCCCTCCTACCATCCTCTCTAAATAGCACTCTAAATACATGGTCAGCTACTTGCCATTGCCACAGCTGGCCCAGCTGCTCTCCAGGCCCTTGTGATGGCTGATATATTCATGTGCGCTTACTAGTTTATACAAAGAAAATGATGACTGACAATGGATTTGATAATGACAAATGTGCATTGGCTGGTACTCTTGGAAAAACGTCTAGCCCCAGGACGCTGATCAACTAGAACTGATTCCCTAATGATAGATATATAATCATTTTTTTAAAAGAACTGAATAAAATAATATGCTGGATATTTGGGAAATTTTATCTACTGGTTTTCCCTGGTAACATGCAAAGGGGTAAAGCAGAGGGGATTCTAGTCTACTTTGCTCAGGTTACAGGGGAACAATTTGAGACTCATTAGGAGGAACTAACTTATCCATGGTATAAGGGACTTTTGATGTGTCAACTTGGTACTAATCAAACATGAATCCAGGTGTTGCTATGAAATATTTTGTAGATGTGCTTAAAGTCCTTATCAGTTTACTTTGAGAAAGGGAATTATCCTAGATAATGGATGGATAAATGGGCCTGACTCTATCTGTTGCAAAGCCTTAAAACCAGAGCTGAAGGTTCCATGAAGAAATTTCACCTGGGCACTGCAGCTTCAGCTTGAGCCAGACTTCCAGCCTGCCCTTCCTGCTAACGGCCTGCCTTATGGATTTCACACTTGCCTGGTCAGCCCCACAATCACATAAGCCACTTTCTAGTAATATATCTTTTTACACACACACACACACACACACACGCACACACTCCTCTCTCCTACTGGTTCTGCTTCTCTGGCTGAACCTGACTGACACACATGAACACAGAGCTCATTAGCTATGTGGTCCTAGAAGCCAGGCATTCCAATATATCATCATACTGCTAATTCTTTCTAACTTTTCCTCTAATTTGAGTTACCCTGGCTTTAAATTTGAAAGAACCCCAGGAAATAGGGAAAAATCAAAATTAGAATAAGGAGGCAAAAAGGCCCCAGTTGGGTTTGGAGAGCTAGCAAAAGGAACAAATGGTTACATGGCCCAAAAATGTCACCTCTCATAAGGAACCTAAGAGGCAGGAAGGAGAAAATTGATTCTGAGAAGTCCAAGGAAGTGAGCAATGAGAACTTCTCAAATGAGGGCCCATGCTATCAGCATAACCAATGGCCCATGTCCCCCACCTCCTGGTCCCTGTTCTAACCAGCATGCAGATTCCCTGCCTGACAAGAGTGTTGTGTGTATCTCCAGGCTGAAGCTAGGCTCAAAACACAGCATTTCACAAAGTGATTCACAGAGCTTAGCTGGGATTTGCATTTTTGTTTATGGCTTAGAGCGCAAAACTATTTCCCCTCTATCCATGGAACAAGTTCTATGGGCAAATCGGCCTAGAGCCTGGGGAATGGAGAATGCCTACTCTCAAGCACTAGAGAATGGTCCCAGATGCCATTCTAGACTCACATGCTCACCTCTCCTGATCCATTAAAGTGTCTCTGGAAATCCTCCACCACAGCCACAGCCTCCTCACCACTCTCAGGATGATGGAGCTGCACCCAGGTCCGGAGTTCCCCAGGCAGGATGCTCAGGAACTGCTCCAGCACCAGCAGCTCCAGGATCTGCTCCTTGGTGTGTACCTCTGGCATCAGCCACCAGCGGCAGAGCTCCCGGAGCCGGCTCAGAGCTTCCTGTGGCCCAGACATCTCATGGTAACATAACTGCCTAAAGTGCAGCCGGAAGATTTCACAGACAGGAGGGTGGTTCTTTTGGAGACTGCAGCCCTGTCCCCAGGTCTGGCTCTCTGGCTCCTGCTTCACAGTCAGGCGCCCCTCCTGCTTCTGGAAAACAGCACTCCTGGGGATGAGGCCTACAGTTGATCCCCTGCCTTCAGTGGTCATTGTGATCCCAATGAGAAGATTGTTCCAGCTGTAGTTGGTCTGCTTAAAATGATGGTCTGTAGTTCAAGTCTCAGAAGCTGTTTCTCAGGGTTGAGAAAAGGAGTGCTGGGAGTGACACCTATAGAAACAAGAGAAATTAGAATCCCCGAAGTGTTTAGCTCCAGGCTGATGACAAATCCTCCACTGAGTTAAAAAGAAAACTCCTGGGAAAAAAGAGCACAAGCTGGGCAGTCTAAGCATCTCTCCAAGTGACTTCCCTTCTTAAAGTTTCAGTGGCTCCCGTCACCTACAGAATAAAACCCAAATGTCTATGGCCCCTTGGCCAAATCCAAACTTCACAGAACAAATCCCTTTATTAAAAATTTGGATTCAGTCAAACGGCCATACTCAAGGATCCAGAAGGCCACATGTGGCCCCAAGGCTGCAGGCTCCCCACCCCTGGTCTATGCCTAGCATTCACAGCCCTTCACAACCCTGTCTTAGATTGCTGAACCAGCCACATCCCCTACCACTCTCCCCAAGTAAGAAAGACAGCAATGGTCTCCAATGTGGGATATGCAAGATATCCCAAAGGGAGCAAAAGAAAATACCAACTTGTTATTTAATGCTTATTGAATGTATGTTTTACAGTGTGCATTAAAATTTGTATAGTGGTACACATCTTTAAGTTGCAAATAAACCTATGTAGGGAGTGCATGATCAAAACTCTTCTACTGATAAAGATGCACAATAAAGTTTGGAACTAAAGCTCTAAAGACATAGCCAGAAGCCACATATACTCTTTCCCTGTTTGGATTTTTTTTCTTCCTTTCACTTTTTGACAAACCCATCTGTCAAGACCCAGAACAAATGCCATTTTCTCTTGAAGCCTTTCCTCATTGCCCCAGCAGGAAGATGGCTGGTAGCTTCCCTCTGTGTACACCTCTCACTATAACACTGTATTTTAACTGGTTTCTGCACAACTTACCACTCTCACCCTCCAGACTGCTGGACAGCCACTAATGGAAAGGAACCAGATGGAATAAGAAAATGCCAGACCTTTTTCTACTCAATGCACCTTCCCTAAAAAGCCTTCCTGAGCCTCTCTAGGCTCAGCTGTCACTATTACCTCAGAGTTCCCACAGTACCTTTTTCATTCAGACTTCTGTTAGAGCACTTCTCACACTGTAATTGTTTGTGGTTTAAAGTACGACTGTCTCCCTCACTTTTTGGGAGGACACAAAGGGCAGGGCTGACTTTCATTCATCTTTGTACACATGTGCATATATGGCACAAAGAAGCACATATTTGGAATATGAATACATGCGGTTCATTTAGCTGATACTGAAGCAGAAGAAAACTTTCAAAATCAGCACCTAGTGTAACTAGGGCATCTGTGCTGTGCTTCCAATTCACCATGCATCCCAGATCCCTGGGTAAGCTATTTCTCTCTGAACCTCAATTTCTTTAAAAAGACAAAAGACAGACTTTAAAATAATCTGTAAACTTTGCTCTGAGATCTCACACACTTAGGAAGTTCAGGCCATTTTCCTACTTCTCTTACTGTTCCTAATGCTCAGCAGCTTATTTCAACTGGATATTTGCATTTCCAAGTCACACTTCATGTTTGAAATTTTGAGCCGGGTCTGACCCACTTCTAACGGTTTGTATTATCTCCCAGTGCAAAGCTGGGAAAACGTCTATCTACTTTTCGTGTTAAACCGGGCTTCTGCGGCGCCGCTCACCTGGCCACGTCTGCCCTGTTCATCGCTGGACCCGCAAGTGCCCGGCTCCGTGCCACGCACGGCTGGTCAGAGGAATGGGACAAAGAAGCGGCTCTACATCGGGCGGCTTCTGAGCGTCATCGGGACCGCGCTGCCCGCCGCGGGGGCGAGGCGCGGTCCCGCCCCGAGTCAGCGACCTTGGCCCCGGCCGCGCTTCCCTCCCTGTCCTGGCCAGCTCGTGGTGACCACTCAGCGCCAACGCCAGCCACTACCACAGGTAGAACCGAAAACAATGGCCGAGCCGGAAGCGCGAGAGGCCTCGACTTCCGGCCCCTCCAGGATCCCGGAAGTCTCGGTTGTGAAGGTGGGCGTGCGCGCCCCCGCCGTGGGGAGAGCGGGGCTGACCCTCAGCCCGGCAGTGCCGGGCCACTAGCGACGGGAGTTGGGGCAGGGCATCACGCGAAGCCCCAGGTCGCGAACCTTCTGCTCTCAGGCCAGAGTCGGGCAACCCAGACGCACCCTAGCTCTCTACTCCTTCCCCTCCTGGTGACCTTGGGAAAGATACCCAACCTCTAAACCTGTTTTCACATCTGAAAAGCACAGAGCGTAGCTCTTACCTCACAGGGCTGTGAGCGCTGAATGAAGTAACATATGGCACTGCATAGCAAAAGCTCCGGCGTATCCTAAACATTCAATCAGTTATACCTGCGGTCCCCAACTCCCTGGCCACCCACCTCTGTGGTCTGTTAGGAACCAGCTGGATAGCAGGTGAGCGAGCCAGTGAAGCTCCATCTGTATTTACGCCCGCTCCCCATGGGTGGCATCGCTGGCATCGCTTCCTGAGCTCTGCCTCCTGTCAGATCAGCCCTGGCATTAGATGCTGCATTATGGTGAGTTGTATAAATTATTTAATTATATATTGCAATGTAATAATAATAGAAATAAAGTACACAATGCAGTGCGCTTGAATCATCCTGGAACCATCTTCCTCCATCCCCCACCCCCCATTCGTGGAAAAATTGTCTTACATGAAACCAGTCCTTGGTTGGGGACTGGTGATATACTATGTGTGATATCCAGTCTGAGTCTCAATGAGGTAAGCAGCAAGCATCTCCATTTTACAAATGAAGAAACAGGACTAGAGATTGTGATTTTTCATCCCATAAATGTGGTTAATCTTTCCTAAGACAGTACCAGCATTCTAGTGTCTAAGGAGAGCTTCTAGGAGGCCAGAGAGCAGATTAAAAGTGAGAAGGTATGATGACAACTTGTAATCTACAAGGCATAGTCTAGTTTTTGGGTGGCAGTTGTTACCCAGGCTGACTTCACTTTGAAAAATGGTTTTCATACAGAAGCAGAATGTGAACAGGTCCTTGCTACTAACGTAGGTGAACCTGCCCTGGAGGCACAACCTCTAAGTGTAATGGCCATAGGAAAAGGGCAGAGGGTAACAGGGAATTAACTATGTATATTTATGTATCTCATTGTAGCCCAGGAGGTGCATCCTTTACACTGTAAACAGTCTCTTGGGCTGGCTAGGGATCAGCAATATTTCAAAGGTGTCCTGGGCCTACTTCTGCCCCTGACATGTGTTCCTCACGTATCTGCACAGGTCAAGATAGAAACAAAGGCATCAGAAGTCATGCTCCAGAGTTTTTACAAGCTTAAAGGAGATCTCTTGGAGCTGTCTTTGTCCACTGATCCTGATGGGTGGCCTCCTGATACCAAGGTCACCCTCTACATTTGGAAATCTCACAGGAAGATCTTGACTGTTTGAAACCAAGAACCCCAGACTTTACCTGACATTGCCGTTGCCTGTGGCCCATTAGTCCATCAAGGCCTCAGAAGCTCAGGGTTCTTGAGTAGGATATCTCTTAAGGCCAGGCCAAATGCTTTTGGTCCCGATGTCCAGATTCTCTGACCATGTGCAGTGCTGGTTTCTACTGTATGAGACACAAGGATCTGGAAACCGAGATTAAGAGGTTTTTTATTCCTCAGAGCTGGTTCATACATAAGTGGTTGACCTTCATTGTCTGTGAGGGCCAGGCCCATCTGGGCAGTGTGTCTAGATTTCAGAGGTGCTTCTGTGGCCAGCACTGTGGGGCTAATCTACCACAGCTGGGTTGGGCACCAGTGAGTAAGACATGCTCCATGCTGCTTCCCGTATAACATGTTGGGACACCCACATTTGGGCCAAAGACAGCTCCAGAAGGCCTATAGGACTTCTGTACTCCACCATCTCTTGGAAACCATCACATAAGCTTTGATATGAGAGGTGACAGGTAACCCAAGTCCTACGTGCCTGAAGTAAAGCTCATCATCTACCCACAATCCTGAAGTTCTACCAGTGTTCCCTGTAAAAGGTATTATCATTTACCCAGGGGCCCAAACTAGAGCCCTGAGTGAGTGACCATGAGCTGGGTGACCATGGTGAATTATTTAGCCTTTCTGTGCTATAGCTTCCTTGTCTGTAAAATGGGAATAAAAACATACTTAAATTGTAGAGTTGTGTGGATTAGATGAGATAAAATATACAAAGCACTTAGAATGGTGCCTGGGTGGGAGGCTTGCTGTGACATGGACAGAAAAACCCCAGCTACTGTGATTGAATGGGGCCCAAGCCCTAATTAGGAGAACAGAGAGACTGTCCTTTCACCTAGAAAACTCCTTCAAAACTTAGCTGAGAAGCCCTTTGTCTAGGAAGCCTTTTCTGCTTCCACCTAGATTAGGTGCCCCTTCCTTTGTGCTCCTGTGGTGGCCTGCCATATCCTGGTCCCAGCCTTTGTTATAGTGCATTAATACTGTCTACTTATTGGCCTCGCCCATTGCACTGTAAACTCTATGTGGGCTGACACCCTGTCTCTTTGGTTCATAGTTGAGTCCCCAGGCACTAAGTCTAGGCTTGGCTGGGTTTTCAAATATCTGTCTCCGTAGTTGGACGTGAGCTCCCTGCAGTCAAGCCACCTTTTGTTTCCCTGGCATCCAGCACAAACCCTCATCTAGCCTCTAAGAAATATGTCCTTGATCCAGGTTGCCAGAGGCTTTTAAGCAGGGAAGGAAACTGACCAGCCTGGGCTGTAAAAAGTTGCCTGTGATGGCCCGCCATATTGAGGGGCTTGGAGGGAATGAGACTCACACATCCCTTATAGCTGCTTATTGGCTTCACACTCCCAGTGCCTCTGTAAGACAGGATCATTAGTGTGCAGATGAGTATCTTGAGGCTGGGCAATTGTCTTGCTAGCTGGGTAACATTTTACTGACTGAAAAGGGTAAATTAGGCCTTGGATTCAGGTCCTTAGACCTTCCCTCCTTCATTCTATTGCAAGAAGCTCTCTCTCACCCTCATTCATTCCTCTTTTTAATTACTCTCAGATTTCTGTCTGCTAACAGTGTGCCAGGCCCTGTTACGAGCTCCGGGAGGGTCAGCGATGGCCTCAAAACGTGGCCTTGGGGGCGAGTCGGAGAAGGGGAGGGTTCTCTTGGTCCCCGAAGCGATCTCAGGCAAGTAGACCACCGAGACGCGCGAGCCTCCGAGCTTCCTAGAGGGGATCGGAAGTTGTTCCCAGCGCGGGAAGACCATGGAGGTCTCGTTTCTGGCAATGTTTTGTTTAGGACTCGTCCCAGGTGACTGCTGGTGGGGAGGTGACGCGGAGCTGATGGGCGAGCCATCCCGGGAGCCCCGGAGTAGGAGTTACTGCCCCGGGCTGTCCCCGCCCGCCGCTGGCGCCAATATTGACCCTCCCACGTGACACAGATGGGGAGACAGGCCCAGAGAGCGGTGGTGACCTGCTGGGGATCCCAGCGCATCAGCGATGGCATTTGGTGGGAACGCAAGCCTCTGCCTGTAAATCCAGTACTGCCCGACTCTCCACGCTTTCTTCCCCGGGGGTCCTATCCCACTGTTCTTCCGGGGGAGGGGAAGGGGGCGGGAAGATCAAGGCATCCCATTCCCTGTACTCTGCCCTGGCCAACTCCCCACCCCCGCCTCCAACCTCCACACCAGCCTTCCAGCTGGGCTGCTGGCCCTTCTTGCTGCAAATCTGCGAAGTGGAAGGAGCATTTTCAGACCAGCCTACTCAAAGCTCCCAGCCACCAAAGTTGTTAACATGGATTTGTGGTCCGCATGCATCCTTAGAGTCGCTAGTCCAGCCACCACCGTCCTATTTTACTGATGGGGAAGCAGGCCCAGGTAGGGATAGGAACCCAGGTCTCCTGCGGCACACTCTATGGACCTTGTTTCTTTTTTTGAGCCAGAATTCTGTGAGCTTGAGTCTCCTAAAGTACAGTTTTGGTCTTGGAAATAATAAACTTGGTATTATAAGTTGTAATCTATCAGTTTCAAGGTATTGTTGGACCTTGGATTTGAAATCCAAATTCTTCCCAAAGCCTATTAAACATAGACTGGAATTTTTTCCCAGCCTGTAAATATGGCAGAACCTAGTAGGAATTTGTGACCTTGGGCAAGTTATGTATCCACTTTGAGTGTTAAATTTCTTTATTTGTGCAATGAAAAAAAAAATCCATGCCTGCTTCCCCCTCAGGTGGGAGGATAAAGTGAGGTAAATTGTGAGCTTTGACATATCCTGTTAAGCACTATGCATTGTAAGTTACTGAAGACATCTATGCAAGAAACTCTCTGAATTCTAGCAGGGAGACAAGGGAGTAAGACCTGGACCTTGGAAACGTCAAGGGCACAGGCAGGTAGATACAAAAGGCAGTATGTGATACCCAATATACGTGAAGTTCAGAGAGCCAAGGGAGGGATTGATCCCGAAAGGGATTAGAGACAGCTTCAGAGGGAATAGCATTGAGTTGAGCTTTGCAAAAATGTGTGTACATTTAAGTCATCATAATGTCCCCACTGGTGATCCTGTTCTTCCACCACTTTAGAGAATAGGTGATGATACTTATATTTTTTATTTCTTAGTTGAACAATGAAAGAGAGCCAAGGAGAAGCTGAGCCCTGATACTGTAGGGAATTCCTAAATTCCCCTCACATCTGAGGCCTCCAGGATACATTTATCTGCCCTTGGAGCTCTTCCATGGCTAAGCCCATATCTTCTAAGAGTATCTTGAAGATTGCCCTGTGCACCAATGTTCCACACACAAATGTTTTTACAGCTTAAGTGTGCAGAACTCCCCAGGTGAGTGCATGTTTCCTCCCTCCTCAGTGTAGGTGTTCTGGAGGGCCAGACTGGTTCTCCGAAGTTAGAGGTGAGCAAGAGTATTGTGTCTTCCTTCCCTCTTTACTAGTTACGCCTGGAACAAGGATAGCCCCAGGGGTTGCTCATCTGAAATGAGTTGAGCCTGTTTCCCTTTCATCCCAATTCTGTCATTTCCGGCTTCCTTTCCCTGGGCAGAAACTAGTGGAAACTGGCAAGGGGATAACCATGAAAAAAATTCTGTAGTATCTCCCTAAGTATTTTTTAGGATTAGAAGGGGCTGGGTTTTTTTTTTAATTATTGGCATCAAGCTTACTGATTCAGATGCAAAGTAAAGTTTGGAGAGTAAAGCTCTAGTAGAAACTACTATATGTGAAAAGGTTAATTATGTATTGGAATTTGGCTTGTTTTCTCTTTGCTTCTTTACTAAGATAAATGCTACAACTGTCCTCTAAAAGAAACACCCCCCTCTGACGATTTTATGTATCTTTTCTTTTAGGACTTTTCTAGCCCTCTCGCTAGAATTTTGTTTCATCTCATTAATCCTAATCACCCACCCTTGTTCCAAATAATTCTGCTCTGCTGTGATGTCCTCCAATTTCAAAACCGTAGCAAATACCAAACTCTGAAAATTTCTGGAAGCACTGGCTGGAAAACAAACTTCTTATAGCTAGCTTCCATCTATGTCTTTGGATTCCTTCCTCCAGTTTATACTATACCAAGCAATTTCTGGAATGTCAGCTTCATTTAGTTCAGCCTATTATTATTACATACACATATCTGTATTAGGGATCTCCAGAGAAACACTATATATATGTTTATATATTATATATATATGAGATATATATATATATAGTAAGTCCTCACTTAAAATCATTGATAGGTTCTTGGAAACTGCAACTTTAAGCAAAACAACATGTAATGAAACCAATTTTACCATAGGCTCATTGATATTAAATAAGAGTTAAGTTCCTACAGCATATTTCTGGTCACAAAAACATCACCAGAATTCTAAATAAAGATGCAAAACACTTCTAATGTTAAACATTGAAGTAAATGTAAGCTATACATATATTTAAGAAAGATTGATAAAAGTAAGTGAGATAATTTTTTACCCAGTTATTCCAGTTCAGGGTCCTGGCAGCGCAGGGCACAAGGTGGGAACCAGCCCTGGACAGGATGCCATCCATCGCAGCCACACTCATGTACACACACCTACACTCACTGAGACTGGGACAATTGAGACACGCCAATTCGCTTAACAGACACATCTTTGGGATGTGAAACGAAACTGAAGTACCTGGAGAAAACCTGTGTGGATATGGGGAGAATGTGCAGACTCCACACAGACAGTGCCCCTGGCTGGAAATCGACTTTTTTTCTCATCAACATTATGATAAAATGACATGGAACAAAATGACATTATTTGAGGATGTCTTGTATTATATATATAATATATATTATGTATACATATATAATAAAATCTATTTTTATATATAACATAATGAGATTATTATAAAGAATATATAGTGAGATTTATTATAAGGCATTGGGCTCATGGTTATGAAGGCTGAGAAGTCTCACAAACTGCCAACTGCATTCTAGAGACCCAAGGAAGCCAGTGTTGTAATCTTAAGGCCTGAGAGCCAAAGAACCAATGTCTGAATCTGAAGGCCTGAAAATGAGGGGTGGTGAGGACAGAAGATCAATATCCGGATTCAAGCAGTCAGGTGGAGAGAGAATTCAACCTTCTTCAGCCTTTTTCTTTCTATTAAAGCCTTCAACAGACAGGATTGTGCCCACCCACAATGAGGAGGGCCCTCTGCTTTACACAGTCACTAATTCAGATGCTGATCTCTCACAGACACATCCAGAAATAATATCTAATCAGATAGCTGGGCATCCTGTGGCTCAGTGAAGTTGACAAATAAAATTAACCATCATAATATCTGTTCTATCCCAATATTTGAATGCACAAGAGATATGAGAATCCAGCCATTTTCTATTAAATCAGTCTTTAGCCAACTAATCAAGCAAAAAATTAATTACTCCAGTCAAGTTAAAAATCTCTGATAAGTGCACTCAGAGAAATTAAATTCAGCCCAATCTAAACTTATGTTCCCTCTCTCTTCAAATACTCTAATCCATTACTATGCATATTCTTTGGGTCCAATTTATGGGATTTTCATAGAAAGCCCAAGCAGAGTAATACCTGCTTAGGAAAATTGTATTCTTTTCACTCTCTAACCACTCTCTTGCAGAACTCTGCTGAAAGCAGTAAAAGTAAGTAGCATGCACCGAAATTCTCTCTGGTCATTTCCTCTAACATTGCAGCTTTAGTCACCATGTGGTCTGCATCACAATGGACAGCGTGTGCCTGAATAAATACTTTTTTACTACATAACCAGGGTCACCAGTAGCATCCCACTACAGCAAGGTTTCTCAATCCCAGGCCTTTTGGATCAGACAATTCTTTGTTGTGGAAGGCCATCCTGTGCATGTAGGATGTTTAGCCGCATCCCTGGCATCTCCTACCAGAGGCCAGTAGCATCCCCCTCCAGTTGTGACCATCAAAAATGTCTACAGATATTGCCAAATGTCCCAGGAAGCAAAATCACCCCTAGTTGAGAACCACTGCACTACAAGTTCCAAATTCAGAATCAGTGAGTAATGCTTTCAGCTGTAACAGAAACCTGAAAAACAGCAGCAAAAACAAATAAGCGGTTTATTTTTCTCAATACCGCCAGGCCTCATACCTGAATTTTAAACAGGACTGAGGGGAAAGGTCAAATCTTCTTCCCAGAATAACTTTGAAAAAGTTATTCCAGAGGGCACAGTGGCTCACACCTGTAGTCTGAGCTACTTGTGAGGTTGAGGAAGCAGGATTGCTTGAGCCCAGGAGTTTGAAGTTGCAGTGACCTATGATGATGCCACTGCCCTCTACCCAGGCTGATAGAGTCTCACTCTGTCTCAAAAAAAAAAAAAAAAAAAAAAAGAAGACAAGGAAAAGCAGATTAGCTCATCCAAGGCAGGCTTAATGCATGGACTTCTCAAGCTGAACTTTTTTTTAATGCCTTCCTTTCACTCCTATAAAGGCTATTCCTGTTTGACCTCCCCTCCACAGAAACTTCTAGGTTTCTAGAATGGGATTCCAACTTAATGGTATATGTGATTTTCAAAATTATAAGAAGAAAGGGTTCATTGTTTTGAGTTAATTTCTGGGTCCAGGAGTGGTGAAAAGGAGGGATCTTGTTGAAATTTTGAAACTAATCTACCATCATTGTGGTGGTTAATTTTATGTGTCAACTTGACTAGGCCACAGGATGCCCAGATGTCTTGTTAAACATTATTTCTGGGTGTGTCTGTGAGAGATCATCATTTGAATTGGTGGACTGAGTAAAGCAGAAGGCCCTCCTCAGTGTGGGTGGACATGACCCTATCTGTTGAGGGCCTCAACAGAAAAAACAAAAAGGCAGAGGAAGGTTAAATTCTCTTTCTGCCTGACTGCTTGAGCTGTGATATTGATCTTCTCCTGCCTTCAGCACTCCTGGTTCTCAGGCCTTCAGACTCAGACTGGAATCTACACCATTGGCTCTCTGCCTTTCAGGCCTTGAAACTATACCACCAGCTTACCTGGGTCTCCAGCTTGCAGTTGGAAGTTTGTGAGATTTAGCGTCCATAATCACATGACCCAACTTCGTATAACAAATGTCTCTCTATATTTATATTTATATCTATGTCTATGGCTATATCTATATCTCTCCTATTGATTCTGTTTCTCTTGAGAACCTTGACTAATACAACCATCCTTATGAGATTTTGGAAAAGATGTGGACAAAGTTCACTGGAGGCTTCTGATCTCCCCATGGTTTCTGTGTAGGTGGGAGAAGAGGGGAATCTAGAAGCTCTGGGAAGGTGGTGAAAGAGGAGTTTTGGTGTATCTCCTCTTTCTGGGAAGGCTTCTCCAGCCCCAGGGTTATGAGAGAAGTCACCACCTCAGGGTGATGACAACAGTTAGGGAGTGTACATCAGGCCTTTCCATGACAATGGCTGAACCACCTTTATGTAGAGCTGGCAGTGTTTGGACCATGTGACAATGTCACCTGCTCTGAGATGATGCTAGCAAACGAAAACAGCCAGCAGGGCTGTCCAGCCCACAGTGACTGGGCACAAGCTGGACTTGGAAAGTGCCAGGGACCCAGTGCTGTTGAGACTAAGGGATTCCCAGAGCACTTTCCTCCTAAGGGGAAACCATAGTGCATGTTTGGGGCATTGTTTCCCAACTCTGTAACTCCTAACTGTAACACTCCCTAAATGTGTGATTTTGGGCATGGGGCCTCATCTTTCTTGAGCCTCAGTTTCTTCTATCTGTAAAACGGAGATAGCTATCCTTAGGTGGCCATGAGGAATAAATGGGATAACATCCCTAAGGACCCAAACTCAATGCAAGGTGCACAGTAGGATTCTCCTCTTTTTCTATCATTGTCTTTGCTACCCAAGTAGTACTTACTCATTGTAGAAATATAAGAAAATATAAATAGATCAAAGAAGAAAATAAAAAGAAATCATATTTCAAAGATAAACAGTTAAGCTTTGGCCTATTTCTTATAGATTTCTAAATTAAGCAGTAGTGCTCAAAAAAATGCATAGGCAGAAACACACACACACACACATTTTTTTCCCCTTATAAAATGAAATGGTGGGCCGGGCACAGTGGCTCACACCTGTAATCCCAGCACTCTGGGTGGCCGAGGCAGAAGGATCGCTCGAGGTCAGGAGTTCACTAGCCTGAGCAAGAGCAAGACCCCATCTCTACTAAAAATAGAAAGAAATTATCTGGCCAACTAAAAACATATATAGAAAAAATTAGCTGGGCATGGTGGCGCATGCCTGTAGTCCCAGCTACTCAGGAGGCTGAGGCAGTAGGATCGCTTAAGCCCAGGAGTTTGAGGTTGCTGTGAGCTAGGCCAAGGCACTCTGGCCTGGGCAGAGTGAGACTGTCTCAAAAAAAATAAAACCCGAAATGGTGGAAGAAATGAAGCTTTGCAGTGAGTTTAAGTCATATCTTAGAGTCACTTTATTGTGGAGTAGCCTCTGCTGCAGGGAGAGAATTCAGCCTGGCATGTCACCCCATGGCATCTAGTAAACTCTGCCCCCAACAGAACAAAACTCTGGTCACTCGGGGTGACAGATGAGGGCTGGCAGCCAGTCTTAGCTTCAGAAAGGGTTATTAGCCATGTGTAGAACTTTTTTTTAAAAAAGTACAAGCAGTTATGGTTTTTTTTGAATAATCCTAAACTTAACATAGTCCTAATGTTATGCACCTTGCTGTCACCCTCCATCTTGACATGCACTTAACACCATGAATAGGTTTGACCAGCTCCTCAGAAACATACTAAAATACTGTTTTGGAAGGAAAAATGAAACAACATTAATCTCATTTGTAAAAGTAATACATGTTGAAAAGTGATTCAGAAATATATAATAGATGGTAAAACACTCATTCTACTTTTGAGTTTTAAAATATCTTTGTTGTTTTTGGTTTGCTTGGTATTTTTCCAAGGGACGTGGGTTGGTCTTCTACTCAGTCTATTTCCTTTTGTGTATCCATTAGTATTTGCCTTATATATTTCAAAGCTGTGCTGATAGGTGCAGAGGTGCATGTATGTTTACGACAATCATTCAATAGTTATTGAGCATTTACTTTATGCCAGGTACTGTCCAGGGTCCTGAGAATACAGTCACAAAGATAGAAGCTCCACCTAGTGGAAGGAAAAAGACAAATAAATATGTGAGAAAATCTCCAGAAATGAATGCTTTGCAGAGAAATAAATAGGACTATTTGAAGAAGAATCCTCAGTCTCTGTTTTCATCATAGCTCCACATTTCACACACAAATCTAAGTAGTATAGACCTTCAGAAAATTATTTATAAAGGTAATACATAGGCCGAAGGCAATTACAGTAATTCCTATGTGCCTATATTAACAACTATCATTTTAAAAATTCACCCTCCTCTCTCAGGAAGTGCCATTTAAACTGGAAACTCAATTTTAAAAGGCATATGGATTGCCTTTTAAGGCAAGATTGCACCAAAGATCCAGAGAAACAGGCATGAAAAATTAAACTTATGTTCCTATTCCAACCACTTCTCAGCAGTTGCAGATTAAAAAAAAAAAAAAAAAAAAAAGGCCGGGCGCGGTGGCTCACGCCTGTAATCTGAGCACTCTGGGAGGCCGAGGCAGGTGGATTGCTTGAGGTCAGGAGTTCGAGACCAGCCTGAGCAAGAGCGAGACCCCCGTCTCTACTAAAAATAGAAAGAAATTATCTGGCCAACTAAAAAAAAATATATATATATATATGTATAAAATAGCCACCATGCACTCTGGGAGGCCAAGGCGGGTGGATTGCTCGAGGTCAGGAGTTCGAGACCAGCCTGAGCAAGAGCGAGACCTCATCTCTACTAAAAATAGAAAGAAATTATCTGGCCAACTAAAAAAATATATATATATATATAAAAAAATAGCCGGGCGTGGTGGTGCATGCCTGTAGTCCCAGCTACTCGGGAGGCTGAGGCAGTAGGATTGCTTGAGCCCAGGAGTTTGAGGTTGCTGTGAGCTAGGCTGACGTCATGGTACTCACTCTAGCCTGGGCAACAAAGCGAGACTCTGTCTCAAAAAAAAACAAATACTATAGCCAGAAACAAGACCACAGTCTGCATCCATCTCTTCTGCCTGCCTTATAAAAACCCCAATATTTCTTTGGCTCAGAAAGTTACCTTATTTGGGGGGTACTTCCTGATACATACTGGCTGAATAAAGCCTTTAACCTCTATTTAATTGACTTTATTTTGCTTTGTTGAGAGTACCATTAAACTTGGTGCTAGAAAGAACTTGGAACTTTACTCTGTTCAATATTCCTTCAAGAACAGATAGCTTGGCCGGGTGCGGTGGCTCATGCCTGTAATCCTAGCACTGTGGGAGGCCGAGGCTGGAGGATGGCTTGAGGTCAGGAGTTGGAGACCAGCCTGAGCAAGAGTGAGACCCCCGCCCTCTCTACTAAAAATAGAAAGAAATTATATGGACAGCTAAAACTATATATATAGAAAAATTAGCCGGGCATGGTGGTACATGCCTGTAGTCCCAGCTACTCAGGAGGCTGAGGCAGAAGTTTGAGGTTGAGCCCAGGAGTTTGAGGTTGCTGTGAGCTAGGCTGATGCCACAGCTCTCTAACCCGGGCAACAGAGTGAAACTCTGTCTCAAAAAAAAAAAAAAAAAAAAAGAACAGATAGCTCAATACAATTCTCTGCATCCCAGGTGAACTGTCACCCTTTCATAACCTACAAAAGGATAATAAAGGGATGTAACTCTGCAGCTGACACAAGTAGAAGCAGGGAGCTACCAGAAACTGTGGACAGGCAACACCAAGGTAATAAGTTTAAGGTTTTCCAGAAGGCAGAAAAGGAAAACCAGCGCTGAGTTAAAAAGTGACTGATAACAGTGTAATTTTAAAGTACAAGTTAAATTTGCACAATTTTAATTTTATCGTAAACATATCTTTTACAAATATGAAAAAGGTAGCTATTGGTGTGTAAACATATTTGTATGACTAAATCATGTGCTCTTCTAACTTCTCTGCTCTCCATGCCTAAGAAAAGTCATCTGCAGAGGTCACATCAATGAATAGCTCCTGGACTCATAACCGCCTCAGAGAAACCACGATTGTTTTCAGTTTTGACAATGTTGAATTTCACTTGAGCCCTCTTACCCAGGTCAACAGTGAAGGTTAAGACAACTCCTCATTCTTCTGTGTTCCAGAAAATGACTTACTAAAAGAACCACCTTTCTCCATATGGCTTAAGCAAGACTCGCAGATGCCCCCTTGTTTACCTATGACAAGGTCAGACACAGACTCTCCAAATCCTGTTCTTTGCCTCATGAATCATTTACTAAACTGCTTGTCCCCACTGATCAAGTGGAGCAAAATGCTTGTTAGCCAAACTTTAGTCAGGCCCCTCTCCTTCCTTTAGGACCCTGAATTCTGCTTGACCCCAAGCCTGAGCAAACACAAAAAAATGGAGCAGACCCCCATTATCAGCTTCTGGGAATCTGCTGACCACAGAATACAGGAATATATTTTCCTGTCAGACCCCACTGGCCATGTCCCCTTGCCTGTCCAGCATCCCCTCCAAAGATTCTGCTTATCTCTATTTGCCTCCTCCTTCCCCTGTAAAGGAAAAGCCTCTTCTGTTTGATTTGGAGACACTTGCAGACTTTGTGGTCATTGCAGTGTTTTATAAGATTTTAAAGATTCTTTTAACAATGTGATATACATAAACATTTCAGTAGATGAAAGGCAAAAATTTTTTTGTTATTTATATCTCCAGAGGAGAGACAGCTGTCAGGCAGGGCCACACAGGGGACAGGGTAACAGCCAACTGGAACCCTTTGGTGTGGCAAGCAGGGTGGGGTTAGCTAGGTTTTGAAGGCTACATGTGGATTAGCTAATATGAGTAATTTCCCAGGCTCTGGGGCATAGGGGCTGTCCCTAGTTGTCTGGTGTGAGAGCCTGATAAGCAACATGATTGGAGTATGGACTTAATCAGATGCTCAAATAGGGGAACTGACTGGCTTCTAGCCAGAGTCTCAAAACTGGATCAAGATAGCATTAAAAAAAAAACAAACAAACCAATCTATATTATAAGCAGTACCTTCAGCAGAAGCAGCAGCACTCATATGCAGGGAATGTCAATGATATGTGTACTTGCTAATGACTGCCAGTGTGGAAATGATACTCTGCTGTGACCCCCACTTCAGGAGTATGGACTGCTGTATCTGTTGGGGTGGGAAGGGAGCAATGAAGCAAACAGCCTAATTTTTTAAACTATAGCTGGGACTTGTGCTCATTTCTGGACGCTCCCATCTGAGAGTGGTTAAACAAAAGAAAGTTTAACCAAAAGAGATTCATCAGGCCTGGAAAGAACACTTGAGAAAGAACTTTGATGTCCTGCAATTTCAGTATAGCATGTCTAGGTATGGATTTATATTTATTTATCATGTTTGGGATTTGCTGGGTTTCCAGAGTCTAAGGATTTAGGTTTTGCAAGAATTTTGGAAAGTTATCAGCTGTTCTGTCTTTGAACATACCCAGTTATTTTTTATTCCTTTCTGGAACTCCTAATAAATGTAGGTGAGACCTTCTAATTTCTTCCTCTGTGTCTCATAAAGTCTTTCATATTTTTAATCTCTACAACTCTGTGCAGGAGGGTTTTCAGGTCATCTAATATCCAAAACTACTTGAAACAGAAGTCTTGCCCACCACTGTTGATTGGTCCAGAAATGGTCATGCAACCTCAGCTGGACCAACCAAAGCCTTTTCCTGAGATCATTTTGAATTGGAACTAAGGGCAGAGCTGTTAGATGTATTCTGACAGACTTTCTAGTCTCTGGGTCCAGTGGTTTCTAAGACCCAGCTGCACCCCTGCTGTTCAAGTATTTATGTAAGATCCTTCCAATAATTTCCCCTTTTGCTCAATCTGGTTCAATCTGTGTCTCTTATGTGTGATGAAGAGTCCTAACTAATGCATGGGACTCTTTGAAAATTGCTAAGTACCATTTCAGAGAGGGAGTGAGGAACTGTAGACAAAGGGCAATGTGAGAAATTTTTACAAATTTGTATATTCATTACGTATTTATTGCTACATAACAAATTATCCAAAAACTTATGGCTTAAACAGGCATTTCTGGCCGGGCGCGGTGGCTCACGCCTGTAATCCTAGCACTCTGGGAGGCCGAGGCGGGTGGATCACTTGAGGTCAGGAGTTCGAGACCAGCCTGAGCAAGAGCGAGACCCCCGTCTCTACTAAAAATAGAAAGAAATTTTCTGGCCAACTAAAATATATGTAGAAAAAAATCAGCCGGGCATGATGGCGCATGCCTGTAGTCCCAGCTACTCGGGAGGCTGAGGCAGTAGGATCGCTTAAGCCCAGGAGTTTGAGGTTGCTGTGAGCTAGGCTGATGCCAGGGCACTCACTCTAGCCTGGGCAACAAAGCGACACTCTGTCTCACAAATAAATAAATAAATAAATAAAAATAAAAACAGGCATTTCTTATCTCATGGTTTCTGTGTGCCAAGCATTCAGGAGCAGCTTAGCTGGTTTATTCTTGCTCCAAGTCTCAAAGTCTAGTCATGATGTTGACCAGGGTTGTGATCACCTTGAGGCTTGACTGGTGCTGGAGGAGCCACTTCCAAGATGGCTCACTAACATCACTGTTGAGAAGAGGCTTGGGTTCCTCACAAGCTCTCAGCAGGAGTCCTCAGTTTCTTGCCATGTGGGCCTTCCCTAATGCTGCTAACACGATGGCAGCTAGCATTCCTTAATGGCATGATCTCAGAAAGAAAGAGAGCAGAAAGAAAGCCGTAGGCATTTTTATGACCTAGTCTTGAAAATAACACATCATCACTTCTGCCTCATTCTATTTGTTATAAGAAGTCACTATATCCAGTTCCATCTCTTGAAGAGAGAAGTAGCAAAGAATTGTGGACATATAGTTGAACCTTGAGCAACATGGAGGAATAGGAGCACTGACCGCCCCTCCTCCAAGCTAAAAATTTGCATATAACTTTTGACTCCCTCAAAAGTTAACTAGTGGCTAGGTACAGTAGCTCATGCCTGTAATCCTAGCACTTTGGGAGGCTCAAGTGGGAGGATTACTTGAGTCCAGGAGTTGGAGGTTGCAGTGAACTATGATTGTGCCACTGCACTCTAGCCTGAGTGATAAAGTAAGACCCTATCTCAAACAAACAAACTGAACTGCTAATAGCCTATTGACCGGAAGCCTTACCAAAAATATAAAAAGTCACTTAACACATATTTTGTATATTACATGTATTATATACTGTTTTTACAACAAAGTAAGCTAGAGAAAATAAAAAATCATTAAGAATATCATAAGGAAGAGAAAATATAATTACTATTAAGTGAAAGTGGGTCATCATAAAGGTCTTCTGCTTCTTATCTTCATGTTGAATAGGCTGAGGAAGAGGAGGGGTTGACCTTGCTGTCTTAGGGGTAGCAGTAGCAGAGGCAGAAGAAAATCTGTGTATAAGTGGACCCATGCAGTTTAAAGCAGTGTTGTTCAAGGGCCAACTGTATTTGAAAAACACCACACTTGTCATTCCTCTGCAGGTTCTAAAGGTTGCATCAGCTCCACTGCTCCATCCAGACCACTATTCCACTGAAATTTACAGCCTTTCTTCTTTTGAAGATCTATTCGCTACTCCTCATGTCAGGAATTACATCTATGTTTTGCCACTTATGAAACCTACATCTTGGCCATGGCCAAGCCTGGGAGGCCTGAGGGATTGTAACACTTGCTCTAGACCGCAGACAAATCTCAGATGGGTTACCCCAGACCTCATCACTGATCTACATCCCTCACATGATGGCAGTAGATAGCATTGCCATACTTCACAGGAGTCCCCTGTCCACACTAGTCATCGTGTTCATCAAGGAAATGCCTGGCCCCTATGAATACCCAGCCACTTGATTTCTGTCTACATCTTCCTACTAAAAACTCCTCTGGTCCTTTCATCTTACCTCCAACTCCAACATCCCTAACAGAACAATTATGGTTTCTACATCTCCAATGCTTCTCCCTGCTTCTCTGTACCTCCTGCCTCCACTGACATCCTGGCAGCCAGGCCATGCAAGAGAAACTACACTTTTTCCTGGCCCAGAAATCAAGGTAATCAGAGCCAGACCATGAGGGAGATCATGAGCACAGGACACATCCAGCCTTCCTTCTAGCAAGCACCCACTCATCTCTCAGCCACACAGAGAACAATTATCTAGACTTGTTGAGAATGGAAGAGGCCCTTAACCCCATGGCCCTCTGATACCAGCTGTCCCCATGCTGTCTTTCATTGCTCTATAGCAGCTGTCCCCACCCTTTTTGGCACCAGTGACCCGGTTTCATGGAAGACAAATTTTCCACGGACTGGGGGTGGGGTGGGTGGGTCGGTGCAGAGCTCAGGTAGTGATGTGCGGCCTGTTTCCTGACAGGCCACGGTCAGGTACTGGGCCAAAGACCTTGGGGTTGGGGACCACAGCTCACAGCAAGGCCAAGACTGATTGATTCATATGATCCACTAACTAGAGGCTTAATTTGGGGAGGGGAAGCAGCTGAAGGAGCTCCTTACCCACCTGGTCTTACCTCTTTTTCTACAAGTGAGGAGGAGTTGCAGTTAGAGAGGGAAATTGGCCTCAAGGATTTCCTTCCAGCCCACAGAACTGAAAGTGCTCCTTAGGTCTCTTTTCCCCTCAGGGGTGATACTTAAAACCTATTAACCACCCTGTACCAGTCTCAGTAGACCTGAGCAGATCTTGAAGGGCCCTGGGGCCGGCCAGCCATTAACCCTTTAGTTGTGTTAAACAAGATTAGGAGAGGCCATTGTTTTGAACCTAGCTCCTGCTAGAAGCCCCAACAGACCTGGCCAAACAAAAATGGAGTCACTCATGCTAAATGCCACATAATTAAACTGAAACTTTGAGGAAATAGGTAAATCCCAAAACAGACTAGTCTTTTCTGAAAACAAAAGATTCACAGCAACAAATCAGAAAGAACCTATTAAGCCTGAGTCAGCACGGTAAGGAAATCCGTTCTGCTTTAACCCTTACAAGAAAAGTAAACCCAGTTTTTTTTTTCCTATTGTTTCCTTGTTCCCACCTTACAAAACCCATTGTTTTGTCATGTCCAGTGGGATCTCTTTTATTTTAAAGAATGAGATGTCCTGATTCATGAATTGCAAATAAAGCCAATTAGTTCTATACACTAAATTGTTGTAATTTTGTCTTTTGACGATTGTTGGACCATGAAAATGACTCAAAAGGCCTGGAGTAAGGGGAAGCCCCAGAGGGGTTCAGGCTGCTGTTCCTTTTGTCACCCCTAGCTTCGGATCCCTTTATTCTCTCGGGGGCGGGGCGGGGGGTGGGTTGGAGAGAGCCATCAAGGGCAGCCCCTCAGACACAATGGGAGGGATGTGGGCAAACAGGCCACGGCTGATCGAGCTCTGAGGGAGGAATGGGCATTGGAGATCCGATCGTGGGAGCTAGGTGCCCAACGCAGGGAGGTGAGGGGTGTTAGGGACAAGCCCCGTCGCCCGCCTAGGGGCCGCCTACCGCCTCCCCGGAGGCCTGGGAGCAGCAGAGACGTTGGCCCTCCCAGTTTTCTAGAGCGGCCGCGGAGGGCCCGGGGCGGTGACGCGCGTGCGCGGCCGGGATAGCCGGGAGGAAGGCGCTGGTCTCTGAGGCCGCGGTGGGAGTAGGTGAGCTAGCTGCGCGGGGGCGGTGGGGGCGGCTGTGCGGGCGCAGGGCTCGCGTAGGCCTGCGGGGTCCTGGTCGGGGATACCACCCCCGCCTCGCTGGGGGCGTGTCGGGGACGTCTTCGCCTCCTGGGGTCCGATGTAGAAAATTTGGAGTCCTGCTTTCTCTGGGCTCTGTTTTTTTCACCCAATTTTGCAAATAAAGCGTGTTCGTTAGAAACAATTAGATACCTCAGGAAAGTGGAAGAAAAGTAAAAGTAGCCGCAATCCGGAAATCTTAGTCTCCAGGCCTCCTGACATTAAACACTGTGGGTAATTATCACACTCACATATATGTTCATACATATTTTTGTTATGAAAGATCATGCTATTGCTTTTTAAAAGCGTTTGTTAGCATTGTGATGAAATACACGTTCCATTTACCATGCAATACATAAAAATTTACCATTTTAAAGAGTGTAATTCAGTGGCGTTAAGTGCTTTTTAAAAATTACAATGTCTAGAACTTGCAGGGTGCATTTGTTATCATTTTGGTTAAAGTTAGGGCTAGCATTATGACCACTGAAACATTTTTTTTGCGAGGATAATTAAAACATTGTGTTTGCAGTTTATTTCCCATAGTGCACATTTACATGAAGCTGTAAGTGGTCACAAGTGACATCTGTGCAGAAAAATAGCAAAATATTTTTTGTTCGAGTGATTGTCTTTCAAAATGATAAAAACCTGTATGGAAAATCCAGTTTTTAAACAAAAGCAGAGCTCTAACCTATAGCCATTGTAGTGTACCCTGACTTGTATGGGCCTAAGATATCAGAGGATCGTCTCTTTTCTAATCTAAAAGTGATGGCCATAGAAAACTCATTAATATTAGGTCAGTTGTTTTGCAGGGAAGTGTCAGCGAGTGGTTTGAGCAGTAATTTGATTAATCAATTTCAGGGAACTTCTATTATATGTGCTATATAAGTGTGTATGTCTGTGCTTATTCAGGTACTGAAGAATTAGGCTGCTCTTACGTGTTATCTAATGCTGAGAAAAGGCTGACAAATTTTGGTTGAAAAACAATCACTTCTTACTGTAAGTGGAAAAAATGGGAATGTTTTGAAGGTAAACCTCCATATGCACTTAAAGAGGATACTGACAAAAGCATGAAAATACTGCCTGTTCTACCAGTAAGTTTTCTGTGGCTTCTGCTATCAAGGAAGTATTAGTGCATAAGTATTCTATGATGTCAGATAGTGCTTGAGAGTAAAAATACATAAAGTATGGTAAAACATGACTTACTGTATTTTGTAATTTTCAATATTTAAAAACGATCCGAAAGAAGTAATCTGAAAGAGGTCTTGTGAACATTCCTGTGACCCTCAGGTGAATCATTATGCTTTCCATAAGGTTGAATTTATGAGCTTATTTTTTCCCTTCCTGATCTTAAATTACTTCTCCCCTTTTCTTGTCTTATTTTACTACATAGCACCTGTCACTGTCTGACATACCATGTATTTGTCTGTCTATCTCCCCATAACCTCCTCCAAGCATTGCATTTTATTTGTTTTATTCATGGCTCTGACCTCAGGGTATGGGACATAGTAGGTGCTCAATAAATATTTGTTAAGTTAATGAAAGAAAGAGTCCAAACTGGGAGATGAGAATTGATAGTATTTGATATCCTTGATTTTTTTTTTAGAGCCCATTGCTAAGTTAAGAGTGTAAGAGTGGTCTTGAGCCTGGAACATTTCCTTGCAGAGATGAAGCCCTCCAAGTTGTGCTAGGTTTAATGCCTTGTGTCTTTCACTGTGTCGGGCTTTTTTTTTTTTTTTTTTTTTTTTTTTTGAGACTCTTGCTCAGGCTGGTCTTGAACTCCTGAGCTCAAGTGATCATCCCGCCTCAGCCTCCCAGAGTGCTAGGATTAAAGGCGTGAGCCATTGTGTCTGGCCACTGTTTCAGGCTTGATGTTTTGTTTAATATCATGAGTCAATGGCCTTCATTCATGCTCCCAGCTTTCTATATTTTGGACCCCCATGAAAGTGGGAAGAGTGGATCAAGATCATTCTGCTTCACTAAGTGGAGTGTGAGCACCACACTGGCCCTGTAGGCTATGGAGTGGATCCTTTGACTATGGGGGATCGTTGCATTGCAAGGGGCCTGGGTCTTGTGCACTTTCTTTCTCCTTTTGCTATAAATAATCACTGTACCTTTTGAGCCTACTATGGGTGTCGTCTGTTCTAAGTGACCTCAAGTCCATTCATTGTCCTTTCCCTGGGTGGCACTTACCTGCCTTTTAACCTTGCCCACACAGCCTGACCACCTAGTGTACAGTGAAACAGTTATGTTGATGCATATAGATCTAGTATATTCCTTTTAGGTACTGCATGGTATTTCATCCTATAAAATGCTATACTTTTTTTAGCCATATTGATGGACAAGTAGGTTAATTCCAATATTATGTTGTTACAAAGAGTATTCTAGTGAATACCCATGTAAATGTCTGAATACCTGTGCAAGTGTTTTCTCAGGGGGGATTCTTAGAAGTGAATTTCCTGGGCCATAAGGAATATGTCTTTTTAATTTTACTACAGACTTTCAAAGTATCCTTCTTGTTGGCTGTGTAAATTCCCACTCTGGTTTCTTTGTTTTTTTTTTTTTGAGACGGGGTCTCGCTCTGTCACCAAGACGGTAGTATAGTGGCATGATCATAGTTCACTGTAGCCTCCAACTCCCAGACTCAAGCAATCCTCCTGCCTTAGCCTCCTTAGTAGCTGGGACTGCAGGCACACAGCACCACACCCAGCTAAATTTTTTGTTTTTTTCTTTGTGTAGATGAGGGTCACACTATGTTGCCTAGGCTGACCTCAAACAATCCTCCTGCCCTCCTGCCTCAGCCTCCCAAAGTGCTGGGATTACAGGTGTAAGCCACCACACACCTGGCCTAAACTTCCACTTTTATCTATAGTTTGCATGTGGTGTTTTTTTGTTGAATTTTTTTTTTTTTTGTAGAGGTTTTTCATATTGATGTATTAAAATATATTCATTATCTTGCTTTTGTTGTCCTCAGAAATCCTTGCTTACCCCAGGGTTATTAGTCTTTTTGTTTTTTACACCTTGTTTTTAAAGTTTCTTTAACTAGAGTTCATTTTTGTTTGATTTTATTTATTATTTTTATTTGCCTAGCCTGTTGTCCCAACACAATTCATTGAATAGTCTAATCTTTTCCACTAACTTATAGTACTACCTCTATCATACATCAAACTTATATATGTGTATTAGCCTGTGTCACAATTCTACACTCTTTATCTACTGTTTGCATATTCCTTCAGTAATACATGCTGTTTTAAGTGCTACAGTGTTACCTTAAGCCTTAATTGTCTGGTAGATCAAAACTTTCCACATCTAAAAAGTTGTCTTAGCCATTCTTTTACTCGTTTTTGTGAATTTTAGAACATGCTTATAAAGCCCCAAGAAAAGTTATATTGGGATTTGGTTGGGATTTTATTGACTTTACATGATAATTTAAGAAGAATTGACATCTTGGAAAAATTTAGTCCTCCCATACCTAAGTAAGATTTATTTATATCTGTTATGTCTTTTGGCACAGTTTTTTGTTTCTCCACTAAGGTCTTGTACAATTTTTATTAGATTTCATTCTGGGTACTTTGTTTTTTTGTTGCAATTTTTTTTATTTTTAATAACTTTCCTGCAGAAAACCACCTGCATTTTGTTGCTATTGTATTGATTCATTTTCTGGTTGTTGCTGTTGTGTAGGAAAGTTATTGAATATATATTGATTATAAATTCAGGGCTTAATGTTCTTTCATATTAGTTCTGTTTTTTGATTCATTCTATTAGATTTCTTTTTTTTCTTTTTTTTTTTTTTTTCCTGATGGAGAAGGGGTCTGGCTGTGTTGCCCAGGCTGGTTTCAAACTCCTGATCTCAATTGATCCTCCTACCTTGGCCTCCCAAAGTGCAGGTATTACAGGCACAAGCCACCACACCTGGGCTTTATTGGATTTTTTAGGTGTATCTTCATATCATTCATGAGTATGTTTGCTTTTCATCTTTCTTTTCCAACAGTTTTCTGCATATTTCTTTTTGTTGCTTAATTGCATTGGCTAGGATTACATTGTGTGGTCCTGCTTTTAATTGCAAGGCTTTTAATGTCTTCACCATTTAGTGTCACATTTGTTGTAGATTCCTTTTGGCTATTCCTCATGTCAGTTTAAGGATGTTTCTATTCCTAAACTGTTAAGAGTGTGCACAAAAACGAGATAAAGTTAGTTAATTTTAAGAGAGTACCAATACTGTGAATAGGTTTATGCCCATAAGTTTGAAAACCTAGATGAACATTTGGATTGTTTCCTCCTTTTGACTATTATGAATAATGCACTATGAACATTTATGTACAAGTTGTTGTGTGAACATCTATTTTCTTTTCTCTTGGATATATACTTTGTAGTAGAATTGTTAGGTCAAATACTAACTGTTAACATTTTTAGGAACTGTCAGATTGTTTTCATAAGTGTCTGTGCCAATTTACATTTCCACCAGCACCGAATGAGGCTTCTAGTATCTCCACACCCTCACTGATGCTTGCTATTACCTGATTTTTATTCTAGCCATCCTACTGGGTGTGAAGTAGTATCTTTCTCTCTCTCTCTTTTTTTTTTTTTCAGCTGATGGGGTCTCACTGTGTTGCCCAGGCTGGAAAACAATGGCATAATCGTAGTTCACTGCAGCCTCAAACTTCTGGCTTCAAGTAATTCTCTTGCCTCAGCCTCTTTAGTAGCTGGGACCACAGGCACTCGCCACCACACCTGGCTAAAAGTGTGGTATCGCATCCTTGTGTTGATCTGCATTCCCTGATGACTAATGTTGCTGACTATCCTTTGTGCTTATTGGCCATTTTTATATTTTCATTGGAGAAATGTTAATTCAGACCTTTTGCCCATTTTAAAATTAGGTTATTTTTCCTTTCATTATTGAGCTGTGAGTTCTTTAAATATTCCAGATACAAGTCTTAATCAGATATATGATTTGCCAATATTTTCTTCCAGTATGTGGGATGCCTTTTTACTTTTGTCTTATGTTCTTTGAAGCACAAGAGTTTTTCCTTTTGATGAAGTTCAAGTTATCTTTTCTTTTTTTCCATGTGTTTTTGGCGTGCCTTTGGCAAGAATCCATTGCCAAATCCAGTGGCATATTTTTACACTTACGTTTCTTATAAGAGTTTTAGAGTTTTAGCTCTTACATGTAGGTCTTTGACCATTTTGAATTAATTTTTGCAGATGATGTGAGCTAGGGCTCCATCTTCATTCTTTTGCATGCAGATATCCAGTTGTCTCAGCACCATTTGTTGAAAAGACTGTTCTTTCCATTTTGAGTAATCTTGGCACCATTGTCAGAAAAAAAATGACCATGATGTATGGGTTTATTTCTGGACTCTACATTCTAATTCATTGATCTATATGGGTGTCTTCATGCCAGCATCACAATGATCTGATGACTGTTGCTTTGTGTAATAAGTTTTGAAATTGGGAAGTTGGAGTCCTCCAGCTTATTCTTCTTTTTCAAGATTGTTTTGTCTGTATGAGTCACTTGAGTCTCCATATGAATTTTAGGATAAGCTTTCATTTTCTAAAAAGATATCACCTGGGAATCATAGGGATTGTGTGGAATCTGTAGATCAATTCTGGGAATATTCATGAGACTTGTGTTTGAAGTAAGGAGAAAGAGAATTAGAATATTTTGGCCTATGTCTGGATTCATTGACAGAATATGGGAAATCGGAAAGGAAGATGGAGAGAATATGCATTTTAGACTCTGAACTTAAGATGTTGCAGGACACACAAGTGGAATGTCCCATGGACAACTGGAAGCGTGTGGTACAGGTCTAGGAGAGAAGTGAGAGCTGTGAGAGCAGCATTAAAGCGATGAAGGTCAGTGAGATCACTGACACAGAGAAAAAGGAAGCACTGAGGCCTGAGCTTCAAGGAGTGTCCGTTATGAGAGGGAAGGAGCAGGAAGAGGAACCTGGGTATGAGGAACCAGAACTGTGAGGGGAAAATCAGATGTGCCTGGTGTTAGGGATAAAGAATGTGGCCCAAAGAGCTTGCTTCAGAGAGGTTGAGGAAAGTGAGGGCTGGAAGAACAGTTAGTTCTCAGTTTGAACAGCGACTTTCTACTTTCCCCTCCAGGGAAAATTCACAGCACGCTTGGGCCAATGCCTTATGGAAGAGGGTAAGAGTCAGTGTGTGTGGAGCTGCCTGGTTCTCTTTTCACTCCTTGGGAACATACGTCTTATGGGAGCTGAGGGTAGGGCTTGTTCCACTCATAGCTTTCTTTCCTCCTTCAGCTCAACTTGCTTCCCCAGTTCCTGCCCTTCCTCAAGCGGGGAACTCGGAGACCAAGCAGCAACAACTGTGCTTCGGATGGTCAGGCCCCAGGTGAGCTTGGTTCTTTCTGTTTTTCCCAAGTTTCCATGTCTGTGGCCCAAGAATGGCTAGAGCTCTCACCTCCAGAACTCTGCCCCATCTGTGACTATTCCTATGGCTCTCCTGCCTAATTGCTTCCCCTGGGGCTGGGTCTCTACTGCTGAGTTAATGGAGTCTGTCTTGCCCTGGACTTGTCCTTTTGGAAATGTCATCTGAGCGCCTGTCTCCCACACCTTTGCCCACCAAGAGCCCATACCCTGTGCCCTCTGTAGCCCTGATGACTCTGCCCTTCAGGCTGGGAATGTTCCTGAGCAATAGCAGCTTGTTATTCCAGGATTTTGTGGTGTATGAGGACCTGTCTGTGGACTATACTGAGAAGAAGTGGAAAGGTCTGGCCCTTTACCGGAACATGATGTTGGAAAATTACCGCAGCACAGCCTCATTGGATGATAATTCTGTTCCTCAGTAACTTAGAGTCTGCATTCTGTACATTTTATTTGCTATATTCTTTGTCTTTTTTACTTTTTCATTAGGAAAATTTCCAAATGTAGATAAACTAAATAGTATAGTGAACCTCTGTGCACTCATAACTCAGCTTTACAAGGATCAACATTCTCTTTGCTTCATTACTGATTGACATAGGTGGTTTAGTTGGGGTTGTTTTAGTTGTAAGGAATGGAGAGTCACTCAAGTTATTGTAAGTAGGGAGCTCTGTGTTGTAAGGCTTAAAGGAATGCGAGCCCAGAACAAACCACACTGTGAGAAACAGGGACCTGTGGAGACTAGGCCGTGACCCAGGGCAGCCTAGGAGCCTGAGCAGCAAAAGCAAATGAATTTTTACACCTGTGTTCCAGTGTGACTGTAACGCAGCTGCTCACAGCATATCAGTTTTCTCTCTGCTTGTCTTGTTGCTGCTACCCATTTAATTGACTCTGAATCTTTTGTCCCTCTCATAGCTCCTTCCTAATTGTTCCCTCATACTTATTGTTTGCTGTGGCTCCTAATAGCTTGACTTCTCCCCTTGCACCATTTCAATTTCCAGTCCTAGTGGTAATTGCCTAAATTTTTCCTTACTTCAAGTTCCACATTTACTTAGAGAGGAATCCTGGTTGCTACAGCCATTAAATATCTGCTCTGTTTGGACAGAGCTTTGGCCCAAGCCATGGCAGAGGCTGATAACTAACCTACAGATAAGCTTTCCTTAGGTCTAGTGCTGGCCGTGGTCCAGTCACCTGTGGTCCATCCTGGGATACTCAGAATCATTTATACAAATCATGGTTGCCTAAGCATCCGTCTCTGCGAAGACTGGGGCAGTTTCTTGAAAGATTTATTGTCAAGGAAGTTCCTGTGATTGACAAGCTTAGAACACTAGTCATCTCTGGAGAGGGTTGGGCTACTAACCCAGACATCTTTGACTTTCCATAGGCTAAATGGCATGGTAGCTGTGGCTCTGATTAAAGCATGACTAAAAGGAACCAACATTTTGGTGTTGAGCTATGACCATGATTACTCTATTTTCTCCCACATTTTGTATTTAAAAATTCCAGAATTCAAGGCAAATATTCACCCATTAAGTTTCCTTTATATTCTATAAAATCAAGATCCCAAAGACACTTTTTTTTTTTTTTTTTTTTTTTTTTTTTGAGACAGAGTCTCACTCTGTTGCCCGGGCTAGAGTGAGTGCCGTGGCGTCAGTCTAGCTCACAGCAACCTCAAACTCCTGGGCTTAAGCGATCCTACTGCCTCAGCCTCCCGAGTAGCTGGGACTACAGGCATGCGCCACCATGCCCGGCTAATTTTTTGTATATATATATTTTAGTTGTCCATATAATTTCTTTCTATTTTTAGTAGAGACGGGGTCTCACTCTTGCTCAGGCTGGTCTTGAACTCCTGACCTCGAGCGATCCACCCGCCTCGGCCTCCCAGAGTGCTAGGATTACAGGCGTGAGCCACCGCGCCCGGCCCCAAAGACACATTTTAATTCATATTTCAATTATTGCTGCCCCTCTTAGTTTTCATAGGAGTACAGAACTGGCTCATACCAGTTCAGTGCCCTGGGGACATTGGCATCCCCACTGTTAGAGCTCTGCCTTCTCCTTCAACACTATTCCTCAGCATTTCTGAACCCATAGCTTCTCCAAATCTTATCACTGTCCTGTCATTACAAGATCTCTCCTTTTTGCATACTTTTGTAATCATACCCCCATAATATAAATCTGTAGTTTATCTTTTCCTTCCGTCTTTCTTATATTTGACTTGAGGTATTAATATTTGCTAGCATTCTGTCTCCCAGCATTGTTTTTGAGAACCATAGAACCATACAGTGTTGTGGTTGGAAAGCAACTTATAGTTCATCATTTTACTAAGGACACATAGCTCCAGAGTGACTTCTCTAGGAATACACCATGCTTTACAGTCTGGTCTCTTGCTTTCTGATGTCCCTTCTAATTTGCTGTATTGGCTTAACATCTGGCTGTCCTGGAATCTTTTTTCCCACCTTCCTCCACTGACTACTTTCTCCTCTTTGTTTTTTTAGCCCTGGAGGAAAGAAAAAAAATGAGCTATTTATTTCCTATATCCTCTCCTGTTCTCTATGTGTCATCTTATTTCTTAACCGGGATGTGGCTTTTCCTCAGGTACCTAGCCTGTAGATGATTCCGTTTGCTCAACAGAACAAGAAGTAAGTAAAAGTTTTCTTCTTTCTTTTGGCAGCAGGTAGAAACATGATGGAGAGTTCAGAGTTGACGCCAAAGCAGGAAATTTCTAATGGATCAGAGTCATCTGATAGGATACCAGGGGGACTCTTTGGGCTGGTTCCTGGGGGAACAGAGGCTGAAGATGTCCATGAAGATACTTTCGAGGAGCTAGAAGTGCCACCCTCAGATGAAGAAGGGAGCAGACTAGAAAGTGTTTTCTTGGAAATAACAGGTAAGGATAAGAAAAAATCCACAAAAGACAGGTGTGAGGAACATAAGAAGGTCGGGGAACATCAAAATCTGTCTTCTAGTCCTGCTGAACATGAAGGAACTCTAAGAGGACAGAAATCCTATCAGTGTGGTGAATGTGGCAAAGCTTTCAGTTGGAGTTCACACCTGATTGGCCATCAGAGAATCCACACTGGAGAGAAACCCTATGTGTGTAATGAATGTGGTAAGACCTTCAGGCAAACCTCTCAGCTCATTGTTCATCTCAGAACACACACAGGGGAAAAACCCTATGAATGCAGCGAGTGTGGAAAGACCTATCGTCATAGCTCCCATCTCATTCAACACCAGAGACTTCACAATGGAGAGAAACCTTATAAATGTAATGAATGTGGAAAAGCTTTTAATCAGAGTTCCAAACTCTTTGACCACCAGAGAACTCATACTGGGGAGAAACCTTATGAATGCAAGGAGTGTGGGGCGACCTTTAGTCGGAATAAAAATCTTGTCCGACATCAGGTCCTTCACAGTGGTAAGAAACCTTACAAGTGTAATGAGTGTGGGAGAGCTTTCTGTTCCAATAGAAATCTCCTAGACCATCAGAGAATCCACACTGGGGAGAAGCCTTATGAGTGTAATGAATGTGGCAGGGCCTTCAGTCGGAGCAAATGTCTTACTCGACATCAGAGCCTCCATACTGGGGAAAAGCCATACAAATGTAGCGAATGTGGGAAAGCCTTCAGTCAGATCTCTCAACTTGCTGACCATGAGCGAATTCATACTGGAGAAAAACCTTTTGAATGTAGTGAGTGTGGTAAGGCATTTAGTCTGAGTAAATGTCTTGTTCGGCACCAGAGACTTCACACAGGTGAAAAGCCCTATAAATGCAATGAGTGTGGAAAATCCTTCAATCAAAACTCGTACCTCATTATACACCAGAGAATTCACACTGGTGAGAAACCCTATGAATGTAATGAGTGTGGAAAGGTCTTCAGTTATAGCTCCAGCCTTATGGTGCATCAGAGAACACATACTGGGGAAAAACCCTATAAATGCAACGATTGTGGGAAAGCCTTTAGTGACAGCTCACAGCTTATTGTGCACCAGAGAGTTCACACTGGAGAGAAACCTTATGAATGTAGTGAGTGTGGGAAAGCCTTTAGTCAGCGCTCCACTTTTAATCACCACCAGCGAACTCACACTGGGGAGAAGCCCTCAGGTCTGGCTCGGTCAGTTTCTTAAGGCATGGTTCTCTGAGACAGAGAGTGAAGACCTTTGAGTTAAGTTTTCTTTATAAGAAGATGCTCACACCGTGGTCTCCCCTGGGAATCACTAATCAATGTGGACCATTGCCTGCCTGGTTTCCTTTGGGTCACTAAGGTGGGAGAGTGGGAATAACTTAGTTTGATCCTTACGCTACTACTAGGAAAGTAAGGACTACACATTTCATTTACTTGTAGGTTTCCTTCTCTCTTTCTTTTTTAAACTATTTTAAAATCTAATTTGTTAGTGTGCATTCCATAATCAGAGTCTGTGTTTCTGAGGAACAGCAATTATATCTTCTTTATTCTACTGGAATTCCTCCATTTCATCACTTAAATGAAGTCATTCTACAAGGTTATTCTTTCCTGCTTCTTGCTACTTTTTTTTTTTTTTTTTTAATTTAGTTTTCTGACAAAGGAGAAACTTGCTACTTTTTAAATTTAGATTATGATCTGTATCCTCTCATCAGTTTTCTTTTCTACCTAGAAAACCTTTTCTTCCTGTTTGGTAATCATGTCTCACAATGTTCAAGACTCATCTCATCTCTGAAAGGCTTTCTTCTTCAAATGCTTTTTCATTCCTCTTATTAACTTTTGTTGAATTGACCTCAATGCTTTAAATTAGCTGGTGCTACAATGTGCAACTGTTGTTAAATTACCTTGTAAATTATTCTCAACTTAATGCATATGTGTATAATTTCATACCAACTTGTAGGCTCTTGAGATCAGGTGTGGTATCTATTTTTTTTAACATATAGATAATAGTTTGAGTATGTAGTTCTTAAATATGTTTTGAAACTCAACTCTCAAATTGAACCATTCTTAACATGAGCATGGTCTCTCTCCCTGCCCCCATCATGTTTACTAGACTAGAAACTTCTGAAGATGGAAGTGGTCTCTCCTCATAGTGTGTCACGTACAAAGCCTCATTGATATCTTCTATGTCTGCAGTCCCCAAACCCTGGACCATGGCCCATTATTGGTCTGTGGTCTGTTAGGAAATGGGTCGTGTACCACTGCCTGAGCTCTGCACCACACTACCGCCACCCATGACACCACCACCCCCCCATCTCCAGTCCGTGGAAAAATTGTCTTACATGGAACTGGTCCCTGGTGCCAAAAAAGTTGGGGACGCTGTGTGTTGCCCTCGAAGTTTTACTATTGGTATCTCAGCCTTTCAGAGCTAATGGATTTGTATGTGAGTGAATACCTGTGTAATGGGTTGGGCAGTCATAACCCACTCATACGTACTTGCACGCTTATTTAGTTCTGAACTAAAGCTGACTGCATCCTGCCTCCTAAATAACTTTACTGCAAAGAAGACTTGACTTTAATGGCTGTGGTACAGATGATTAAAAATTCCAGCTAGGAGCATTCCTGGATGATTGGAATTCACAGTGATGAGATTTTTGGCAAGATAAGTCAGACTGATATGTTTTCCTTATCAGCTAGCCATATCTAACTACAACTGCCATCTTAATGTCAAGATAAGAGCTGGTACCCTTAGTTATCAGGCCATCTTTCATTCCCCAAAGACATAAGAAACAGGAAATCTCAGAGGATTTCCCCTCTTTTTAGAGTCACATATCAGTCATGAACTTGAACAACTTTTCCCCTCCACCCTTACAGTTGGGCCTCAGTCTGCAGGACCTTTGCCGCTGGTGTCCACTATTCTTTCCATCTCTCAAACTTCCTCTTAACAGGCTGACAGGATCAGCAGTGTGACAAAGGTAGAGGAGAGGGCTAGAGGGGCAATGTCAGATATGTAACCTGGAGGGGAGATTTCATGAGCTATGGTTTATGTCCCAGACAGTGGAGAAGAAAGGGAAGAGACATGAGGCTCAAGAAAATAAGAAAGGTGATTCTGGGGGAGACATCTCAGACAAAGTTAGAAAGGATTATTGGGAGCCTAAAGTTTTTCAGGGCCTATAAAAATTACTGAACTCAGTATATAACTGGAAATTTGCCTTTTGTGAATATGTATTTTAAATGTTTTCAGTTATATTTTTGGTATTTGCTTTTATTTTCCTTTAGATGATATGCAGATAGGGCTTTTTTTTTTTTTTTTTTTAAGTGTTCTACAGTACTTTGGGAGCTTTCAGATCCTGACCCTGTATGAACACATGGGTCCAATCTTCCACTCTGAGTTGGGCGTTTCTGATCATGTCTTCAGCAGAACTACCCTGCCTACTGAATGCTGTAGTTTTACCTTCTGGTTCTTGTCTGCTTATCCCCTACCATGCTAAGCCTCTGGAAAGTGGCCACTTGCACTACTCGTAATTGTATGAGCCTACTACCACCAGTCTGGTGTAGATGCTCAGTAAAAGTGAATGCCCTGACATCCTGAAAAAGCCTCAGGCTCTTGGATGGAAAAAAACTGGCTTCATTTAAAAATCGTACCTCAATTTCTATTAGTTATTCCTAGTATAAGCTTTAATTTTAAAAACTTTTTAAAATCTGGATTCAGTTACCTTGCTATATTTTTAGTTTTAATAGCTTTTTAGTTGCATTTTCTGGCTTTTCTATAGATATATAATAAAAGATTTATTTATCTCTTCATTTCCAATCTATGCCACTTATGTTGT
Organism: Eulemur rufifrons; assembly: GCF_041146395.1. NCBI lineage: Eukaryota > Metazoa > Chordata > Mammalia > Primates > Lemuridae > Eulemur > Eulemur rufifrons. The sequence continues at coordinate 150,631,344 of NC_090989.1, forward strand.
GCATTAGCAAGCACTTCAAAAAATGTTTAGTAGGCCGGGCGCGGTAACTCACGCCTGTAATCCTAGCACTCTGGAAGGCCAAGGTGGGTGGATTGTTTGAGCTCAGGAGTTCGAGAACAGCCTGAGCAAGAGCGAGACCCCGTCTCTACTAAAAATAGAAAGAAATTATATGGACAGCTAAAAATATATATAGAAAAAATTAGCCGGGCATGGTGGCGCATGCCTGTAGTTCCAGCTATGCAGGAGGATTGCTTGAGCCCAGGAGTTTGAGGTTGCTGTGAGCTAGGCTGACACCACAGCACTCTAGCCTGGGTAACAGAGTGAGACTCTGTCTCAAAAAAAAAGTGGCTCACGCCTGTAATCCTAGCACTCTGGGAGGCCGAGGCGGGTGGATCGCTCGAGGTCAGGAGTTCGAGACCAGCCTGAGCAAGAGTGAGACCCCGTCTCTACTAAAAATAGAAAGAAACTATATGGACAACTAAAATATATATATAGAAAAAATTAGCCAGGCATGGTGGCGCATGCCTGTAGTCCCAGCTACTCGGGAGGCTGAGGCAGTAGGATCGCTTAAGCCCAGGAGTTTGAGGTTGCTGTGAGCTAGACTGACGCCACGGCACTCACTCTAGCCCGGGCAACAGAGTGAGACTCTGTCTCAAAAAAAAAAAAAAAAAGAAGAGAAGAAAAACAAAATGTTTAGTAGATTACAGGCATTCCATTGTCTTTTTCTTAACTCTTAGCAGGGATGGTTTTAGTATTTCAGTTTCTTATGGTGTTCCTTCTTGGGGTCTGATAAATACTCTATTGCGTTTAGGACGTTTCCTTCTAATCCTTATTTTAGAAGAAACAGTGTAGTACAGTGGTTAAGAGCAGAGATTTTTGTGCCTAGTGCCGTAGGTTCAAATTTTAGGTCCACCACTTTATTAGGTGTGTGACCCTGGGCAAATCACTTAGCTTCCTTGTATCTTAGTTCCTCCGTCTATAAAATGAAGCTATCTCATAGGATTGTAAGGATTGCATTAGTTCATATGTGTAAGATCGTGTGTGTAAGGTACTTAAAACAGTGTTTGGCACAGAGTACATAGTTTTACAATTATTGTGTATTAGGAATGGTTGCCAAGTTCTATCAGGGTTTTTTTTTTTTTTTTTTTTTTTATTAAGAATCTTTTTTTTTTTTTTTTTTTTTTTTGAGACAGAGTCTCGCTCTGTTGCCCGGGCTAGAGTGAGTGCCGTGGCATCAGCCTAGCTCACAGCAACCTCAAACTCCAGGGCTCAAGTGATCCTCCTGCCTCAGCATCCTGAGTAGCTGGGACTACAGGTGCATGCCACTATGCCCTAATTATTTTTTGTAGAGACGAGGTCTTGCTATGTTGCCCATGCTGGTCTTAAACTCCTAGCCTCAAGTAATTTTCCTGCCTCGGCCACCCAAAGTGCTAGAATTGCAGGCATGAGCCACTGTGCCCGGCCATCAGATCATAAGGCTAAAAAATAATCCTCTTTGGCTGGGCACGGTGGCTCACGCCTGTAATCCTAGGACTCTGGGAGGCTGAGGCAGGCGGATCGCTCAAGGTCAGAAGTTCGAGACCAGCCTGAGCAAGAGCGAGACCCCGTCTTTACTAAAAATAGAAATAAATGATCTGGACAGCTAAAAATATATTGAAAAAAAATTAGCTGGGCATGGTGGTGCGTGCCTGTAGTCCCAGCTACTCAGGATTGCTTCAACCCAGGAGTTTGAGGTTGCTGTGAGCGAGGCTGATGCCATGGCACTCTGGCCTGGGCAACAGAGCAAGACTCTGTCTCCAAAAAAAAAAAAAAAGAAAAGAAAAAAAAAAAAGAATCCTCTTTGGTCCTATGCTGTCCCCTCCAGGACCTCTGGGATAATTATCCTGACCATAAATCTGCCAGGCAGGGGTCACTCCCCCATGGCTTTCGTCAGAGATCATTTGGCCTATTGAAACTGAGGCACTGTTCTTGATGATTTCTGAATAGCTAAGGGAAGGGTCATTTTTCTTTCCATGTCTGGAATGGTGGATGTTCACAGCCTTCCTCTTTCCTGCCTTTATGACTCTGGATATAGTCATATTGGAGCTAATGTCTTCAACATGCAAATTTTGTTGGACACAATTCATACCAATACTTCAATTCCTCTGATCTGCCACATGCCCAGTGACTTCCAAAAGTACCTGTCATCCACTATGTTAACATCCTCATTGCTGGCCTAAAAAACAGTTGACCTATGACCTACATAAGGTCATAGATAATATGGCACACGCAGGTTGAGCTGTCAACTCTGATGAGATCCAGGGACTTGTTCAACAAGTGCAGTCCTTGGAGCCATCAAGGCTAGTAATCGGAGGAGTATTTCTGATAAAGTGAAAAATCAGCCCTGGCAGCCCCCACTCCCCACAAGAAAGAAGGTGGTACGCGTGTTTGGCTATTAGAGATAACATATACCACATCTGGGTATTACTTTGCTTCCTGTAGTTAAAATTACCCACAAGGCAGCTACCTCTAAATGGGGCTCCCAAAAACAAACTCTAGAGGCCTACAGCATGCATTAGCACGGGTCTGACATTTAGGCCAAGGAAGCCCACAGGCCTATGGAATTACTAATGCAGATTGGGGCCTGTGGCAACAAGAGACTGCTACAAGAATGCACTGGCCTCTCAGGTTTGGGATATGTAAATTACTCAAGATGGTTGCCACATACACTCCGTTTGAAGGGCAACTCCTAGCCTGCCATTGGACTCTGATGGGAACAGAATGCTTGACCACTGAAGCATGGTATTCTGCCTTAAGACCTGAGCTGCCTATCCTCATGTAGGTGCTGTTAAAGGAAAATAAAATTGGAAGCCACAATTTAGATATGCCCCAAGGCCAACTACCCACTACCATGTAACCAAAACTTACATCATTCTGCTTTCCCTGAAACTCAATCTCTGATCATAAATGAAACACAAAACATAAGCTTTACATCCTTCTCAACATGATTCAGTGAAATTAAGTCAAGGTTCTCATTAAAGCCAAGGTAGTGATAGACAACCAAAAAGCCCTTGATAATCTGCTGGCAGAAGGAGGGTGGTCTTTGTGTTACTGCCAAAACCTGTTGGCATATATGTATAAATAATTGAGGAAAAGTAGAAATTGAGCTGGAGAACATTCATGTTCAGGCAGGATAGTTATCAGCTGTTTACCCAAAATCCCCCAGCCCCACTCTTTAGTCTCACTTGACCTTTCCAGTTTCTATTGTCTTAATCCAGGCACTTAGGTTACTGGTTGAGGACCATCGTCCAGGGAGGCCTGATCATCCTCCTGGGTCTGGTTCTTCTAGTGAGCCTGATGAAGTGCTGTCTCAAAATGACAGAGCTTCTCAGCAAACTAGGAATAGAGGTGAACTTCCTCAACTTGATAAGAACATCTACCAAAACAAAACAAAACACAAAAAAGCCTACAGCTGACATCATAGGTGATGAGGAACTAGAAGCTTTCCTGCTAAGATCAGAAGCAAGATAAGGATGTTCTGTCTCTCACCACTGCTTTTCTTCAACACAGCAATGGAAGTCCTAGCTAATGCAATGAGACAAGAAAAAGAAATAAAAGGTATATAGAATGGGAAGAAAGAAAGAAAATTGTATTTTTTAACAGATAATATGATTGTCTATGTAGAAAACCCAAAAGAATTGACCAAAAGAAATCCTAAAACTAATAAGTGATTATAGCAAGGTTACAGGATACAAGGTTAATGTACAAATGTCTGTTACTTGCTTATATATCGGCAACAAACAAGTGGAATTTGAAATTAAAAACACATTAACAATGACATTAGCACCCCCAAAAATGAAATGCTTAGGTATAAATCTAACAAAATATGTACAAGATCTATATGAGGAAAACTGTAAAACTCTGATGAAAGAAATCAAAGCAGTAAATAAATGGAGAGAGTTAGATTTAGATATTTATGCATAGGAAGACTCAATATTGTCAACATGTTACTTCTTCACAACTAGATCTATAAATTTAATGCAATCTTGACCAAAATCCCAGAAAGTTATTTTGTGGATATTGACAAACTGATCCTAAGGTTTATAAGGAGAGGTAGAAGACCCAGAGTAACCAACTCAGTATTGAAGTAGAAGAGTGAAGTCAGAGGACTGACCCTACTCTACTTCAAGGCTTACTGTAAAACTATACTAATCAAGACCATGTGGTATTGGTGAAAGAATAGGCAAGTGGACTGATGGAACAGAATAGAGAACCAAGAAATAGATGCACATAAATATAACCGACTTGTCTATGACAAAGGAGTAAAGGAAATACAATGAAGCAAAGTTGCCTTTTCAACAAATAGTGCTGTAACAACTGGACATCCACATGCAAAAAAATAATGACTCTAGACACCGGTATTACACTCTTCACAAAATTATATCAAAGTAGATCTTGTTTTACCTAAATGTGTTTTACCTAAACGTAAAACACAAAACTAGAAAACTCCTTGAAGACAACAGGAGACTAGGTGACCTTGGATAGGGTGATGACAATACCAAAGGCATGATCCATGAAAGAAATAATTGATAAGCTGGATTTTTAAAAATTAAAAACTTCTGCTCTGCAAAAGACACTGTCAAGATAGAAGATAAGCCCCAGATTGGAAGAAAACATTTGCAAAAGACATATCTCATAAAGGACTGTTATCCAAAATATACAAATAACACTTAAAACTCAACAATAAATGAACAACCTGATTTAAAATCAATAAAAGACCTGAACAGACACCTCACCAAAGAAGATATAAAGATGGCAAGTAAACATATGAAGATGTTCAATATCATATGTCATTAGAGAATCGCAAATTTAAAACAATGCAATGAGACACCCCTACATGTCTATTAGAATGGCCAAAATCTAAAACACTGACAACACCAAATGCTAGTGAGAATATAAGCAACAGGAGCTCTCACTCGTTGGTGGGAATGCAAAGTGGTACAGTAACTCTGGAAGACAGTTTAGCAGTTTCTTACAAAACTAATCATACTTTTACCATCTGATCTAGCAGTTGTACTCCTTGGTATTTACCCATATGAATTGAAAATGTATGTCCACACAAAAACCTGCACACAGATGTTTATAGCAGCTTTATTCACAATTGATAAAACTTGGAAGCATCCAACATGCCCTTTAGTAGGTGAATGGTTAAATAAACTGTGATACATTCAGACAATGAAATATTATTCAGTCCTACAAAGAAATGAGTTATGAAGCCATGAAAATACATGAAGGAAACTTAAATGCATACTACTAAGTTAAAGAAGCCAATCTGAAAAGACCACATACTGTATGATTCCAACTATATGACATACTGGAAAAGGCAAAACTATGGTAAAAGGATAAGTGCTTGCCCCAGGTTAGGGAGGAGGAGGGATGAATAGGCAGAGCACAGCGGATTTTTAGGGCAGTGAAACTACTCTGTATGGTACTACAATGGTGATACATGTCATTATACATTTGTCAAAAACCATACAATTACAACACCAAGAGTGAACCCTAATATAAAGTTTGGACCTTGCAGTTTCAAAAGAACATGACTTCGGCCTGGAGCATTTACCTACATAGGGGTAAAGCGTCTTGTTATCTTGTTTAGGAGTATCTTTCTCTGTTCTAGGTCTGATGTGTACTTCTTTGTTCTGCTTAAACATGTGCATCTTGTTGTTATCAAAAGCTTGGTACCTGTTCCTGAAGCCGAATAAAGAATGAGAACAAGCAGGTTGACGAGAAAGGAAAGGAAGGTTTATTAATTTGCCAGCAAATGAAGAGGATGGCAGACTCTTGTCTTAAAGAACTACCATCCTCCCGTTGTGAGGAGTTTAGGCTCTTTTACAGGTACACAATCCTTTGGTTAACTCGGGGTCTTCACATCCTACATTGCATGTTGTTTCCATGGACCCCTTGTGGCTTGATTGTTCCTTGTCTGATCTCATCCTGTGGTTTTTCTGTCATTGGTCTTGTGACCATTGAACCATCCCCTAGAGTAAGAGAAAGAGAACAAGCAGACCAGCACAAATACATCTGCAAGCTTCCTGGTATTGTTTTTGTGAAATTACAGCAGCTGTTTGGTTAATTTTTATCCCTGTAACAATGTGGCACCTGCCCAACCCCACCGCTATATCTGTTCTCAATGGGAAGGGAATGGGGTCCTTCACAGGCAGCATAAGAAGGGTGCATGTACACCATCTCTCTGCTTTGGTTGTAGGGCAAGAGCCATTGGCCATGAGGGACTGAGGGAAAAATACAAGTTTCCCACCTCTGGCTTTTAGCAGGATTCTTTGAAACTTAGAGATACATATCAAAGCAAAAAAAGCAGAAAGAAATACAAAGCACAAGGGGTATGCATAAATAGCTCCTTTGTGAAAATGGTCATAAGTCTTAAGACTGGTTTAAACTGTTTTAAGTTGCCTTAGTCGCCTTATGATATCCTCTAGTTAATTATAATAGTAAAGTCCCCACCTAATGGGAAGTACTGTGCATGCTTAACCTGTATCACATGTAAACATGCAATAATTCAGAGAGAGAGTGAGTTGCTGATGTCACTGGAAAGGTAACATCATGAATTAACTGATTTTTATTAGTTATCTCAAGTTTTGGTACTTCCACCTCCAAGCTGTTTTGTAAGAGAGCTTTGTTCTCACAAGGGCTCTTGTGAAGCCACAGCTTTGCTAAGTCTTTGTCTATAAAACAGGCTTATAGAAATTGAACACTAACATGCAAGCTACTTGAGAGGCTGAGGCAGGAGGATCACTTGAGCCTAGGGGTTCAAGGCTGCAATGAGCTGTGGTGACACGACTGCACTCCAGACTGGGCAACAGAGTGAGACCCTATCTCTAAGAGGAAAAAAAAAAACAAAAACCAAAACACTAACATGATTGGTTTCTTTCCCCTTACATTGCTGCTCTAATAAGGCTAACACTCCTCCCCTTTTCCTGCCCTACCCCCACCCCAGTCAGGACAATAGATGTCAGTGAGCAGGAGGAGGATCACTTCAGGGCCCTGAGGAAAAATAAAAATTTAAAGATTATTTAAAATGTGATAAAAAAAAAAAAAAAACACTTGGCATTAGAATGGCAACCGCAAGAGGCAGGATAGAAACAGTTGTCAAAAGACAAAATTACAGCCTGGGTGCGGTGGCTCACACCTGTAATCCTAGCACTTTGGGAGGCTGAGGTGGGAGGATCACCTGAGCCCAGGAGTATGAGGTTGTAGTGAGCTATGATGATGCCACTGCACTCTAGCCTGGACAATAGAGTGAGACTGTAACCAGCTCCATACGTGAGAACACATTTTTTTAGGGTTGGGTTGTTTTTTTGTTTTTTTGTTGTTTTTTTTGTAGTTCTCTTATGTTTCAAGTTCCCAGGTCAGTAAGATTTGCTGACCAAAGCTTTGTAAATTTCTGTTGCACTGATACATTCCCTTTTGAGTTTATTTCCCAGAAATGGCAGAACCTCCTTGTAGCCACAAGATAACCACAAAGACTTACACCACCTATTTGTCTGGAGAAAACAAGATTAAGCAAATCCCCACCACAGATTCTGCCCAAGGACCTGATGAGCAGCCTACTCCCTGCATCCCACCTGCACACAAGGCTGAAAGAATGACCAATATTAACCCTTAGCTCATTATACTGCTAAAATCTCTGCCCTGGGAGGGACTTATCCACCATTTTTTGATCATGGGATGTATGTAGTATGATTTCTCACTGTGCTTGCATGCCTTGCACTCCACCCCAAACATATAGTGATGCTCACTGCCCTCATGCATTATTCATTTCACCTCCAGAAAAACCCCCGACCCCATTGGTTGGGGAGGTGGATTTGAGGCAGTCCATTCCTCCCACCTCCGGGTTGATGCATCCTCCATAATAAATCCTCTATTTCTTGACAATCCTTGGGTCTCAGTAACTGGCTTTCTGTGTGGTGAGCAACAGAGAAAACCCCCCTTGCAGGTTTGTTAACAAGACTCTGTCTCAAAAAAATTACAACAAATTTAGTTTAAAGACATAATTGGCTTTTATTAGCGATTCTAGAATGTGGTAACGTTTCAGTCTATAACATAGAATGGGTGTTCCAATGAGTTAACAGAGGAACTTGGTTTTATAGGCAGAAAAGGGCTGACAAAAGTGGAAATAGGGAGCATCAGGTTATTTCAGGTTGCTTTCCTTGTAAGAGTTTTTATGGTTTTTTTTTTTTTTTGAGACAAGAGTCTCACTCTGTTGTCCAGGCTGGAGTGCCATGCCATCAGCCTAGTTCACAGCAACCTCAAACTCCTGGGCTCAAGCAATTCTCCTGCCTCAGCCTCCCTAGTAGCTGGGACTATAGGCATGCACCACCATGTCTGGCTCATTTTTTCTGTTTTTAGTAGAAATGGAGTCTCACTCTCGCTGAGGCTGGTCTTAAACTCCTGAGCTCAAGGGATCCTCCCACCTCCTGCCTCCCAGAGTGCTAGGATTACAGGCATGAGCCACTGTGCCCAGCCTCCTTGTAAGAGTTAAAGGGAAGGGGACTTCCTTATCATGCCAGTTAAAACTGGCCTGTTTGGGGATTTGGCTATTATTGAGACAGGAGTCAGATACCCTGCAGACAGTTAAGGCAGGGCTCAAAAGGAGAAGGCCAACAGGACAAGAAAGCCACAAGAATGTGAATATGCTTAGCTAAGATAAATGTAGCCAGTAGGGACCATTTAGTTATTCTACTTTGACTGTAACATCCTTATCTGAAGCAGAAGGGAATTCCTTTCATTGGAGCACGTGCACAATTTGAGACAACAGTATTCCTAAACGAACTAGCCTCATTAGCGTGATAAAAAACACATGCACACACAAGCACCATGACTGTTTATAAATACCATGGCAAACCCCAGAAATTGCCCTATATAGACAGAAAGGGGGAAGGACCCTCAGTTCCAGGAACTCTCCACCCGTTTCCTAGAAAATCCATGAATAGTCCACCCCCAGCTTAGCATATTATTAGGGATTAGCATAAAAAAGAAAACCCAAACCCATGTGGGCTGCTGCCTCTTTTGGAGCAGTCTGCTCTCTACCATCTTTGAGAGCGTACTATACTTTCTGTACTCTGTCTTGAATGAATGTTTTTGCTTTGCGTGTGAACCTGTGTTTGAATTCCTTCTCTCTCGGAGGTCAAGAACCCTCTTTGCTGTTACCAGTGTAGGTATCCTTATCACAACAGAAAAGCATTAACAACGTAGGTTAGATACAGAGAATATTCATTATTCAACAGTTATTTATTGAGTACCTACTATGTACTGGGTGCTGTACTAAGTACTTGAGCTATAGCAAATGAACAAAAACAAAGATTCCATAGTCTCCCTTCTTCATGGCTATGGCCTGACGTAGAGAGAGATCCTCCGCCTGTTACCAATAAAGTTTAAACTCCCCATGTATCCCTTCCTGGTTTCCTGATCCTCTCTCTACCCTTGGGTTCAAAGGAAGGAATACCCTCTACAGAAAAAGATGGGGGTGGGGAGAGGGAGCTGAGTTCAGTTTTTAAATTTTAAGTCCTTTTTAGTACTACTTACTTTAGTACTACTTAAAGCATTACCTAAGTGACGGAATAATTTAAAAATTCATTTAAAATCAGACCTGGGCTGGCTCACGCCTATAATCCTAGCACTCTGAGAGGCCAAGGAGGGAGGATTGCTTGAGCTTAGGAGTTCAAGACCAGCCTGAACAAGAGTGAGACCCTGTCTCTACTAAAAATGGTAAAAATTAGCCGGGTGTGGTGGTACGCACCTGCAGTCTCAGTTACTCAGGAGGCTGAGGCAAGAGGATTGCTTGAGCCCAGGAGTTTGAGGTTGCTGTGAGCTAGGCTGATGCCATGGCACTCTAGCCTGGGTGACAGAGACTCTATCTCAAAAAAAAAACAAAACAAAACCAGATCTGATTTTCTATTCACCACCACCACCACCACCGCCAGAGAAGGAAGTGAGTTTGAGGCTAAAAAAGAAGTTAAAAAACCTACCAGGACAGTTTGCTTTCAGAACTTGTCCACAGCTGATTCAAGTTTTAACATCTTGTCTATATTCTCAGGTCACAGTCCAGACCCCTATCCCCACCCCCAGTACCCCAATTTCTTTCTTTTCCCCTTCAAAATAAGAGGAAAAAATTGGTCTCCTCCACTCTTGGGGGTTGACCCATTCCTTCCCTGGAATGTAAAAAAAAGAAAAGAAAAAATTAAGGGAGGAAATTTCTCCTTTTTTGAAAGGTAGAATCCTGATGCATTTTAAATGCCAAAACTAAGAAGCAAATGAACAAAAAACCTTTTAACATGTGCTTTTTACATGCAGCAGGGAATCAGGGTAAAGAAAGAATTCTCTACTCCCAGGTCCTCAAACTTTAGAATCACCTAGGGATTTTGAAATCTAGGCATGCCAGTGTCCCACCCACAAAGATTTGGACTTAATTGATATAAGGTATGGACTTTGAAAAATCTCTAAAGAGAATTTTAATGTGCAGCAAAGTTCAGAACCAATGACTTACATTCACAGTTTCTTTGCTGCTCCAAACATGATACAGGAACTGCAACATGGGGTGCACCTGGGAGTGTGTTAGAAATATTCTTTGGCCCCTCTACAGACCTCTTGAATTTGAATCTGCAGTTTAACCAGATCCCCAAGTGATATGTATTCATATGCACATCAAATTTTACCAAGCAAACTGCCCCAATTTGAGAAGAACCAAAGCTCTCAGGAAATATAACTAGCAAGAATAGGCCTCCAACCAGAGAAGTGAAGAAACCTCATTGTTACAGGCTCAGTGCTGTGGCACTCAGAGAAATCAAGTATTAGCAGAACTTCTTTGAGCTTCAATAAGCTATGCAGGTGGTAATTGAAAACAAAGCTGCAGTCCCAGTGGCTGCTCCTGGAAGTTTTTCAAGTGCAAGGTAAGCTAGTGTGGTTGATTTGTTTGAGCACACCAAATGTGAGTGCTGTCCATGCTAACTACCTATCATGTTGAAAAACATCCAGTAAGCACTCCCCAAACATAGGGAACCTGCTGAAGCTCCTCTATCCTGGGAAAAATTTTGTTCTCAAACAAAATTCCAAAACTCTTGTCTCTAGTATGGGTGGTTCTGAATATTCAATACCTCTGCCCCCATGGAGTCAATGACCTAAGAATATTCTTTCAAATGAAAATTAATGGACAAATAAGGCATTAACAAGTGGTTTCCATTTCCTTTTTGCATGTGTTGGATATTTTCCAGTTGCCCCTCTATATTCACTCTCAGTCCTCAGCCCTGCTGAGAGACTTGGGAGGCTGACACTCCTGGACTGCCCTCTGGCTTCCAGTTGGGTTGGGCCAGTGGGAGGTCCTGGCATGAGATCAGAAGAGAGTCAGGTCCAGGTTATTTATCACCCCAGCTTCCTTTGTGCTGAACCATGGGTTGGCTGTGTCCCTCAACAAAAAGCCAAGCTTTCTGTCAGGTAGCCTGCTCCGAGGTGTAATAATGGCTTCCAAATATTGCTAGCCATGGGATTCTGCACCACCACATGTTGTGTTTCCTTAACCCTGTCCAACTTTTGTAAATCACCCCTGGGACTCTCTCCAGTTACCCTGTTTTTAATGTGCCGTCTGTTTTCCTTCCACCTCATCACCATCTCTCTTGGTGTTTAGGATCCATTCTGTTTTCATCTGTGGTGACTGGGGCATTAAAAAGGAACTCAGTGTGGTTTAAATGAGTGAAGCAAAGGGCCAGGGCACAGATGGACATCATCAATGCCCATCTGAAGTATCAGTTGGCTCTCTGCCACCAGGGAGCACATACCAGAGGACTACCGGTGACATAGGGAACTGGCAGACACTGCTTAACAGAGTCAAAAAGCCGCTAACCATCCTGATCAAAAACAGGGTGTGGCGACAGAACAAGTTAAGACCAGTTGGAACCAAGATGGTAAAGCAATTGGCTGCTTCTTGACCTTGCAGTTCATTATGCCTGAATTATAATATATTAGCACACTAAACGAAACCCCCACCAACACCATGACAGTTCCAGGAGGGACTTTATAATGTAAAGAAAGGGGAGGGTCCCAGTTCTAGGAAATCACTGCCCCTTTCCAAGAAATAACATGAATATTCCCCACCCCCCCCCCAGCTTATGATTAAGCCATTGCTTATAGAAAGAAATCAAAAAAGGGCTAAGGAGCTGTTCTCAGCAGGGAGAACTACTAACCTCTACTCTGTGGAATAGATCTTCTACATTTCCTGAATAAAACATGCTTTCACTTTACACTGTTGGCTTGTTCCTGAATTCTTTCTTGTGTGAGGCCAAGTACCCACTTGGACTTCGAGTGATTCCCAGCATTGGGAATTACTTTCCTACAGCTACCTGACTTCTGGGTATAGCAGCTTGCAGCATGCCCTGCAATGGCAGCAGATGGTCTTACAGCATTGGCTCTGCACCCGCAAGGTTCTCTGGCACTGGCAGTAGATGACTGACATTTGCTCCTGCAGAGGGTGGACAGTCTCCCAATGTTGGTTCACCCTTCTTCAAGCAGCTTTTCCACCCCCCAACTTACTCCTCCAAGATTATGGCCTTACTTAGAACTCACCATGGGAGAAAACAAGTGGAGGCTGTGGGAGAGGAAAGTGGTGTTGCCAAAACCACAAGAGGGTTTTGGTGTAGGTCCAGTTGCTCAGTGCACAGAGTTGCAATTATTGAGACAACGAGGATTGTCAAGGAAGAAAGAAATTTTTAATATGACAGATATCAGGAGAAGCTGCCTCAAATCCGACTCTCCAACTAGCAGAGATCATGGGCTTTTAAAGGAGGGGGTCACATGCCTTGGTGTCAAGTCTGTCTCCGTGTTCCCTGGTCTTTGGTTCCCAGTGGCGAAGAATGGGTACTGACTGGTACCAGGTCGATGACAATGACAGGTCAGTCACATACGCACACAAGCAACTCACACAAGCAGCTTTATTGTGGGATAGAAGGAAGCTTTACAAAGCAAAAGCATGTTCCAGAGAGGAACGGGTCTGCTCTGGGAGTGGAGGAGACGCTGAACATAACGTTGTTTTTTGTTTTTATGTTGGTTCCTCAATTTTATGTTAAGCAGGGGCGGAATATTCATGATTTTTCTGAGAAAGGTTGGAGAGTTCTTGGAAGTGGTACCTTCCCACTTTTTGTCCTTGTATGGCTGGCTCTGCAACTGTCATGACGCTAGGGGCTGTGATTTTTACTATGTTGACGAGGGAAAGTTTACTTTCGGTCACAAGCTCCTAGCTTCTCCACATGCTCCTGGTTGGGAAAAGCCCCTAACCGCCAGTTCCTGCTATTGTGGTTTCTTCCCTCTGTTTTATTGATCCTGACCCTGGGCCTTTGACGACCTCCACATCCTCCTGTCACCTGCCCTGCCTCCTGCATGCCCTTAGCCCCCTAACACTGGGGGCAGGTGTGGTATGACTATTAATAACAAAGCGCTAAGTGCATAGGTGGCAGGTTGTGGGGGATGGTGAATCTTGGCAGTCAGGAAGTCTGCCCCAGGGCCTTCAGTACCTCCCTCCTTTGTCTTAGAGAAAATCCACCATTTCTGGGAAACAACTCAAAATGTCAAGTCGTTAGTTAACGGAGAAGATTATTTAAAAAAAAAAAAAAAATTAGGGGTCATGGGCGGGTTGCGGTATTGTGCGCCCCTAGGCTGGGAATGAAGAAATATCCCTGGGTATGGTAGTGATGAGATGATGTCCACTTGGAGAGGCAGGAGTCCTGGCAACTAGCCTTACACAGAATCTGGTTCCCCTCGTTTAAGGGTACCCCAGGGAAGATTGAGTGGCCCCCTAAACACCTCCTTCTGGCTACAACTGTTATGGTCTGAGACGCAAGAAATGACCACCTAAAGACCGAATTGAGCCAAATCAGGAGTTTTTATTAGCTGGCCAGCGACTACCCCTGTGCTACGGAGAGAAAGGCACAGAGAGCAGTCCCGAGCAGAAAAAGCAAGGAGGTTTTATACTAATCTGAGTTAGGATTACGTGACTTCTAACACAGGGGTTGGGATAGCATTACATCATATTTTCCATCGTTTGGGGGGCCCAGGACCAGCCTCGGCCCACCTGTTCTGATAACGATCTTTAAGCAAGCAAGTTTACAGAAGCAGAAAGCATTAGTCCTAGCCAAAGTACATTCTTTCATAGATTGTGCAACCTAAGTGGTCCTAGTAAAATTTAACTACATCTACACAATATGGTTATACAGATTGAAGCGATTAAAACAATCAGTTAAAGCTTACCCAAGGATTTTTTCATTGCCTCAAGGAACAACTCTTATTCTCACAGCTGAAGGGCAGGCTGAATGTTACATTTTTCTCTGGGGGTCCTTTACAGAACCAGTTAGCTGGGTATTACTGTTCCTATTGTCACCCCTAGCTTCGAATCCCTCCCCCCCAGAGGGGCCTGCAGGGCAGCCCCGCTGACACAATGGAAAGGATGTGGGGAAATAGGCCACAGCTGATCGAGCTCTGGGACGCGAAAGGGCATCGGAGATATCAGCGTGGAAGAGAGATATCCAAGGCAGGGAGGTGAGGGGTGTTGGGGACAAGCCCCACTGCTCTCCCAGAGGCCGCCCACCGCCTGCCCCAAGGCCGGGGAGCAGCAGAGACGTTGGCCTCCTAGTTTCCTAGAGAGGCCGCGGAGGGCCTGTGGCGGCGACGCGCGTGCGCGGCCCAGACAGCCCGAGGAAGGCGCGGGGCTGGAGGCGGTGGTGGAGGCGGTGGTGGCGGGAGGATCGACTGTCGGTCGGTGGCGAGAGTCCGTGAGTGGCCTGGCGGCGCGCGGGGGCACTGGGGGCGGCTGTGCGGGCGCGGGGCTCGCGGAGGCCTGCGGGGCCTCGGCCCTGCCCCGGCTGCAGACAGTGCTTGGCCTCGAGGCTGTGCCTTGGGCAGGGGGCCTGGGCGGGGGGTACCACCCCCGCCTCGCTGTGGGCGCATCGGCGACGTCTTAGCATTCCCGGGGTCCGATGTAGAGAATTTGGAGTCCTGCTTTCTCTGGGCTCTTGTTTTTTCACCCAATTTTGCAAATAAATCGTATTCATTAGAAGCAATTAGATACCACAGGAAAGTGAAAGAAAAGTAAAAGTACCCGCAATTCGGAAATCTTAGTCTCCAGGCCTCCTGACATTTAAACATTTGTGCGTAATTATCATACACACGTATATGTACATATTTTTATTATGAAAGGAGATCATGCTGTTGCTTTTTAAAAGCTTTTGTTCGTATTGTTGTGATGAAATACTCGTACCATTTGCCATACAGTAAATAAAAATTTACCATTGTAACCATTTCGAAGTGTATAATTCAGTGCCATTAAGTGTTTTTTAAAAATTATAATCTCCTGACCTTGTGGAATGCATTTATTTTAATTTTGGTTAAAATTGGGTTTGGCATTATGACCGCTGAAACATTTTTTTTGTAGGATAATTAAAACATTGTGTTTGCAGTTTATTTTCCATAGTGCACATTTATATGAAGCTGTAAGTGGTCAACAAGTGACATCTGTGCAGAAAAATAGCAAAATCTTCTTTGAGTGTTTGTTTTTCAAAATGGCAAATGACACTGTAGGAAATGGCAGTTTTTAAACAAAGGTAGAGCTCTAACCTACAACCATTGTAGTGTACCCTGCCTTGCATAGGCCTAAGATCAAAGAATGGTCTGTATGCTAATCTAAAAGTGATGACTTAGAAAGTTCAAAACGGAAAACTCATTAATATTAGGTCAGTTGTTTTACAGGGAAGTGTCAGCAAGTGGTTTGAGCAGTAATTTGATTAAGCAATTTCAGGGAATTTCTGTGTGTTATATACGTCTGTAAGGCTGTGTACATATTCAGAGACTGAAGAATTAGGCTGCTCTTATATGTTACCTAATGCTGAAGAGAGGCTGACAAATTTTGGTTGAAAAACAATCCTTTCTTATTGTAAGCAGAAAAGATAGGAGTGTTTTGAAGGTAAACCTCCATGTGCACTTGAAAAGGAAACTGACAAAAGCGTAAAAAATACTGCCTGTTCTACCAGTAAGTTTTTTATGGCTTCTGGTATCCAGGAAGTATTTGTGCCTAACCATTCTATTAATATGATGTCAGAGAGTTGCTTGAGAGTCAAAATATATAAAGTATGGTAAAACATAACTTACTGTATTTTGCAATTTTCAGTATTTTAGAAACATTTTGAAAGAGGTCCTGTGAACATTCCTGTGACCCCCAGGTGAATGGTTAGACTTCCTACAAGATTGAATTTATGAGCTTTGCTTTTCCTTCCTGATCTTAAACTTATTTTCCCCTTTCTTTATTTTGTTTTACTATGTAGTACCTGTCACTAACATACTATATTTCTGTCTCCTCATAGGCTCCTCAAGGTAGTTTTATTCACTGTTGTGACCTTAGTGTGTGGGGCATAGTAGGTGCTCAATAATATATGCAAATTAATGAAAGAATGAGTCCAAATTGGGAGATAATCGACAGTATTTAATGTCCTCAATTTTTAAAGAGCTGATTGTCAAATTAATCTTTAATACCTAAAATGGAAATGAGTCAGATGAAAATGATAATGGCTCAAACTTCTTAATTTAAAAAAGACTTTATTTTGAATAATTATAGACTTGCAGAATGGTGCAAAACTTATACAGAGTTCTCACATACCTTTTACCCAGTTTGCCTATAGTTAATATCTTGCATTACAATAGTTGACTCATTGAAAATTAAGAAATTTACTTGATATAGTACCAGTAATTAAACTGCAGACTTTATTAAAATTTCATCTGTTTTTTACTAATGTTCTTAATGTTCCAGGATCCAATCTACTATCCCTTATTACATTTAGTTGTCATGTCTACTTGTTCTCCTTCACTCTGTGACAATTCCTCAGTCTTTGTCTTTATGACCTTGACAATTTTGAAGTTTTTTGTTTGTTTTGTTTTTGAGACAGTGTCTTGCTCTCTCACCTGGGCTAGAGTGCAGTGACGTCATAGCTCACTGCAACCTCAAACTCCTGGGCACAAGCAATCGATCCTCCTTGCCCAGCCTCCTGAGTATCTGGGACCACAGGGGTACACAACCACGCCCGGCTAATTTTGTAGAGACAGGGGTTTTGCCATGTTGCTCAGGCTTATCTGGAACTCCTGGCCTCAAGCAATCCTCCTGCCTTGGCCTTCCAAAGTGCTAGGATTACAGGCATGCCACTGCACCTGGCCTGGAGTATTGTGTATTTGTATTTTTAGAATGTCCCTCAGCTTGGTTGCATTTATGTTTTCTTGTGCTTACATTGAGGTTTTTCTGGTTGTTTTTTTTAGGAGACAGGATCTTGCTCTGTTGCCCAAGCTGGAGCGCAGTGGCTTCATCATAGCTCACTGCAACCTCAAATTCCTGGACTCAAGTGATCCTCCCGAGTAGATGGGACTACAGGTGTGCACCTGGCTCCATATGTTTTGTTACTGATGTTAACCTTGATCTGGTGGTGTCTTGTCAGGTTTCATCACTGGAGAGTTACTTTCCCTTTGTAATCAATGATTATTTGGGGAAAGATTGCTATTTGCATACAAATACCCTGTTTCTCCTTCTAAGTAGCATTCATTGGTGGATCTTGCCTGCAGCAACTATTACGGTGGTGTTGGAATGTGACTTTCTCTTTTCCTCATTCCTTCTACACTTACTCATTGGAACACTGGAATACTTTGTGAGGAAAAGCTGTGCCTTCTCTTCCTTTTATTTATTTATTCAGTTACATTGGTGGTGCTTGTGGATATTTATTTTATTCTTTGGGCTATAATGCAATGCTATTGTTATTTATTTTGTTGTGTGAATTATTCTAGCTTTGGCCATTGGGAGCTATGTCCTTTTGACATGACCTCATCCTTTTTTGAGTCTTTCCCTAGTTTTCTGGCACAGTAGAATACTCATCTTTTTATTTTCCCTGCCCCAGCTTAGAATCAATCACTTCTTCAAGGAGCCCTGCCTCATTTTATTGGAGAATAGTATTTATAAACCAAGTTTTGGGCACTTTAGGTATGAGTTTATTTCTTAGTTGGTAAATTAGTATAAATATTATTTTCAGATTTAAAAGACATACTGAAAGCAGTCTTTCTTTAGTGGTGATTATCTTAGAAACTTGTTTGCTTATTATCAGTTTATAAAATATACTTTATATACACTCACACTGGTAGGAAAACACAAGAATTAGTGACTAGTTAATGGGAATTTTAAAAGGAAAACAAGTCACATTGCCTAGGAAATAAAGAAATAAAATAACAAAAAGAAGAAAATCTCCTTGAAAAATGCCAAGATGTTCTCTGTTCTTTTCAAAGCCATTTGCATTGTGGAAATTAAACTGGGTTAAGGTTTAAAGCTCTGGGAGTAGAGTCCTGAAAGTAAGTTCCAGCTCAGGTTGCTTCCCAGGCCTCTGTGTTCACAGTTGTCGTATAATCTCAACAAGTCAATAAAGGAAGTTTTTCTTCCATCCTCAAAAGGTAATTGGGACTTGGGAGGAAGCCCACAGCTTTAGGATACCTCAATTTTACTGACAGGCCCAGCTACCTGCTGGGTGGCAGTGTTCACTGTGTTCTGGGTCTTTCATTCAGAGTTTGAGAGGCCCGTGAGGTCTTCAGCTTTCTCCATGTTCGTGATTTTAGATGCTGGGCTAACACCTTTGATTAAAGGACTGAAATCTTGGCCATATTTGCAGGCATTTGCTCTCGTTTTTCTATTAGTCAGTCTTCTATTCACCTCTTTACAAGTACTTCACTGACCTCTTTGGACATTTCTGCAGCAGCTGCTTCAAAACAGCCAGCTTGGAGACTTATTTTTGGTCCTAATTTCACTGTGGGTGTCAGTTCCCTTGGTGCAGGAGGAGAAGGAGGAGCCTTCTCCAAATGACTGACTCAAAGACTAGGCGAGGAAGAAGATGAGGGTTTATTCACCCGTGAGGCTCAGAGGACAGGGTCCAAATTCTGAGCTCCCAGCAAGGGGTGTAACAGTATTTTATACATCTCTTAAGGAGGGTGAGGGGCACAGTTACGATGTGTTTATCTCTAATCTCCAGCGAGGTCTTTGTGTAAGCTGCGGTCCTGTCTGGCGTTCCTGTCTGGCGTTCCTAGCTGATTTATTATCTCTCCGGTACAGGCCTGTTCAAGCAAGCAAGTTAGAGAAGCCACAAAAGCAAATTTTGTAAACTTAGTTCCTGGTGTGGAGTTTCTTCCTGTTTTTTTTTCTTTCCTGTTTCACAGGGGCTGAAGACCTCTACCACACCCTGAGCTAGGTCAGTGCCTTTTATATTTCCCGCTGGGTGCATTTCTTCAAAATATTTCTCTCTGGTCTCAAGTTCTTTCTCTTTAACCTCATTGCCAGATTTCTCTTCACCTTTAGCACCATTCTGATTCTTTCCATACTTCAGTTTTCTTTCTCTTCTTCTATCTGTCCTGCAAGTTTGGGGAATAAGGAATGTGCTTTTTGGTTTTACTACAGACTTTCAAAGTACCCTTCCTGATGACTATATAATTTTACACTTCTATTAGTGGTTTGTGTTTGATTTTTTTTTTTTTTTGAGTTTTTTTTCATATTAATGTAGTCAAATATATCACTATTGTGTTTGGGGATTTTGGGTGGTTCTAGGTGACCAGCTTCCCCAGAGGCCACTTCTTCCCTTTAGTTTGAGCTACACCAACGTTGAGTCTTAGACAGTTTCTGATGCTCAAGCAGTTTATTCTGGCACCATTCTTACAAGACTGATGGTGGGAGTAGGCTGGTGGCATGGGCCAGGTACAGTTAGGGGTCAGATGTACTGAACAGGATGATCCACAAGCCATTTTCAAAGTTTGGGGAATCCTTCCTATTTTTTAAGTTGTATTCAGTCTGGGCCTTACTGGGTGTTTCTTTCATAAGGAAGTTTAAACTGTTCTTGTAAGGGTAAGATTTGTTTTGAGGTTTCTGAGAGTTACATCTGTGCTGAGGTGACCTAGAAATTCCTGGGCCAGTTTGCATCATACTAAGTGACATGTTGTGTAGGCCCTGTGAGATGCTTAATTGGGCCTTGTGGCTACCATTAACTTCTTAGTCACAATACGTAATGTGTCTCTTGTAGTATACTACAATCATTCTTCCTTTTTGTTGTTTAAGAAATCTTTTTTTTTTTTTTAAGAGACAGTGTCTCACTCTGTCCCCCAGGCTGGAGTGCAATGGTATGATCACTGCTTACTGCAACCTTGAACTCCGGGGCTCAAGTGATCCTCCTGCCTCAGCTTCCCAAGTACCTAGGACTATAGTCACACGCCACCACACCTTGCTAATTTTTAATTTTTTGTGGAGATGGGGTCTCGCTGTGTTGTTCAAGGTTGGTCTTGAACTCCTGGGCTCAAGTGATTTTCCCACCTTAGCCTCCCAAAGTGCTGGGATTACAAGTGTGAGCCATCATGCCCAGCCAGAAATCCTTCTTTACCACAGGGCTCTTACTCTTTTTCCCTCTCTTTTTTTAGAATTTTGTTTTTGAAATCTAGCTCTTTAACTAGAATTCATTGTTTATTTGCCCAGCCAGTTTTCCCAGTACAATTTATTGAATAGTCAAATCTTTCTCAAAGACTTACCATGCTACCTCTGTCATATACTAAATATATATGTGTGTGTAAGTCTGTGTGAGGATTCTGTGCTGTTTCTTTTATCTAGTATTTGTATATTCCTTCAGTAATACACAGTGTTTTCATTAGTATAGCTTTATAGTAAGACTTATTGTCTGGTAGATTAATCTTTTCACCTCTTAAAAGTTGTCTTGGCTATTCATGGCCTTCTACATGTTCATTCGAATTTTAGAATATTCTTGTCAAGCCCCAAGAAAAGAAACTGGAATTTGGTTGGGATTTTATTGACTTTGCATGTTAGTTTAGGAAGAATTGACATCTTAAAAATATTAGTCTTCCCATACTTAAGATTTATTCAGGTCTGTTATGTCTTTTGGCAGAATTTTCTCTTTATTAAGATGACGTAAATTTTTTTGTTAGCTTTATTTTCTGGGTGTTTTATGTTTTTTGTTGCTGTTGTATTGATTAATTTATGATTCGACGTTGCCCAATTAATTTGCTATAGTGGCTTATAAAACTCAGGGAAACACTTACTTTTACCAGTTTATTATAAAGGATATTTTAAGGGATATAAATAAACAGCCAGATAAAGAGATACATATAGGAGGAGATCTGGAAGGGTCCTGAGTATGGGAGCTTCCATCCTTGTGGAGTTGAGTTGTACTATCCTCTTGGCACATGGATGAGTTCTTGTTCACCTTCCTACAAGCTCCTATAAGTTCAGCTGTCTAGAAGCTCTCCATATCCTACCCTCTTGGTCCTTTTATATAGACTTCATTGGATAGCATGATTAAAGCATGGACAACCATGTAGAAATGAGATTGGACAAAAATAGTATGATTAATACTAATAGACTGAGTGGGGAATCCCACAAGGCCAGTCTGTTCAGATTCTATTTGGCCTTCTCTGTACAGCATTCCTTCCTCTCAGGTATGGGCAGGACCCCTTCTGAAATAGGGGTCTTATGACCTGCAATCAAACAAGGTAGGTCAGAGAATTTATGGCCAGCTCCAAGATAGAAAAGCAGGGGAAGATTAGCATATATTTTTGGTTTCTATGGTCTGCCTTGGGGAGAAAAAGGAGCAGGTGAAAGGAGGGCAGAAAGTCAGAGAGAGAGAGAGAGATTCTGTTTTCTGAGACCTGCTCCTGAGGCCTAAAGTATCCCAACATTATAACAAAAGATTGTCTTGTATCTTTATTGCTCTAACACTGTTCCAAAGCCACTTCAGGAGCTGAGGACAAAAGGCCAAATACCTTAAAAAGATATGCTTATTGTTTTAGTCACTTAGGAATTAACAAGGGCTATGGGAGTTAGGAGCCAAAACCGTGGACAAAAACCAATGTATATATATCATATCACAAATACCAAGTCTTGAGAACTCTTTGCCTTGTCCTAGATCCTAAAGGTTCTCTCCTATGTTTTTCTGTAAAAGTTGTATAGTTTTGTGGTTTATATTTAAGTCTGTGATCATATTGAATTGATGTTTGTAGAAGGTGTGAGGTTTAGGTCTACTTTCTTTATTTTGCCTATGAATGTCCAGTTGCTTCGGCAACATTCATTGAGAAGACGATCCTTCCTCTTTTGAATTGCTTTTGTACCTTTATAAAAAATTAGTTTGGCATATTGCAGGGGTAAACTCCTCTGCACAGTGATACGGCTTATAGCATAAGCTCCTTTCCCAGGTATGGTCAGACAGACATTCCCTGAGAGCCCAAAATGTAACGTAGCTTCTTATGTAAACCTCACAACCCACCACAGAGATTTCCAGAGGTAAAATGATACATGCACAGTTATACAGCTAATAATTAGGGGGCTGGGTTTGAAACTAGGTCTGTCTTAATTCACATTCTGTAGTCTTTCTACTAAGCTCTCCTGTCTCCTGAAAGTGGCTTGAACCCTTAGGCACCCCCTTTTATGACGAATTACTAATATAAAAGGAAATACAGGGTCAGGTGTAATCCTAGATTTGGTAGGCTAAGGTGGGAGGATCTCTTGAGGCCAGGAGTTTGAGACCAGCCTGGGCAACATAGTAAGATTTCATCTCTACCAAAAAAAAAACCAGAAAGTTAGCTGGGTGTGGTGATGCACTCAGGTAGTCCTAGCTACTCAGAAGGCTGAGGCAGGAGGATCACTTGAGCCCAGGAATTGAGGTTGCAGTGAGCTTTGGTGATGCCACTGTATTCCAGCCTGGATGACAGAGCAAGATCCTGCCTCAAAAAAAAGGAAATATAGGAGTTGAGTGGGATGCTGAATTAGTAGCTTTCAATTTATAGTTTTTAATCCATTGGTGGATCATAAAATCAATTAGGGGATTCTCAATCAGCATTTTGTTTTGTTTTTGAATTGCTTATTTGATTTTTTTTTTTTCTTTTTGGAGACAAGGTCTCGCTCTGTCACCCAGGCTGGAGTACAGTGGTGCAATTGTAGCTCACTGTAACCTTGAACTCCTGGGCTCAAGGGATCCTCCTGCCTCATCCTCCCCAGTAGCCTGGACTATAGGCATGTGCCACCATGCCTGGCTAATTTTTAGAGATGGGGTCTCTAACTATGTTGTCCCGGCTGGTCCCAAACTCCTAGCCTCAAGCAGTCTTCCTGCCTTCGGCCTCCCAGAGTGCTGGGATTACAGATGTGAGCTGCCATGCCAGGCTGAGATATTTTAAAATATTGTATTATAATATTAGTAAAATCACATTTTATGTTAAAAATCAGTTGAGCATATTTGTGTGGGTCTATTTCTGATTTTTCTCTTCTGTTCCATTGATCTATCTGTCTCTTCCTCTACTAATATCACACAGTCTTGATTACTGTAGTTATAAGTCTTGAAATCAGACTGATTCCTCCTACTTTATTATTTTTCAAAATAATTTTAGCTAATCTAATTCCTTTCTCTTCTCACATAAATTTTGGAATAATCTTGTCTATATCTATAAAAAAAAAAAAAAACTTGCTGAGATTTTGGTAGGAATTGCATTAGACCCATAGATCAATTTGGAGAAAATTGACATCTTTACTATGTCAAGTCTTCAAGTACATGAATATGGTGTCTGTCCAGTTATTTAGATCTTCTTTGACTTTTTTAATCAGCCATTTGTGTTGTTTACAAAGTTTTTATGTATAAACTTAATACATGTTTTACTGTATTTTGGGATATTTTCTTAGCTTACTATCACAATAGGTGACATTCTAGCCCTGGTCTGCTTGATACTGGCAAATACATCTGTATGAATACTCTTGTACGTGCGCCTTTTTCTCATACATCCAAAGATAATCCCAACCAACAGGATCTTATTACACCGTGTGTGATGGACATCATTCTTTCATCCCCTCCTGAATGTTGGTTATTTCAGTCTCTTAACAGTGACTTCTGATGTCCCAGCAAATGGCATCATCCGCTGCAGTGCTGAGAAGGTACTCCCAAGGACCCAGCAGCACCACGGCTAAGGCAGACTTGTTTTGAGCTCTTCTGGGTAGGCCCTGAACGGGAGTGATGCCTCCAGGCAGGTGGTGCACTGTCCATCCAGCTCAGGCCCAGTCTTCAAGGGAGCGAGGACGCCTACAAATGGTAAAGAAGGAAGAAGAGGATGAAGGCTACACTTCGGTGCAGGCTGCCAGGCCACAGACTCTCAACCGTCCTGGCCAGGAGCTGTTCCGCCAGCTCTTCAGGCAGCTTCGCTACCATGAGTCTTCTGGGCCCCTAGAAACTCTGAGCCGGCTCCGGGAGCTCTGCCGCTGGTGGCTGAGGCCTGACGTTCTCTCCAAGGCACAGATCCTGGAGCTGCTGGTGCTGGAGCAGTTCCTGAGCATCCTGCCTGGGGAACTCCGGACCTGGGTGCAGCTCCATCACCCTGAAAATGGTGAGAAGGCTGTGGCCTTGCTGGAGGAGCTGCACAGGGACCTTGATGTGACACCATGGATGGTGAGTATGAGCAAGTGTGTCGTGCCCAGTGAACTCTGCCTATTGGTGAGCCAACTTGTCTGGGGGTGGGGACAGCGCCTAGAGTCAGGACTCTGGGCTTCTGAGAGAGAGTACATGTTAAAACCCAGAAAGGCAGTCTGCATGTACCATGTTGCTTCCTTCTCAGTAAGCTTTTGAGGATCTATTTTGTGTATGTGGTTGGGGGTTGGCAGGAGGGATGGATGTGAGTGCCAAAGGGTAACCCTGGGCTGGGAAATAGGAAGACCTCAATTTTAGACTTCATTCCATACCTTCAGTGTCATTGGCCACATTGTTACACATTTCAGAGCCTCTGTTCATTGAGAATAAATGCAGAAATGATCTAATTGTAAGAAATGTTCAGTAAATATTTGAGTGCCTATCACGTACCAGGCTCTGGCAGAGTTGACAGTCCCAGGCCCAGCAATAGAACTGTAGCACGTCAGTTACAGTGCGTTCTTCCTGCTGCTTCTGCTGCACGCAGGGAGCTGTTGCTTCCTGTATTGTTTCAGTTTTTTTTTAAAAGATCATTTATCATTTTTGTTTTAGGCCCCTTTAAAATTTTATCTATGTAAAAATATGTGTGATTCTGTGTGCATAATTCATGTATAAATGAAAGTTGCTGTTAAGATTTCTGAAATAAATTTGACATATTTGTCCCCCAGGCTCATTGTAAAAATTAAATGAAAGAACACATCTGAACATGGTCTATCAACAGTAAATGATAATAAATCACCACAGGTTATGACTATTAGAAAATATCTTTGTTTAACATTAGGTACTATTTTAATACTTCAAAAGAGGATTTGTCATTTTTACTAAAAAAATATTCAGAAAGACCTAATAATAATTTATAAAAGGAAATAAGATACACAATAAATTTGCAGCTTTGTTATAGTTTGCTCATTTAGAGCTAGATGTAAGGTTGAAGAAAATCCGTGAAAACATTGCCAAATGAGCAGAAAGGGCCTAACTCAAAGCTCCTTAGAAATTAGAAGACAATGGGGGCTGAAAGAAAGCCCTCTACATTTTTTTTTTTTTTTTTCCCCCAGTCCCGGTAGGGACTGTCAAAAATTGCCAATGCTGACTATATTGCAAGTCATGGTGAAAAAACCTCCCCAAATTCTGAAAAGGAATAGAAATGCTTAAGGCACATATAAAGTCACAGGGTCATCCTAGAGTTCAGCAAAATTAGGGCACTGAAAAACCAGGGCCTGAGAAAGTTTGTCCTTAAACTCGAGTGGCTGTGCTTATGTCCTTATTATTTCTTTATTCTTCCTTTAGTAGGGTTTGAAAGGAGCAGGAGATAAATTGCCATGATGATCAATTCATCATCTTTAGTCTATGTCTTTGCATCAGATGTTTAATGGCCTCAGGCTAAGAATTGTTCATATTGGTATAGAGAATGTCTTGGCCATGGGAACAGAAAAACTCAAAAGTTCATTGGCTATACCTTCCTGTACTCATCTCCACATCAGAGACAACCTTGCCTTACAGACTAGAGCTATTTGAAGGCCCAGGGCAAAAGCCTCCTCTTTCCTGCTCTCTGCTACGATAGGCACTGCCATTTTTTACACTGGAGGCTTTTTCTTCTGTAGTTCCACGGCTGACCCTCATAATTAGCTCTGCCTCTCTGGAGGTGTTACTATTAAAGTCAAGTTGGCAATTGGGAGCTAGCCTACCTCTTTGAGTTCTCTGTGCATATCAGTGCCTGGAGTGGTAGATGTTACTTGACAGTAGATACTACTTGACCATCTCTGCTATGAACCATTATCCATTTAACTCTCAAGAACTAATTTCTTCTCTCTCGTTTCTAAGTTTCAGGTCTGGGGTGGGTAGTGGGGAGATGTCACTGTGGCATCTGAGGACTGACAATGCTGTTACTGACTTGACAAGTGCTTCCTTGTATTGAGCCCTCATTAGAGCCCATGGATGGGAAGGGGTAGGAGGGGCTTCCCTGTGTTGCTGCTTGTGCTTGTCTCTCTGCCTGGAGGTAATACAGGATCTGGCTCCCCCCTCCCTTGGCCCCCGCCCTTTAGAGATCTGCTATGTGGCCTCTTCTCTGATCTGATTTCCATGAGGATCCTCTCACAACATTTTCTTCTTGCCAGGACCCAGGCTCTGTCCAGAGCCCAGATGTGCACTGGATGGGTACAGGAGCCCTGCGATCTGCACAGATATGGCCCCCTGCTTCGCCTCTCAGGAACGGCTCTGCTTCGGGGGACCACCTGGAGCCTCCCTGTGAAATAGGAACACGTGACTTCCTGCCTGGGCAATCCGGTACTCGCTGCCTGGCTCTAAGACTCCAGCTTTACGCACACCTCTTGAATTTCCTGTGGTGTTGTGTTTTCACAAGAATCTTTCTGTCCTGGCCCTTAGATCTGTGTCCTCTCCACCCCTTCTGTGACTCATATCTAGCTAGCTCCTCCCCTCATTGCACCCCCCCAACACACACACACTCCCTTCCAGGCCCCCAGTAGATACACATGTGAGGTGGATATTTAATAACAGTCTGTGCCTATTCATGGGTCCAGGATACTTGTGTGTGTAGAGAAGAGTGGGCTTCTCAGTGGGGCGTCCAGAGCTGGACAGCTTTCTCATGGCTTTTTCTTCTCCTTCAGATCCTCCTGCTGCCCAGGTTATTGCCTTTTCCCAGAGAGAGGGGTGCCCAGAAGATGGGGTAATGGTAACTACATCCCTGACAGCCCAACCCCAGGTGAGCCACAGAGCCTTCAGTCCTTCCTGATGTCCCAGCATTACTGCCTAATGGAGTAATACAGCTCTTCTCATCCTGGGTTTCTCTGTCTAGTGACCTCACATCCAGAGACCCATGTCCCAGACATGAGATTACCATCCTTGAGCTCAGAGCTCTCCTCCTGGGTGATGGTCTTCTGTTCACCTTTGCCAGATCCGTGTTTTACTCACCCAGAGCCAGCCCATTCCCCTGCCCCCTTCTAAAAACTGGGAGCTGTGGACCAGCTCTAGGGCACGGTGTTTTTTCAGGAGGCTATGACTTTCAAGGACGTGGAGGTGACCTTCTCCCAGGATGAGTGGGGATGGCTGGACTCGGCTCAGAGGAACCTGTACAGGGATGTGATGCTGGAGAATTATAGGAACATGGTTTCTCTGGGTAAGTCATCGGTACTCACATGTTTCTATCCACTTTTACTGGTGCCTTCTTGGGGTTTTTTTTGCGGGGGTGGGGCGGGGTTGGTTGTGGTTTTTTTTGTTGTTGTTTTTTTTTTTTTTTTGAGGACCATGACCCGGAGCCATGCCCAAGAATCCTTGAGCAAGTGGACTTCCCTTCTTGGTTTTGGTAGTGGTATATAGAGAGGGACCTGACCTGGCTTTAGATCCTGGCTGCTCAACTGCTAACCAGATCACTTAATCTAGCACCTTGGTATCCTCTTTTGAAAAATGGGGATAATAGGCTGGGCATGGTGGCTCACGCCTGTAATCCCATCACTTTGGGAAGCCAAACCAAAGGATTTGTTGAGGCCAGGAGTTTGAGACCAACCTGGGCAACATAGCGAGATCCCACCTCTACAAAAAAAAAAAAAAAGAAAAGAAAAAAAAAGAGAGAATCAGCTGGGCATGGTGGCACACACCTGCAGTCTCAGCTACTTGGGAGGCTGAGGCAAGATTGCTTAAGCCCAGGAGTTTGAAGCTGCAGTGAGCTATGATCACACCACTGCATTCCAGCCTAGGTGACAGAGTGAAACTCTTGTCTCTTAAAAAAAAAAAAATGGGGATAATAATGCCTGCCATTCTGGGTTATTGTAAATATTAAATGTAATATGTTTTAAGTTCTTAGTCCATTTAGGCATTCAAAAAATGTTGATTTAACCATTTGAGTAGCTGTGTGGTTCTCATTTCTGGAGAATTCTAATGATCCTTTTGCCTGCAACTTCTCTTAGCCTCTCTCCTCTCTTATCTCTGTCTGCTCAGGGCTATCAGAAACGGCCGTCTGGGCCCCCTGCCATAGCGTCTTTCACCTGCTTTCTTGGCCTTTCCCACCTCCCTGCCAGGACTTCAGGCTGGGAGAGTCCTCGAGTAGTTCTGAGTGATCCATATACCCTCCCATCCCATTCTTTTCTTTTCTGCAGTGGGGCCATTCACCAAACCTGCTCTGATCTCCTGGTTGGAAGCAAGGGAGCCGTGGGGCCTGAATGTCCAAGCAGTTCAGCCTAAGGGGAATCCAGGTGCTGGCCCTACAGGTGAGTTCCAGAGAACCTACCAGGTCCTGCTCCTCCCATATCTACTCTTCTCTTTCTTAAGGTGAGGTACATCACTGGGGACTTACTTCATTGTTTGCTAGATCTTTTTGGTTTGTTTCAAGTCAGATGAGTAATATGCTAATGTCATAACAAGGATTGAGGGAGGCACATCTCACATGTGAGTGTGAAAACTCAATCATCACGCTTATAAACTACAAAAGGATCTAGAAGGAAAATCTTTAACAGTGTTGTTAAGGGGTGCTGGGCCCCTGGGCCTCTCCCCTTCTGGCCGGCCTTTGAGAGGCCATTTGTTTCTAGACCTGTCCCTTCCCCCTTCCCCAGCAGCCCTCTCATTAACAGTTCTTGCCAGAGGGCTTCACTGTTCCTGTATTTTTCACTCACTGATGCTCCTTAGCCCTGTCCCTGCACTCCTGCTAAATCCCCTATGTCCACCCCATCCTGCACTTAGGAGCCCTCCTCACACTCCTGTTCCTCTTCTTTGCTTGGTTTTTCCTTCTGTGATAGGCTGATCTCCAGTCATTTCAGACAGGCTCTCCTTGGCAGCTTACCTCTTGGCTTTTGGGTACATTTCTATGGTGCTCCTGTGCCATGATTCTTCTCCCCTCACTGGCTATCTAACACTCTCTTTCAGCCTGTTCATTTTCTTGCTGGATATGATGTCTGCATATCTCTGGCTCCTGTGCCCATCTTGCTTTTCCTCACCTCCTCCCTGTTATCTGGGATACTCTTCCATGCTTTGTTTTATACTTGACTGTTTTGTAAAGGTATTGGAAGTCAGACCAAAGCCTCACCACCCAGACATTTCATTGCCCCTTGGTGCTTTCTCTAGTTGCAAGTATGGGAAAAGAGTACATTCTCTTCTGTTTTATCTTTTGTCAGGTAAACTCCAGATTAAAACAAACAAGTTCTTCTTAAATCCAGAACCTTTGGAAGAAGCAGAAACCCCATCTGTGCCATCAGAATGTCTTGCAACAAGTGTTTCTCAGGGAACAGGGCTCAGCAGATCTTTTGAACCAAAGAGCAGGTTCAAAGATCAATGTGGAAACCCCATACGAGTGAGAGTTAAGAAAGAAGAGACCAACTTCAGGCTCAGGAAAGGAAAAGGTTCTGAAGTATCAGGAAGAAGTAATAGCCTTGACTTAAAACATGTTACATATTTGAGAGTTTCTGGGAGAAAGCTGTCCCTTAAACATGGCTATGGCAGACACTTCAGCATAATGAGTTCACACCACTTTGACTATATAAGATATGGGAAGGGGCTCAGATACTTGATTGGGGGCTTTAACCTACTTCAGAGAATTCATACTGGACTGAAAGGGAACAAAAAGGATGTGCGTGGAAAAGACTTCCGCCTTAGCTCTCATCATCAACGTGGGCAGAGCCTTCCCACAGTGGCAGCGTCGTATAAATGCAGTGACTGTGGGAGGATTTTTAGTCGTAGCTCCCTTCTTGCATGTCATCAGAAACTTCATACTCAAGAGAAAGCTTTTAAATGTAGGGTGTGTGGGAAAGCCTTCAGGTGGAGCTCCAACTGTGTGCGACATGAGAAAATTCACACTGGGGTGAAACCTTATAAGTGCAGCCTGTGTGAGAAAGCTTTCCGACGTATGTCAGCCTACCGTCTGCACCAAGAAACCCATGCTAAGCAGAAATTTCTTGACTCAAATCAGTATGGGGAGGTGCTCACCTACAGTTCAGGGTTTGATCATTTGAGAGACCAAAGTGAGGAGAAGCTCTTTGACTGCAGCCAGTGCAGGAAATCCTTCCACTGTAAAGCCTATGTTCTTGAACATCAGAGGATTCACACCCAGGAGAAACCCTATAAATGTACCAAATGTAGGAAAACCTTTAGGTGGAGGTCAAATTTTACTCGTCATATGAGGTCGCACCAGGAGGAAAAGTTTCACAAACAAGATAAATGTCAAGAAGAATTCAGACAGAGTCCTAAGTGCAGTCAGCCCCAGGATGCCCGTACTGTGGAGCAAACTTTTTTGTGTCAGCACTGTGGCAAAACTTTTACTCGAAAGAAAACCCTCATTGATCATCAGAGAATGCATACAGATAAGAAACCACACCGTTGTGGCGAATGTGGCAAAGAGTTTACCTATAAGTCAGCCTTTATTGTTCATAAGAAGAAGCATGCCATGAAAAGAAAACCTGAGAGTGAGCCATCATGTAAGCAGGACAGAGTGTTCCCAGTTTCTCAGAGCAGTCACACGAAAGAGGAGCTCTACAAATGTAGCCAGTGTGACAGAGCCTTCCGTAATCACTCATTCCTCCTCCTGCATCAGAGAATTCACAATGGAGAGAAGCCGTATAAGTGCAGGGAGTGTGGGAAAGCCTTCGGATGGAGTTCCAATCTCTACCGACATCAGAGGCTTCACTCTTTTCAAAAACAGTATGAGTGTCGTGAAATTGAAAAGCCTCCAAATCTAGAGCCGAAAATCCTCACTGATGAGAAACCTTTTTGGTGTCAAGAATGTGGAAAAACCTTTACACGTAAGAGAACTCTTTTAGATCATAAGGGAATACACAGTGGAGAGAAGCGCTATAAATGTAATCTGTGTGGAAAATCTTATGATAGAAATCATCGCCTTGTTAATCATCAGAGAATCCACACTAAAGAGAGAACTTTTAAATGTCAGTGGTGTGAGAAAGACTTTGTTGGGAGACAAACCCTTTGTAATCATCAGAGAAAACACACCAGAGTGGCAAAGTCTGAATGCGGCCTGCCTGGGTTGCTATCCTGTCAGGACACAGAGTTGAGTTTACAGGAATTAAAACCAACTGAAGAGAAGCCTGTTGAAGATTGTGAAAAAGCTTGTGACCAGAGCTCCAGGCTCACTGAACTCCAGAACATACCCACTGGGAGGAAGTGCCACAAATGTAGCATTTGTGGAAAAGCTTTTAGCAAGAGTTCCCAACTCATTAGCCACAAGAGATTTCATACTCGAGAAAGGCCCTTCAAATGCAGCAAGTGTGGGAAGACCTTCAGGTGGTCCTCAAACTTGGCTCGGCACATGAAAAGCCATATTAGAGATTAGCCTGGGACCTGACAATGACAATGGGGTAAATGATTCCTAGTGACACTGCTAGAGAATGCTTAACGGTAGGCACTGTGGGGAAAACCTCTACAAAGGGCCTAGCCCTTTCTATTTTGGAAACTAGTGACGGAATCCTGAGGATTTAAAAGCTCAGGGAGTCCCCAGCCTACCTGATGGAAAGCGATACTGGGGGAAAAACAGCAACATGTTCTTTGGAGCCCTTCTGAAAACCTGGGCCAGTAGGAGTGGCCTTTGCACAGTAGCCTGGGGCACCTCCAGCTAGGTCTCCTACCACACCTCTAAAGAGAGAAACCAATGCCCTTTGTGGTTGGACAAAATGTCTGTGGCATCGTGAGCTGTGGCTGCTGGGAAGGGGCCAGTTGGATCCTAAGTTTCTCTTTCAGCTTGGCCTGTGATGGTGCCTATTCTGTTGACTTTAAAAGTAGCAGCAACGTTATCAAGAACTCCTGGTCTTCCCATTTGCCCCCTGTGGAGTTCTGGCTGGGCCTTCAACCTTCATAGCTGGCTTTCATGTCTGCAAGGGGGTTAGAGTTGTCTCCATGGCAGGTGGAGAACAGAGTGCTGGGCTCTATCACTTGGAGCATGGAGCTCTACTGGTACCCCATGGCCATCTCCACCCCACAGGTATGCACAGGCAGCAGCGGTCCATCTGTTCAGCAGAAATGTGCTAAGCACTTCATGTGTGCCAGAGAACTGACAGTGAGCGACCAGAAGAGACAAAAACCTTGCCATCTTGGATTTTTACAGATGATAAACCCATAGGATATATAGGATGCTGGATGGTACTATGTGTTGTGGACAAAGGAGAGCAGAAGAGACTGGGAGGTGGGTTGTGATTTTAAAGAGATTGGTGAAGGAGGGCCTCAACTGAGAAGGTAAAATTCGAGCAAAGACCTGAAGGAGGTCAGGGAGTGAGCCATGTAGATCTTTAAGGAGAGTCACAGGCAGAGGAGGTGGAGTCTTGTTTGGTGTCCTCAGGGAATAGCAAGGAGGTCCCTGGGATAGAGTGGAGTGAGCCAACTGGCAGAGGCAGAGAGAGGGCCAGCGAGGTGAAGGGCCAGGCTGTGTGAGCATGGGAGGTCATCACTGGGGCTTGGGCTGCTTCAGAGGGAGGTAGGGAGCTTCTGGACAGTTTCAAGTAGACAAATGATGTGGCCTGAATCTGAATTACATTTTACAAGAGTTAACCACAGACCCAAGGACAGTAAAATAGTATGGCTTATTTTTACATAGTTATCTCTGCTGCCAGTTTCCATGAATGAGACCCTCCCCTGTACCCCATTTCTGAATTTCCTATAAGGTCGTCTGCCCTCAGCAGATGTAAACACTTACCATCATTGCGTTTACATCTCTCGCCTCTGCACACTGCAGGCAGCCTCTCACCTTCATATAGCCCTCTCCATGTGTGGGAACCTGCTGCTGGCATGAGGTTCAACCCAAAGGTACCAGTGCCTGGTGGCGGTGAGGGGGGAATGCGGCGGGGGGGGGGGATCCCCCCCTCAGGTCATGGGACCCTGGAGTCATTAGGTCTGGATTCCAGGCTTGGTGTGCCTTGGACTGGCAGGATGATCTAGAGCAAGTCATTGGACGTCTGCATCAATTTCCCTGGGTGTGAACTTAGAGTACCTGGCTGTGCTGTCTGACTGCTGGGCTTGGTGAAGGAGGGCTTGGTTTGCTAAGACTCTGGGTTAGATGGTTGACCTCTAGGTCCAGGGCCCTCACAGAGGTCAGTTGGTGCTACAACCACGGAAACCCTTTTCTGTCCACATTTTCATCCCCATATTCCCCGTGCCACGTGGCACCTTGTTAAGTTCCTGTCCCAGTAGGGATGGTTTTTTTCCCCCTGACCATATCCTACATGAAGTAGGAGAGTTATTTACTGCCATTTTTATAGAATGAGATATACTTATTTTAAACATTCTAACCAAATTTTAAAATATATAAATAATGAAATAAAATCCTTCTATACCGAAGCTGTTAATATTTTGGGATTATAGTGATGCAGTCTTTAATAACCTGAGTTTTCAAATCTTAGTTCTATAAGTAATAGGTGATTATCATAGAAATATTAGTACATACAGATTAGGTAAAAGGAAGAAAAGGTCAAAGTCTGACTACTTCGTGCTAACTACTAAACATTTTGGTGTAATCAGCATTAGATTTGACTTCATTGCATGCACCTCCCTGGACACCCCTGGACTGTCCTGTTTCCCTTCACCTGGAGTGCCACACTTCTGTCCTTGCTGCTGCCGGTCATCTATCTTCAAGGCCTGACCTTGTCTGAGCCTCATCCCTCTAAGCCCCTTTCCCCTGGCGCCGCCTTTCCTGTTGCCTGTATCTGGCTGTTAGGTGTTATCTGGACTTCTCGTTATGCCCATCACTGCAGCCAGACCAAGTGCTCTGGAGGCCAGGGTTGGGTGCTTATTTATCTGTTTGCCATGCAGAGATTTTGCACAAAATTACCTGTTATGGAATTTAGAACCAAATTTAGTTCAGCTAAGTCAGGGTTGGGGTTTTTTGAAGTGGCATTTGAGTAAAATGTTGCCTGGAAGCCACCCCACAAGCACACACCTGGTTCGGCACCCAGCGGTAGATGGTTCTGTGTGGCTCCAGCTGACGGTTTCTGATGGCCCCAGGCACCGGTTCTCATCTTGTAATCCAGCCTGGCCTGGAGAACATGCAGGCTTCTTCCTGCCCTGCCCACCCACCTTCACTCCCTTGGAGGAACTCAAGTTGGGGTTGGAGAGCACCAGATGGGCTGGGACAATCAGATGGAGGAGTAGGTATCAGAAGGTCTTTCTGTCACCTGTTCAGCATGGTCAGCCCCGCCCTTGCTGACAGATACTGTCAGAGCAGACAGAGGCATGTACAGAGAAGGCAGCATGGGAAATGCAAAACAGTGCAGACCGTCTCACACTCAGCAAGTTGGCAAATATTTGAAAGCCCAAGTGTGGGTAAGTATATAAAACAACAGGAGTTCACACTGCTTTGGGGGTGGAAATTATGACAAATACTGTGCCAAGCAATTTGCAAAATCTTGTAAAGTTGTGTGTTGTGTACTTTACTACCCAGCACCTCCACTCCTAGATATGTCCTAGAGGAGCTGCATGTGAACAAAGAAATGAGTTCAAGACTGTTCATTGCAGTATTGTCTTGATAGCAAGATTGGGCAACGCCTGCATTTTATCAACAAAAGAACAGATAAATAAATGGGTGGTTTTGGGCACTTTGGAAAGTGAATATGAAAGAGTTAGCGTTACATCTTTCAACGCAAATACATAAAAAACAGTGCTGAGAAAGTTGCAGAAGCTATATAGGATATAAGGTTTATGTAAAGTTAAACATACTGTGTGTCCGTAGGCACATTACTTCAACTTATATGTGTTTTGCTTTTTCTGTAAAATAGGATAGTAGTGCCAACTCACGGGGTGTTT
The DNA here is from genome assembly GCF_041146395.1 of Eulemur rufifrons. Classification (NCBI taxonomy): domain Eukaryota; kingdom Metazoa; phylum Chordata; class Mammalia; order Primates; family Lemuridae; genus Eulemur; species Eulemur rufifrons. Next base: position 150,666,623 of record NC_090989.1, read on the forward strand.
GGGGGTGGGGGGGTCGTTGATGAAATAATGCATGTAAAGTGCTTAGAGTAGTGTCTGGCATGTAAGTATTGTTGGCATATAATAGAAAGTGTTTTGCACAATACTCTCTTTGCTGTGGGTTCAGATGATGTGAAGTAAGTGTAAAATCATGTATTGGAATGATGTGTGTACATCACCGCTCTGCCTTCCCAGGGCAGGAGATGCTGATGGAATCGGGGAGGGAGGGTACCTGGGGCTTCAGTTGTGTTTTCTTTCTATCTAAAACTTGATGCAGATGCATCAGAATTTTAAGATTTAACAGGATAGCGTGGTGGGTTCTTTTTGTTTGCTTAAAGTATTTCAAAATAAAAATGTTTCTTAAGCATGGTCTCTGCCATTTACATGATGTTACTTAGAATAAGCCAGTTAATCTTTCAAGCCTTCAGTTTCCTTGCCTGCAAAAGTTGGGAGCAACACAAATGGCTGTTAATAAAGAAATGGTTAAATAACTCCAGTACATGTGTGATTCAATAGCATGCAACAGTTTGAAAAAAATGAGAATATTCTCCATGTACTGACACACAATCTCCAAGACATGCAGTTTATAGGACATTTTAAACTCCATTTTAATTCCTCCTTGCCTAAAAAATAGCAAGTGAAGTCACAAGCTATAGACTCGTAATTTTTCTTTATTTTTTTTTGAGACAGAGTCTCACTCTGTTGCCTCGGCTAGGGTGCAGTGGTGTCATGTCGTTGTAATTCATTGTAACCTCAAACTCTTCAGCTCAAGCAGTCCTGCCTCAGTCTCCCAAGTAGCTGGGACTACAGGTGTGCACCACCACGCCCAGCTAATTTTTCTATTTTTAGTAGAGACAGGGTCTCACTCTTGCTCAGGCTGGTCTCAAACTCCCATCCTTAAGCAATCCTCCCCCTCGGCCTCTCAGAGTGCTAGGATTACAGGTGGGAGCTACCATGCCTGGCCAATAATTTTAAGGAAGAAATAGGATACCGAGGACAAAGATGCTTGTCAGCCATTCTGTTTTATTAGGTGAGCAAAAGGTGAGTTAATATTTACATGCCAACTAACATACCTTTTTAAGTTAATGCTAACCTTACTAAGAACAGCAAGGAGATTTTTACCAGCCAGGTTTTAGTCAGGAGTCAGAAACCATACCAATTATTTAACAAAGAGAACTTAGAAAGAATTGTTGACTATAGTAACTAGGCAAAAAGAATGCTAAGGTATTATGAGGGTGGTGGCTCCCAGGACTGGGAAAGATGTAAGAATCTGTCCCCATGTTTGATGTTTGACCGCTGACAGCCTTCAGGGCTTCCCCCTCACTTTGCCCCGTATCTGGGCAAGCTGATAAGAAAGCCCAGGCACCTCTGCACCAGAGGGGAAGTTCCAACTGTGCAAACCTTGGCTTTGGCTGTGCACTAAACCCTCATCCCCTAACCACAATAAAACCCAGAGCCAGGCCGGGCGCGGTGGCTCACGCCTGTAATCCTAGCACTCTGGGAGGCCGAGGCGGGTGGATCGCTCGAGGTCAGGAGTTCAAGACCAGCCTGAACAAGAGTGAGACCTCGTCTCTACTAAAAATAGAAAGAAATTATATGGACAACTAAAATATATATATATATACAAAAAATTAGCCGGGCATGGTGGCGCATGCCTGTAGTCCTAGCTACTCGGGAGGCTGAGACAGGAGGATTGCTTAAGCCCAGGAGTTTGAGGTTGCTGTGAGCTAGACTGACGCCACGGCACTCACTCTAGCCCGGGCAACAAAGCGAGACTCTGTCTCAAAAAAAAAAAAAAAAAAGACAGTTATACTCTCTCACTCAATTCCCACACCTGAGATAGTTCACAGACCCAGAACTTCCCAAATAAAGGATAGGCCAGGTCCCTTTGAGGCAAGACTCTGCTACAATGAGAGTAATTTGTATTTTAATCTTCCTAGCCTTCCCCAAAGGCACTGAGAGCCATATACCAGAGTGACTGTGCATTGGGAAGGGCAAATAATCAGACTTCTGGGATTGCCAGACCCTGGTTCTGAGCTAACACTAATTACAGGAGACTGAAGATGCCACGACTGTTCCTCAGAGTATCTGTGAGGAGGTCAGGTGATCAATGGCCTTTTTGGCTCAGATCCATCTCACAGTAGGCCTAGTAGGTTTCTGGCCCCATGCTATGGTTCTTTCCCCAGTTCTAGCATGCATACTTAGAATAGATATACTCAGCAATTGGCAGAATCCCACATTGGTTTCCTGACCCAATGAAGTCAGAGCTATTATTCCAGGAAAGGCCAAGGGGAAGCCACTAGAACTGCCTCTACTTACAAAAAGTAGTAAAGCAAAGCAATACTGCATTCCTGAGAGATTGCCAAGATTAGTGCCACTCTCAGACTTGAAGCCACATCCCCATTCAACTCACCTAGTTGGCCTGAGCAGAAGACAGATGCATCTTGGAGAATGACGAGTGAATTATCATAAACTTAATTGAGTAGTGACTCCAAGTCCAGGTGCTGTTTCCACATGTGGTTTCAGTGCTGAGCAAACAACACGTCTGACACCTGGTTTGCAGTTACTGATTTAGTGAATGCTTTTTTTCCTCTGGATTTATTAGTAAAGACCATCAAGAGCAGTTTGCTTTCAGCTGGATACACCTTCACCACCCTACCTCAAGGCTACATGCATTCTACAGCCCTGGTCACGAGCCAGTTCACGGTTACTTTGGTCAACTTTCCACCCTTAGGACAACACACTGGTCCATTACATTGATGATATTATGTAATTTGACCTGGTGTGCAGGACGCAGCAGCAGATACTCTGGACATGTCGGTAAGACATAGTATGCCATAGTGTGGGAAATAAACTTGGCTCAACTTGGCCAGGGTAAACAACGTTTTACAAAATTCCTTTCTTCTCTATCTCTTTCGAATAGTTATGTTCTGTATGTTTAAAGGAGCCACAGGAGACAATTTTACATGCAGTTTTCTGGATCATACGGTAACTCTGTGTTTAACATTTTGGGGAAATGTCCAACTGCTTTCCAAAGGGGCTGCCACAGAGTCTCGGATAATTCTGAGCTCTTGACAGCCATTCATCCTCTCGGCCTCCATGGTGGCCTTCCCAATACTGTTTTGGGGCTGACTTGAACTCTGATCATGACCAGGTGATTTGCCAGGTCCAGTGTGAAATGTTCCAAATCACTCAGAATCTCAGGGCAGAAAGAGCGTTAGCACAGCGGTGGGGCCCTCCTGAGTGCGGGGCCCTGCACGGCTGCCCAGGCCGCACGCCCGCAAAGCTGGCCCTGGCACAGGTGCATTTGCTGTGGTGAGATGGAAAGTGAGCTGATTGTTCTCCACCTTCCCACTCTCTCTCCAGGTCTGGTCCCTCTAACATCAGGATTCAGAACTTGTTCCTTGAATTCTTGAACTTTCCCCACTCTTCCTCCCTGGGCATTTTTCTCGTAACCCCACGAGACCCAGCAGGAATGGCCTGACATGGGTTCTGGGAACAGCTCTCTGAGACTGCGCTGAGTCGTCTGTCCTGTTTCCTTTCTTCACCAGCGTCTCCGCATCCTAAACCTGCCCTTCTAGCTCAGCTGCAAAGATGAAAAGAGCTATGAGGCCTAGTTTCCCCGAAAGCTTTGCGTTGTGAGTGACTGAGAATATCTACTTCCTTTCCTCTGGTACTTTATCTTCCAGTCTCCTTGTTAGGCTGCTGAAAAGCTAACCTGCTAAGATCTGTGCTTGCCGGTGCTATCTACTCTTCCATGTGAAAATGAATCAACCAGAGGTTGGCAACACGGGTGAATCTGTTGAACAGAATTTTAATGAAAAGGAAGCAGACACAAAGAATATATACTGTATGATTCCACCTACTTACAGTGAAAAACGCGTGAAACAACGAACAGGCACATTTCTGCCTTGTCAGCTGGTCCCCTGTTAGCCTCTGCCTTCAAAGGATGTAAGAGGGCAGCTGCAAGGTTGGAGGAATGGAGTGTGATGGTTAATTTTAGGTATCAACTTGGCTGAGCCATGGGGTATGGTCAAACATTATTCTGGGTGTTTATGTGAGAGTGCGTTTGGATGAAATTAACATTTAAATTGGTGGACTTTGAGTAAAGCAGATTGCCCTCTGTAACATGGGTGGGCCGTATCCAATCAGTTGAAGGCCTGAATAGAACAAAAGTTTGGTCTCCCCTGGGCAAGAGAGAATCTTCAGCTGACTGCCTTCCTACTTTGTCCACAGCATCAGCTCTTCCCGTTCTATAGCAGGTGGCCTTTGGACTCTAACTGGAATATTGGTTCTCCTGGGTCTCCGCAGCCTGCAGATTTTGGACTTGCCAGCCTCCATAATTGTATGAGCCAGTTCCTTAGAAGTCTTTCTATATGTACACATGAGTATAGTTGTATTCTGATAAAACTTCATTTAGGGACGTTGAAATTTTAATTCCATATAATCTTCACATATACTCATTCACTTACTATTGTCTATGGTTGCTTTCCTCCTTCAGGCCAAAAGTAGCCCACAACTTTTATACGATGTTACTACTGATATAGACATGTTTAAACAATATAGTTTACTTTCGCCTGTTTTTGTGCTTTATATAAATGGAATCAAATTATTTTGTCTTGTACCTTTTGCTCAAAATTATGTTTGTTAGTTTTATGCAAGTCCTTGCATGGAGTGTGCTTTATTTCCATTTTTCCATGGTATTCTGTGTATGACAATAACACAATTGATATCCAGTCCACTCCTAATGGACAGTGGCTCTTTCCTGTTTTTGTCTCGGCTCACTGGGAATGCCTATGTCCAACTCTATGAAATAATGCCAAATTATAGCCGGCCTTTGAGTTCCTTTTAGTAACACTCTATTTGGTCAGATCTCTTCATGTTTGCTAATCTAATAGGTTTGTTATGAAAAGCAACACCCTAAATCCCGTCTTTGCTAGTAGCACCAGTGTCATCTCCTGCAAAGACTGTCCCTTCAGAGCCACAGCTCACAACTGCCGTGGTCGGGTGTACAGAAGTGGTTGGTTTTTTCAAATTTGCAAGACACCAAATTATTCAACTGCCTGTGTGGGAGGCCAGTTGAGAGTTACCTGTATTAGCCACACTTTGGGTCCTTCCAGCTCTCCTGGCACAGTGGCTAACTCCAGCCAGAGACCACCTTTCTCATAGGACTTTGTTAAAAGCAGCCAAGAAGGAAGCCAACAAAACCACCAGTCTGGACTCTTACTGTTCTCCTAATGCCACAGATGTGGTCAAATTAGGATCTACCCTCAAAACTAAAACAGGCTGCAACCCAGCCAAACATTTTACATGAGGTGCCAGCCTCCCAGTCTCCGCTTACTAAAAACCAGTGTTTCTATTATTGGGAAAAACGGAAGAATGGACATTGGTGGTCCCTAACCTCATCTGAGGCACGGCTTCCTCTGGCATCATGTTCTTTGTTCCTGGAAAGCTCTCTTTAGACTGAGCTACATTTGGCTGTGTCTGGAGACAATTTTGGTTGTCACAACTGAGAAGGGGGTGACAGCTGGTGGGTAAAGGACAAGGATACTGCTAAACATCCTACACTGCTCACCACTGCCCCCCATAACAGGGAATTAATTATGTCAAGAGTGCCATAGTTAAGGAACCCTGTCTTAGACAGACATTCCTTTAGTCCAGGTCTTCTCATGGTAAACTATCTCGAAAGTCTTTATAGTCCCTTAATTCATGAATAATTGAGTGCACAAATCTGAGCTGCCTGGTTTTTCTCAGTATATTGAAGATATTATTTCACTAAACTCCATCTTTTTTATTATTTTTTAGAGACAGGGTCTTGCTATGTTGCCCAGGCTGGTCTCGAACTCCTGGGCTCAAGCGAACCTCCTGCCTCATCCTGAGTACTGGGACTACAGATGTGCACCCCCACGCCCAGTGTTAAGCCCCATCATTGTCGATGTTGTCAGCTGTGCATTTTCTCTGGCCGCTTTCAGGATGTCTTCGCTGTTTTGTGGCTTTGCTACAGCGTAACTAAGTGTGGGTGTTTTCAATTATCCTCCATGCTATTCAGTGGGACCTCACTTTGAGAATTCCTGTCTTTCATCAATTATGGAGGATTCTCAGCTTCATCTCTTTGACACACCCCCACCACCCCACCCCGTGCGTCCTCCTCTGTCTGTGCTCTGTCTGTTGGAACTTCTTCAAATATCCCATCTCCCCATCTCTGGATTCCTTAACGAAAATGGCACTTCAGATCTTGTTCAAGTTCACTTGGCCCCTCTGCCATCTGTGTCTTCTCTGATGTTTCATCTGTCCATTGAGTTTTTATTCCTACTGATATTTTTCATTTCCGAAATGGAAAAAGCGACCAGGCGCGTTGGCTCACGCCTGTAATCCTAGCACTCTGGGAGGCCGAGGCGGGTGGATCGTTCAAGGTCAGGAGTTCGAGACCAGCCTGAGCAAGAGCGAGACCCCATCTCTACTAAAAATAGAAAGAAACTATCTGGAAAATAAAAAAATAAAAAATAAATAAAAAATAAATGGAAAAAGCACATGTTAGCACAAAGAGTGAACCACTGGATATTGTTTTAAAAGGAATTTATTTAAAAGAATTACAGTTACATACGTGGAAAATGATAAACATTCAAAGAAAGTTCTCGATTTCAGATGCTGAGACAATTCAAAGGTCAAACCAGGTCATGATTTCTGTCCGGCGGCACGCCGGTGAGGACCCTGTGCAGGGCCCTCTGCGTGAGGCACATAGCCTGGAGGATGGCTTTCTTGGGACTGAAGGATGTCACCTTCTTGGACAAATCATAAATGTAGGAAAGCCCTCGGGCTGGGAGGGTGCCTTGCCAGGCAGGAAGTGCAGGGCTCAGAGGCTGAGCAGCTGGTGTCAGTGGCCTGCACGGTGGGGGAGGGGCTGGGAATGGAAAGCACTGGATACTTGTGTCTGGCAGCAGCCAAAGGCTCCTGGCATCAGGGAGCACCAGGCGGGGGCTGCTTGGGGCACTTTCTCCCAGGGGGGCAGTGGCAGGGGATGCCACTGGACTCAGTGTCCGTGCGGGGACATGAGGTGGGCCTTGGGGACAGGGAAGAGCCACATCCCCAGCCTCACAACCAGAGAGGAGTCCACACTGTGACTGCAGCAGGGAAGCAGGAGATGTCTCAAGAGGAGCCATCTTCAATGTGGGGTAGGTTATTTGCTCTGTGACTTCATTCACCCACATAAATGTGGGTAGAGGCTTGTTCCTTGACTCCAGCTGACTTCTAGACATCTAAAGGAGAGGGGAAAAACCCAGATGAGTTCTCCACCAGTGAGCATTAGAGGGATCCACTCCTCTCCCTGTGGGTTCCAGAAACCCCCGTGGTCTGTGGGCTTCAATAAACCGACCCATGCCCCTGGGGGTACAGCGTTTCTCAAACACTTCAGAAGCTTTTCCGGGAACAGGAGAGGTCTCATAAGCTGTCCAGGTTAATCTCTAGGTTTGAGCAAACCTTCGGTAAGAAACACACTGGACAGCTCCAGGTCACCTCACTCTCAACGGACTTTGCCAGTGGCCATTTCCTCTGAAATTACAGGTTCTATTTCTTTTATAAGATATGAAGTGATAATTCTTCCCAGTGAAATCACAAAGTCCTCACCTTCTAGGTTGCTGAGCAGGTTTCGAGTCCGAGCAGCCCACTGGCTGTCTGATGCCGGGTGGACCAGGTGGGCCTGGCCAGCGGGAGGTCTCTGGGCTTCGGGCTGCGCGCTCGCCCGGCCTGGGAGAAGGAGGCTGCAAAGGGAAGGGCCATGAGGAGGCGCGGCGGGGGTCTGGCAGTCCCTTCCCGCCCCACAGCGCTCTCCTTTTATCCTCTGGCAGCAGCCCCTGGCCTTTGTGACGCCAAGGTCCCCGGCCAATCACAGGGCTCACGCCGCGCTCTCACAATGGGCCTCGACGCAAACCCCTGATGACGTCAAGCTGAACTCTTCCCCTGGGCCTCCAGAGCATTCTGAATTTGTGGACGAGAGCCCTTTTCCTACCAGTATAGGTATTAATACGTACTTCTTTACTTCCACTCATTGGCATACCTGGCTGAGGGCAATTATTTAAGACCTATGAGCTTTCATTTCTGGGAGATACAATTCAATTCAATTTCTGAGAGTAGACTGTATTTTAGGAGTGAATTGACATCTGTGATTTCACTTAAATATATGACCAGATAAAATTAGGTCAGAGCTATCGAGGGGAATCTCTAACAAGATTATTTAAGAGTATGCCAAAATCACTCAGAGTTAACAGAATAATCTGGTGACAAAAAGGAATCTCTGCTAATTTGGTCATTGAACAACTTAGTGATTTTACATGAGTGACTGACCATATTAGACAGGGTTCTCCAGAAAAACAGAACCAACAGAACCCAGCATCTCCCCAGCAGAGAGAGAGAGAAAGAATTGTAAGGAATCGGTTCACATAATCGTGGAGGCTGAGAAGTCCAGACCTACCCAGGACAGCTGATGGTGAAAGTCGGAGTCCAACTCCATTACAATTCAGCTAACACATCAAATATTTATAGAATGTAGCATTACATAAATAATGCTAAAAAAAGGTAAGCATTATTAAACTTAAAAATTTAAACTTTTAAAAAAACCACATCCATTATTTCTATCATTATCTTAGTTATATACTTTATACTTATAACTTTTAATTTTAAATAAGTTATGGAAATAGCGGAAGCATTTAATTTATAAAATCAATGTAGGAAATTTAGGAAGTTCGAATCATGACAAATCAAATTTTGGTCTTGAACAAGCCAAAATATTGTACTAACATTTAAAAAAAAGATTAAAGACTGAATCATGCTAAAGTTTTTCTTTATTTTAAAATTGATGCCTTTTCTTTTCTTTTTTTTTTTTTTTTTGAGACAGAGTCTCACTCTGTTGCCCAGGCTAGAGTGAGTGCCGTGGCGTTAGCCTAGCTCACAGCAACCTCAAACTCCTGAGCTCAAGCGATCCTCCTGTCTCAGCCTCCCGAGTAGCTGGGACTACAGGCATGCGCCACCATGCCCGGCTAATTTTTTCTATATATATTTTTAGCTGTCCATATAATTTCTTTCTATTTTTAGTAGAGATGGGGTCTCGCTCTTGCTGAGGCTGGTCTCGAACTCCTGAGCTCAAACGATCCGCCCACCTCGGCCTCCCAGAGTGCTAGGATTACAGGCATGAGCCACCGCGCCCGGCCGATGTCTTTTCTTATCTCAGAGCTAATTTAAAAGGTTATTAGGTAAATGTAAACATACTTTCTAGTGTCCTTAAAAAGAAACATAGTTTAATAAACTTTTTCCTTTTTCTTTAGACAATTTTGACTTTATCTGAACTAAAAATTCCTACAGTATATGCATAACGACTGAATGCAATTTTTGTTAAGTCTTTCATGTTTTCAGAGGGAAAAAGAGAGGAAGGGGCACAGAAAAGATGAGAAGGAGAGGGTTTTAGATAAATAGTCATTTTTTTCTCTGTACTGAGGGGAAAGTTCAGATGTGTGCGTGCACACACACACACACACACACACACAAAAGTGTCATATATCTGTTCATGACAATTCTATCAAGCTGTAAGATTTTTAAAGCCAGCATTTGGAAAGGAAGGAAGTGATGTCTCCCCTATAAAACAAAATGATCTGTCATCTAGGCAACCGAGACAATTTCCTCATGAGGGGTCTTCGATTCTTGGTATCTAGAGTCTCCTTAAAATGTTGAGCCAAATGTTGACATCTGTACAACAGAGTGATTTGCCAGCCAACATTGTTTCCCTAACACAGCCACGGTTTCTGACTTGAAGCCATCCACAAAATGTGGAAAGGGCATTGGAACTGTCAACATCTAACGGGGCTTATTTTATATTAGTTACAACAAAAGCATAGTTTTTTGAGTTTGCATGGTGTTTAGAAGCCTTCTCACACCAATTAAAAGAAGCAGACCATCGGACAGTGGGATTTTTGCTTTGTTTTGTTGTTGTTGTTGTTCTGGGGCAACTCTCAAACTCCTGGCCTCAAGCGATTCTCCTACCTCGGCCTCCCAGAGTGCTGGGATTGCAGGCATGAGCCACCGTACCGGGCAAGGGCAACTCTCAAATGAACAATTTTGTCCATATCAAAGTTCCCCCAAAGTGGCCACTATAATTCTAAATTATTTTTGGCGAAACTGCCAGTGAGAAAGCTATGCACAGGCATTAGCATTATAGTGAGAAAACATAAAGGAAGCAGGTGTTTGGCCCAAAAAAGGCCGAATTTTGGATGGAAAAGACCCCATAAGAACTGCCATGTGTCCACAGGTTGGTGCTTGCCTAACTTTGTGTCTCCGAGCCTAAGAGCAATCACCACCAATCAGAGTTTTCAGAGGCTTGGAAGACAAAGCCTCAGAGCACACGTATGGAGAGCTGGATGCCAGGGTGGGAACGAGTAAAGTCCTTCCCTGCTGATACTCATCGCAAGCTGAGTTTCCAAAATCAGGTGTGATGAAGCAAGGGAATGAGTTACTATTTCCTGGGAAAGCTGCCCTGTGTGGACAGAGATGGAGGGAGAAGTGCTGGGGACAGAAGGCAGGAGGCACGTGTGGGCCTAACCAAGCACAGTGGCCAGAGGGGAGGCGCTGAGGGGGAGGGTAGAGAGTGTCTCCCTCCCCTTAGCAATGGCCTCGTCCAGGGCTGGGCCCACAGCAGTCCCTGGGAAGACGCAAGGCCCCGAGCACTCATGGGGGAAGTTGTCTGTGGCAGGCTGCTGAGAAGAGAGCACCTGACATCGTAGAGGAGATTATTTTATTTTTTTACATTTATTGTGCACTTTATTTCTATTATTACATTGTAATATATAATGAAATAATTATATACACCTCTCCACTAATCATAATCTGTATTTGCAGCTGCTCCCCAGCGCTAGCATCACCCCCTCAGCTTCACCTCAGATCATCAGGCATTAGATTCTCACAAGGGGCCTGCAACCTAGATCCCTCACATGGGCAGTTTGCAGTAGGGCTCGAACTCCTATAAGAATCCAGTGTCACCGCTGATCTGACAGGAGGCACAGCTCAGGCGGTGATGTGAGCCATGGGGAGCGGCTGTAAATACAGATGAAGCTTCACTCGCTTGCCTGCCGCTCATCCACAGAGGAGATGAATTTGTCACTTAGCTCCAGTAGAGCTAGGACTGCCGATGTCAGGCAGGCACCACCATGCAGGCGAGGACAAAAACCTGGCTGTCTGACTAGGGCCAGTCCAAGAGGACGGCCATTCCACCTCCTGCCAGTGTGATGGGCTGGCTCTGGTCCCCAGAGCTGGGTGGCCCCAGGTCAGGGGCAGCTTGGGGAGGATTCAAAGTGGGCCTGGGCTGGGGCAGAGTCTCAGTTAGCCGCTGGTGACACGGGGAACAGGATCTAACTCTCCAGGAGATGAGGGTGTGAAAAGGGTGTGAGGCTCAGAGCAAGCCAAACCCAGGTGAGTGAGGAGCGGATCCATAGGAAATTCCTAATCCAAGAAGCCCTGGATCACTGAACAAAACTAACCCATCAGAGGAGGACATCCCCACGTCCTCCTTGTCTATAGATTCAAATTCCAGAAAAAAACTTGACGCTGTTTTGGAGCCATGTGATTGGACTGCCAGAAATCAGGAGCTACGGGAAGGGGAAGGTGATGGCAGGGCCACCTCTAAGTTGGGGGCATCGGGCACCATGGGAGGAGGGCTGGGACCGGCTGAGGTGTGAGTGTGGGGCTGCCCTGGAGGGGGCTGAGGTTGCCAGGGGGAATCTAGGATGCGATAGAGCCAGAATGCTTTATGCAATAAAGATCAGGTTGCTAGGAGCCCTCAGCCTTCTAATGCTCCTCCTGCTCTCTGAAGCTCCCTCGAAGCCTCCTCTACCCCAGAACCTTCCAGTGAGTGAGCTTTGAACCCTTCATACCTGTCCAGTCCCCCAGCTCCTGGCCAGCCCCTACCCGTTGAACCCACCATGCCCTGCTTCCAAACGCCCTGAGTGTGGGGAATCCCTGCAGGACCCACCGGCATCCTCATGGCCTCATGGCCCATTACACACAGGATGCAGGTGTCAGAGCCTTGAATGCTGTGGGTTGATACTCTACGTAGTGCATCTTGAAGTTTCTCAGAGGCGACAGTCACTGTGTCCGTTCTAAAGAAGGCAGAGCAATGTCATGGAAAGAAAGCAGAAAGAGTCACCCAGACTTGCAGACCATCTCCTGCACTGGTCCTGGGCAAGTGTTCACATGGTGTATGAGTTTCCTATTGCCACAGTGACAAATGGCCACAGATGTCGCTGCTTAGAACAACACGCATGCAGGTCCCGAATCTGGCAAGCTCGGCTCCGTGCTCTATTTAGGGTCTCACAGACCAACAGCAAGTCTTGTCTACCTTGGGCTCTTATCAAGAGCTCTGGGGAAAATCCATTTCCAGGCTCAATGGTTTTATTGGCATGGTTTCCACCTGGCCCCTCCCATCGTCAAGCCAGGCACGTCCTTCTCAGGCTTCGAATCTCTCCCACTTTTCCTGCTGCTGCATCTCTCTGACCCCGGTCAGAGAAAGCTCTCTGCTTTTTAGGGTTCAAGTGATTAGATCGGGGTACTATTCCTAGTTTAAGGTCCATAATTTTAATTATGTCTGCAAAGTCCCTTTTGCCATAGAATGAAACACAATCATAGGTTCCAAGGATGAGGGCATGGATATCTTTGGGGGACCATTCTGCTGATCACACATGGTCATACTTTTGTAAAATGTGCAAGAGTGATTTTTTTTTTTTTTTTTTGTATTATATAAGAAACAGGCCGGGCGCGATGGCTCACGCCTGTAATCCTAGCACTCTGGGAGGCAGAGGTGGGAGGATTGCTCGAAGTCAGGAGTTCGAGACCAGCCTGAGCAAGAGCAAGACCTCCATTTCTACTAAAAATAGAAATGATTTGGACAGCTAAAAATATATATAGAAAAAAAAATTAGCCGGGCATGGTGGTGCATGCCTGTATTCCCAGGTACTCAGGAGGCTGAGGCAGAAGGATTGTTTAAGCCCAGGAGTTTGAGGTTGCTGTAAGCTAGGCTGATGCCACAGCACTCTAGCTCGGGCAACAGAGCAAGACTCTGTCTCAAAAAAAAAAAAAAAAAAAAGAAAGAAACAGTGGCTGGGTGCGGTGGCCCACACTTGTAATACTAGCACTCTGGGAGGCCAAGGAGGGAGGATTGCTTGAGGTCAGGAGTTCAAGACCAGCCTGAGCAAGAGTGAGACCCTGTCTCTACTGAAAATAGAAAAAAAAAAATAGCCAGTCAACTAAAAATAGAAACAAAAAATTAGCCAGGTGTGGTGACTTGCACCTGTAGTCCCAGCTACTTGCGAGGCTGAGGCAGGAGGATCACTTAAGCCCAGGAGTTGGAGGTTGCTGTGAGCTAGGCTGATGCCACAGCACTCTAGCCCCGGCAACAGAGGGAGACTCTGTCTCAAAAACAAATAAAAAAATAATACAATAATAATAAAAAAAAGAAATAGTATTCTCCATCCTTCTCTTCATCTAGGACAGTGTTTTTTAAGCTATAGTTCATTAATCACTGCTGCTTTCCTATAAAATGAGTTTAAGGAGTGGTAACCAGCATTTTCTTTCTTTCCTTTCTTCTTTCTTTATTTATTTTGTTTTTTGTTTGAGATAGGGTCTCACTCTGTTGCCCAGGCTGGAGTGCAATGGTGCAATCATAGCTCACTGCAACCTCCAACTCCTGGGCTCAAGTGATCCTTCCCTGTCAACCTCCCAAGTTGCTAGGACTACAGGTGTGTGCCACCAAACCTGGCTAATTTTTATCTTCTGTGGAGATGGGATCTCATTATGTTGCTCAGTCTGGCCTTGATCTCCTGGCCTCAAGTGATCCTCCTGCCTTGGTCTCCCAAAGTGCTGAGATTATAGTTGTGAACCACAATGCCTGGCCATAACCAGCTTTTTCTTAAGGAATATAGTAGAATTTAATTGCATAGAAAGAACCAGAAAATGTCAGAGACCATTGCACATAACTGTTTACATTCCATGAAATTATTGGTATACACACACACACACACACACCCCCACATCTGAGCTAGGTCAGGATGTAAAGTATCCCTAGTATACTTGGTTAGGATTAAAAAATTTGGAAAAGACAATTGAAAAAAAAAAAAAGGACCCTAGACTCCATCTGGAGCCTCCAGTTAGGGCTGCCCCTCGTCCTGGGACGGTTTCAGGAGCGTCAGGGAGAGCGAGTCCCCCGACAGGTGAGGTTCAGGTGCAGGTTCAGGTTTATGGCAGCCCAGGCCCAGGCTCCCTCCGCCCCCCACCCCAAGATGCACCAGTGCTGTCTCACTTTTCTCCCCTTTAGATATGTCTACGAATGAGTTTGAACAGCCGAAGAAACCTCTAGATACGTTCTTCTGGGCAAACGAGGTAACTGGAGAAATCACCTACCCCCCACTGAAAGCTGATACACCTGCAGCTTCTCCTGAGAACCCCCGAGAGGGTCTCAGGTCTCCGCGAGGGAGCGTGCAGGAGGCTCCTCCCAGTCCCCAGGGCCCGACTGCCGCACCTGCCCAGAGACCTGCCCCTCCTCCCTCGTCTGAGGCTTCAACCAGAGACACAGACTCAAGACACGCCCTCCCACCTACACTGACCTACGCCAAGGTGGGGGCGCAGAGGCCCCTGCCATTCTCAGCAATCGCTGTCACCATCCCATCACCAGGAGGGACTCTGCCAGCACTCAGCCCCTTCAGACCAGCTCCTCAGCCACCAGCCTCGACTTTCTCTGTCAGCTCTTCCGTCTCCTGGGCCTTCACCTGCAAGCTGAAAAATGTCCTTGCTGGGAACAACAGATTTTCCTTTTGACCCCTGAGAGACCTTGCCCGGCCACGCCCTTTAAGCACCTTTGTAAGCCACACATGGCTGGGGCGGCCACCCGCCTGTACACCCTCGTGCTCTGCTTCCCCCAGAAGCACAGGACTGGCCCCAGGGGTCTTGTAGGAATGTGCCAAATGCTTTCAAATCCATTATAAATTGTCAATGGAAAAGAAACCAAACTCTGTAAAATAATTTTAAAGAGATTTATTTTGAGCCAAATTTGAGGACCATGACCTCAAGCCACGCCCAAGAAGCCTTGAGCAAGTGGACTCACTGTGCTTGCGTTACAGTTTGATTTTATACACTTCAGGGAGACAGGGGTTACAGGTAAAGTCATAAATCAATATGTGGGAGGCATACATTGGTTTGGCCTGAAAAGGTGGGCCATTTCGAAGTGCGGGGGTTTAGGGGTTATACAGGTGATATAGGTGGGTTTAAAGATTCTTTGAGGCCGGGCGAGGTGGCTCATGCCTGTAATCCTAGCACTCTGGGAGGCCGAGGCGGGTGGATAGCTCAAGGTCAGGAGTTCGAGACCAGCCTGAGCAAGAGTGAGACCCCATCTCTACTAAAAATACAAAGAAATTATCTGGCCAACTAAAATATATATAGAAAAAATTAGCCGGGCATGGTGGTGCATGCCTGTAGTCCCAGCTACTCGGGAGGCTGAGGCAGTAGGATCGCTTAAGCCCAGGAGTTTGAGGTTGCTGTGAGCTAGGCTGACGCCACGGCACTCACTCTAGCCCGGGCAACAAAGCGAGACTCTGTCTCAAAAAAAAAAAAAAAAGATTCTTTGACTTGTAATTGGTTAAAGATGTGCAGCTTTGTCTAAATGTCTAGAGGCTTGGAATGTTTTAGGATAAGGAAGTCAGAGACAAGCCACCAGACACACACTGGTTGTGTAAATTGAGGACCTGCAGGTGTGTCTCGCACAGCCTTAGGCCTGTAAATGGGTTACAAAGGATGTCTCCAGGAAGGCAGGGGGGCATGATGAGGCATGTCTGACCTCCCTCCTCCTGGCAGGCAGTTTAGTTTTAGGATATCCCCTTGGCCAAGAGGGGGTCCCTCAGTCAGTGGTGAGGGGGAGCCTGAAGATTTTATTTTAGTTTATAAAATTTTACTTAGATTTTGACACAGTGTTTTTTAGAACTTCCTTCAGCTCCCAAGGCATCTTGGTATTTTACTCCTAATTCTTTGGGCTTCTGATGTTGGCGTCAGAACAGTATGTTTAGTTTCCAGCCAGAGCCAGGAGATGAGTGGGGCTGTAGGCCCAGTGTCCTGCGGCACAGCACGGGCCGCCTGGGCTTGGGGCGGCACTCAGGGCAGAGAGGGCCTGGGGCCCTGCGTGGAGCCCTCTTCTGAGGTAGCCTGAGGCTGGAGGGAGCCAGGAGTGGCTCCCTTTTGGGCGAGCCACGCTTCTCCCCGGCTCTGTGCCGTCCCTGGGCTGCTGATAGAACAGGCTCAGCTGGGGACAGTGGACAGCCTGCGCCCTGGTCCCTGCGCACTCTCCAGGAAAGGAGTGCCTCAGGCAGCGCGGGAAGCAGCCCCCTCACAGACCTGGCCCCCCTTGGTCAGGCTGGCCACAGGCTGCAGGGAGCCCCTGGGGTGCAGCAGTGGGTCCTGGGGGAAGGACAGCAGAGGCTTGGCCTGGGCACACTGAGGGGTCTGTTTGAGGAGAAGCTGCTGGAGAAGCCTTTGGGTCCCTGGACAGGTGCCAGGAGGCTCCAAGTTGTCCCGGAGCAGCTGCAGGTGAAATGTCTCCTCCAGATGAACTTAAGAATCCACCAGGGTCGCTGGGGGGGAGTGGGGCATGCAGACCAATGTCAGATGACTGTGGCCAGAAGCCGTCACCCAACCTGGCTGGCACCTCTGCCCCTGAGCCAGCCTTGCAGCCCCGTCCTCAGCTTTGCCCTTGGAGCACTGTGCCCCTGCCACAAGGAGCTTGAGCTGCTAGGTCTCAGGGAAGTGGACTTCTGGGGGACAGGAGACCCTAGTGCCCCGGCTCATGGACGTCCAACCCAGAGAACCCTGCTCCAGGAACACTCTTACCAAGATCATCGGTTTTTCCCCCGAAAGATGGGAGTCTTTCCCGTTTGGTGGCCAGAAGCTTACTATGGAACCGAAAGTGTCGAGCAGGGCAGGCTTTCTTCGACTGGCCAGGCGTGGCGAAGTGGGGTGTGGCTGCCAGATCCTACTGTACGAGAGCTGAGGGGGTTAAAATGTAGGATTTCTTTGAATGAAGGGTTTGGGTATTAAAAGCAGAGGGTGGGATATTTATTCCTTTTCTGGGAATGTGTGGAGAATTCCTCAGAACTCGAACACCACCTCCTCCTTGTCCTTTCATGGTCTCGTCCTGTCGTCACCATGGTGATTGTCAACTGGGCCTATCTTTTAGCATGGAAACTGATTATAATGAGGGTGGGGCTTCGAGAGGTCAAGTGCACCATCATCTTGGATGCCACTGGTCTGGACACCGTGGTCTCAGGCTTCCTGCTCCTTAAAGATAAACGCAGTCAGGGAGGCCGAGTGTGAGGGAGAGGACTCAGTTACGTCCCACAGACAGCCACTGTGACAGTGTCTCACAGGCAGTGCACGGGCTAACAATACCCCTCCCTGCCCTTTGGCATCTGGTGACACTCCCAGGTCTCATCCGACTCCTGGCTGGGCCCTGGGCTCCAGGGCCCTTCACCCCAGGTGGGGCAGGCCAGAGATCACAGGTCAGAGGTTAGGGTGGCTCCATGCCCCTTCTGACTAGGGTTTCCACGTTATTGCAGGAATTGGGCCCATGGAGGACCCTGACGCTCCTGCGTCCTGCACCAGGCACGCCGGCAGGGGGAGGAGAAAGTGGGCTCTGAAACACTCTGCCCCAGGCTGAGCAGCCCAGGACCCCCAGTTCTCTGAGGTGAAGGGCGCAGGCCTGGGGCCAACCTAAACTCCATGGCCACTGTGCCCTGTGACCCAGGCAGGGCCCTGTCTTTCTCGGCCTCAGTTTCCCTCCCTGCACAACGTGGAAGTGAGCAAGCTGCCTGCCAGGCCTGCGTGGCTGCCTGTGGCTGTGCACACAGGCCTGGCAGTGAGAGGCGGCAGGGAGGTCAGGCCCGGGCTGGGCTCAGCCGGTCCCAAGGGCCTGGCCGCCTCTGAGTGTGGCAGAGGGCAGGGCCCGTCAGCTCCTTGGGGTAGGCGGGAGGACTGGTGTGTACTCTCTCTGGCTCACCTGCAGGGTGACCTTGATGAAGTCCTTGGTGTCACTGCTGGTGGGCAGCCATAGCGCTTCTCCAGGACACCCACTTCTGCATTGTCACCCAGCCAGCAAATGATGGTGAGCAGGTCAGGCTGAGAGCAGAGGGGAGGGCCCGGGTCTGGAGGTAACCAGACCCCCACACCTTGGTGGGAAAGGCGGCCAGACAGGGGGTGCTGGGCTCCTGGGTGGAGAGTTGGGGCCAGGACCCCAATCCTGACCTTGCATGGGCTCTTAGCCTCATGCTCAGCAAGAGTCCCAGTGAGTGTCTCAGACGTGCCCAGAGAGATACAGACTCAGCCGGCAGCAGGGATCTAGGCTCAGCTTGGGGTGAGGATCAGGGCTCAGTCTACACCAGCAGAGTCTCCAGGGTAACAAATCCCCTCAACAAATCACCCAGAGCCATTTTGGGACAGCAGGGCTCAGTCCTTTGCCATGAGACCTGGCAGGGCCA
Source organism: Eulemur rufifrons (assembly GCF_041146395.1). Taxonomy (NCBI): domain Eukaryota; kingdom Metazoa; phylum Chordata; class Mammalia; order Primates; family Lemuridae; genus Eulemur; species Eulemur rufifrons. The sequence continues at coordinate 150,685,168 of NC_090989.1, forward strand.
CTTCTGCTGACAGCGTAGGCAGCACTTCCCTATCAAGGTTGGCTCGGTTGCCCGTTTCCAAGACGGCTGTCAGTCTGAACTCTCAGGGGCTCTAGTCTGGGAAGCCAGACAGCAGTGGATGTGGCCCCCCCCCCCCACCAAGTGGGCTTGGTGGCCTAAGGCAGGTGACAACAAGGGTCTTGATGGAATTCATGTTCTGTTTCCCCAGTGGGAGGAGGAGTGGGAGTTGGGGGGATCCTGGGAGTTGAGTGTCCCTTTCAGCAGTCTCCGGCCTGGGGTCTGTTCCACGATCCCACTCGGGTGAGCTGCACTTGCTGCTCTGGGGCTCTGACGGGGCACTGTTTTGGTGAAGCTCAAGTCACAGGTTTTTGTGTTTCCTGAGCAGAATGCACGTCAGGGTGTGGGCGGCCTGGGTGGCCTGTCTGGGGCAGACTGCAGGGACGCTATGTTGTCTGGTGGTCGTGCCCTAAGGAGATGATGCCTGGGGAAGGGCTGAGGTCCTGAGGCTGCCAGGTCTGGAGGAGGAGACACGAGTCTGGCAGGGGCTGCCCCACAGCCACCGTGGGGCCAGTGTGGGGTCCAGTAGGGAGCCCCAGGGGCAGATTTCAGCTCCCTTTGAAGGAGCTTTTGTTTGTGTAGAGCTGCACCTCAACTTGGGAGCTGCCTGGGGAGGGAATGAGCTCTCCATCACTGCAGGTGTGCAAGGGCCTGCCAGGGCCTCCCAGCCTGCAGATGCCCACGGGGTGCTACCTACCACACACTCCCACCAGGGCTGGGGTGGCCTGGGCAGGGTGCCCCGGTGTGCAGGTGCTGTGACCGCCACCCAGCTGCTAGATACACAACTTCATGTGTGGCCAATGACCGGGCATCCAGTGAGATACCCGGCCCTCTGCCCCGGCCACTCACATGCTCCCTCGTCACCTCTGGTGCCTTCCAACTCCAGGGCTGCTCCCGCGTGAATGCTCCCTCCTGCTCTGCCCTCCAGGCTTAGACCCTGGGCAAGTTCCCCAGGTCCGAGCTCCATGCAAGGTGGTCCCAGAGTTTGTGTGCCAGGCTCAGTGTGGGCCGAGGTGGAGCACCTGGGGCCTGAGGCGTGGGGAGGACACCCTGGTGGGCAGGAACGGTCTGAGGGCTGTCAGCAGGGCTGACATGACACCTGGAGCCAGGGGCAGGGAGCGGGATGGTGGGGGACGGGGAACAGTCACCTTGGCCTCAGTCACCATGCTCTTTTTGAACAGGCATTCCAGCAGCTCTTTTGACAAACACTTGGGTCTCTGGTCAAGGGAAGTATCACGGGGTTGGGGGGTGGTAAGGGCTGGAACCTGGCCTTGTCCCTGCCCCCCAAACCCTGTGCCACAAGTAAAGCGGCAAGGACCTTGGGGCTGTCCTGTCTCACAACGGGCCACAGACTTCAGGCCTCCAAGGGGCTTGTGGGTGTGGGCGTGGGCTTTGCTGGGAAGCGGGTGCTCAGGTTGTGGCCAGGGAGGGGGGTGAGGACGGGGCTCCAGCCCCCCTGAGAACCGTCAGACAGCACCTTCGGCTTGGAACTGCATCTTGCTTCCCAGGAAATAAACCCGGCCTGGCAAGAAAGCTCACTGCCATTGTGCTTTACTCTTTCCACACTGGGAGACCGGGGTACCCCTGACCCCCGCCCCCAAGACCCTTCACCAGTGAAGCTTCTGATGCCTGCTGGGCGGAGCCTGGAGAAGACACTGGAAAACCCTGACGGAGGATTTCAAGACCGTCCAGAGGGCTTGACTCTCCCCCATGGCTCCCGGGGCCCCAGGGAAGCATCTGTTCCCCTGTTCCTGCCTTGTGCCCGGTCACTGTGGGCTGGAGATGGCTTTTGTGATGGCCTGACACTGAGCTCTGTGCTCCCTGGACCTGCCCCTCACATGGTGGCCTGCATGGATGGGGATCCTGGGTGCGGGGAAGGGGACCCGTGAACCCAGGTTGCTCAGATACCAGCCTCGTGGACAAGGGCAATTGGCCCTGGGGAGCCCGTCACAGCCTCGCAGGCACACTGAGTCTGTGAGCCCATTTTACAGGTTTGTTGGGAACCTACTATGTGCTGGAGAAATAAGGATGAATGACATACTAACCTCAGGTTGTTAGGGAGAAATGGCCCCGTGGATGTCCAAGTTCTCTGCTGTCCCCTGGCAGAGCTTGCCTCTCCCCAGGGAAGTGGTTCTGGTCAGAACAGAGGGTTCTGGCCACCCCAGGTGATGGCCTGGGACAGAGGACCCCAGTGAGCCTCAGGCCTGGACAGCTAGTCCTAAAGATGGAGCCGTGGGGAGGGCCCTGAGCTGGGACGCACCAGATGGCCTCAGCTGGCTCCTCTGCTCAATGATCGCTGGTCCTGGACTCGAGGGACATGGGAAGTGCACACACAACCCTGGCCCAGCCCAGTCCCTGTTGCGGTGCGATGCTGCCTTGCTGGGGTCCTCTGTGTGGCTTCCTTGAACATGTGGCCGTGGATGCTCCTGAGCCAGCTTTGCCCTCTCTCCTGTGGTAAGGAGCACCAAGACTGGTGACCTCCCTGCCCGGGGCCATGGCTGGGTGTGCAGAAAGGAGGGCAGAGCATAGAGTTCTGGAGCCAGTGGGTCTGGGTTTGAGCCCAGCTTCCTCACTTCCTGGCAAGCTACACTGCACCTGCAGGGATGGGGTGGCTGGTCCTTGCTCTACGCCCCCTCTGGAGGCTGCAGCAAGACTCTCTGGGATGGAACGTACATGGGGGAGCCCAAGCCTGGCTGAGGAGGGATCAGAGACCTAGGGCTGGAGGATCACTCCACACAGCCCTTTGGTGCTGGGACCACCTGCCAGGAGGGGCTGCTGCTCCTCCCTCCCTCTGCTGCTGAGAGCCCTCAAATCCCTCTGCCTGTCCTAGCCAAGAGCCTCTTGGCTGGACTGAGTGGGTCTTGCCTTGACCCTGGTAGATGAGGGCCCCCACTCTGTGTGCTACCCCCATGACCCAAAGAGACTATTGGGTGTGGACAGTCCTCTCTGTGCCCCAGAGCCTGAGCCTTCTCCTGTTCCAGGCCCACGAGGGGTGGGGCTAGGACACCTTCCTGGACTCACTCGGGATGGGACATGGGTACTGCCCGTAGGTCCCACAGAATGGGGGCTGAGGGGCTGGCCAAATAAGCTGTGCCTTGAGCCATGTGGAACTGGACGTCACCCCTGTGGGCTGGGGAGTGTGAATGCACGGCTTTCAACTGGAAAGGTGTTAGAGCCGGTTCCCCTCGGCCCACGGAGCAAGGGAGCCACAACAACCAAGGTTGCAAAAGGCAAAGGAGTTTATTTGCTAGCTCGAGCTAGGGTCCAAGTCCCAGAGCACCAATGCAGTGGCCTCTTCACAAACAAGGACCCTGCCTTGTGGTACAAGGTGAGTTTTTATACTCTCTGCTGTTTACAAGACTCTGGTCTCTGGTTTAGAGAGATATTGGGAAACACACGCCTCACACAAGCTGTTCACACACTGATCATGCCTTGCCCTTTTTATCTAATTGGTCGGTTGGAGCCCCGAACTCCTAGTCCTTTATCAGGAAGTAACTTGCGGTCGCCTCCCTGGGGCCTTGTTTTTCTCAATTTTTCTGAAGCCTGTTATGCCAAGCTAAACATCAAGCAAGCATGTAATGGATACAGAAGCTGAAATAGGCTGTTAGCCCTTTACAATATTTTCTAGTTCTACAAAGGGACTAGGAGACACAACCAGAGCAGAGCACTTGAAGGACTGTGGGCCCCTGGGGTGAGAACGGGCAGGGACCAGTTCGTAAAAGCGCACATCGCCTCCCTCCACTACCCAGCAGAACTCCCAGGCCAGGACGCCCTCCTTTGTGCAGCCTGGGCCACCAGCCTGCCCACCTGCCAGTTTCTACTAGGCTGGTCTACGCTGTGGGGCCCCAACCACGGGGACCACAGGACTGCAGAGCTCTTCCCTCCAGGACACACGCGGGCCACCCCGACTGGGGAGACGTGACGAAGCCCACATACCTTGCTCTGGAGGAAAAGGTGAGCTGCTCAGGCCCAGAGGAGCAAGGCTGCTGCATCTCAGCACCAAGGATACAGTTAAGTTTTGTTTTTCAAATAAATGGGCAACGACTTGGAAGGCTGAGGGCCCAGAGCCCTAGGCGGGGGAGCACCCAGGGAGGAGCCCCACCCGGCCTGGCACCCAGGGCAGGGCGCTGCTGAGTCAATGTGTCCGTCCGGGGCCAATCAGAAGACAGAAACCGCCTTTCCGCCGGAGCCACCATCTTTCAGTAATTCGCCAAAATGGCGAACACAAAGGGGACGAGGAGAGGTACCTGACACATGTTCTCTAGGCCTTTTAGAAAACATGGAGTTGTTCCTTTGGCCACATACATGCAAATCTACAAGGAAGGTGATAGTGTAGACGTCAAGGGAATGGGTACTGTTCAAAAAGGCATGCCCCACGAATGTTAACAGGGTAAAACTGTAAGAGTCTACAGTGTCACCCAGCATGCTGTTGGAATCGTTGTAAACAAACAAGTGTAAGGTTTTTTGGATTGACCCGGCGCCAGAGAAAGAAAGACGAGCAGAGTTGAAAGGGATAAGTAAAGAGGCTTTATTGGAGCGCTCCCGGGGGCGGGTAACGAGTCCCTGAGAAAGGGACCCGGGCGAGCCTCACGTGACCCACGGAGTGGGACCAGAGAAGCCGCCCGCCCAGAAGTCTGAGTGGGTTTATGTAGGTTCTTAGGGCTGGGGGATGGGAGCTTCTTCGGCCAGGAGATGTCGGCTGGAGGAGTGAGGAATTTCTTTGTTTCAGTTTTGGGGCGGGTATTCAGGAATAGGAGGGGCTTCTTTTTTCATTAGGGAAGGGAGGGGTGCCTGCCACCAGCCTTCCATTAAGGGCAAGATTCTTGCCAAGAGGATTAATGTGTGTATTGAGCACATTAAGTCCTCTAAGAGCCGAGATAGCTTCCTGAAACGTGTGATGGAAAATGATCAGAAAAAGAGGGAAGCCCAAGAGAAAGGCACCTGGGTTCAACTGAAGCGCCAGCCCGCTGCACCCAGAGAAGCACACTTTGTGAGAACCAGTGGAAAGGAGCCCGAGCTGCTGGAGCCTAGTCCCTGTGAATTCATAGCATAGGAGACAAAACTAATAACCGCTGGAAAAAACAAAACAAAACAAAACAAACAAAACAAACAAACAAAAAAAAAAAGAAGAAGACAGAAACCACACAGGGATTTAAACAGGGGAAGTTTAACATAAAACTTGTTAAACTGTAGTTACAGAATGACTAAAAGATGTAAAAAAGTCTGCATATGGTACACTTGAGTTGAGGGAGAGCCGCAAGGAAGAAAAACGTGGAGTCCCCTCTCCAGGACGGTGTCGGGCCTCACTGAAAAAGGTGCGGTTGCAGTGACGGGATGGCAGAGACGCTCCCTGGGCTGCCCGGCCTTGGCTGGTCCACAGTCACTGGGTAAGCGGGAAGCCACCCTCTGGGGCCCCCGTGGGGCGCAGGCCACCGATGGCTGGGCTGTGGGCAAGCAGTGGGAAGGAGGGCACAGCAGGGCAGGAGGCCTGGAGCTGCTCCATGTTCGTGCAGAGGGGGCCACGCGAAGGTGATCACCAGGCAGGGCCAGGACCCTGTGTCTGGGCCGTGCCCATCGCCCCCACACTTCTGAGCAACCTCGCAGCAGCTCAAGCGGCAGGAGGGCCCCTCCTCCTGCAGTGTGCCTGCGCCCCCCGCTGAGAAGGCTAGCCCGGGCGCGCACTGTGAAGGAGGGGGCTTAAAGGAATTCCGTCATCCTCCCAGAGCCGGAGTGGACGACAGTGAGTGGGAAACTGACACGCAAGGCCCACAGCTGCCCTGTCCCGGAACTTTGCAAGAGAAAAGAAGAGACGGCGCACAGCAGGCTGAGAAGAAAAGTGAGGGGCTGGGGCTGACCCAAATGGCCAACAAATAGGGCAGGCTAAGTCGCAGCTGTAAGCCACGGGGAACCCTAACTTTGGGGATGTGAGTGGATACGAAATAAAGCTCAGAGAGAAAGAGAAAGCTTGTGCCCTGCCAAGATCTTAGGTGAACTTGGCACAATGCCCACAGATGGTGGGTCCTCTCTGCAAAGTCATTCAAGGGCAGAATCAAAGTCGGGTTTGCAATGGTGATCCCAGGTCACCAAGTGTAGTGGGTTGAATGGTGGCCCCCAAATGATATGTTCCTATCCTGATCCCTGGAACCTTGACTATTACCTTATATGGCAAAATAGGTGATTGAATTAAGGCTCTTGAGAGGAGAGGCTGATCCTGGGTTATCTGGTGGGTCCTACTCGCAATCACAAGTGTTCTCCTAAGTGAGAGGCACAGAGAGTCTTGAGACAGACACACAGAGGGCACAGAGGGGAGGAGGCAACGTGACGACAGAGGCAGAGATTGGAGCGATGTGGCTACACGTCGAGGAAAGCTGACAGCCACCAGGAGCTAGAAGCAGCAAAGAAAGGCATCTCCCTTAGAACTTCAGGACGGAGGGGAGCCCTGGCCACACCTTGATTTCGGACTGCTGGCCCCCAGAACTGTGAGGGAATAAATTTTTGTTCTTTTAAGTCACTTTATTTCAGCCACAGGAAACCAATACGCCAAGGGGAGGCTACATGATACTCAGTGTCTGTGATGTCAGCTCCTCAAGGCAGCGTCTTTCTATGTGGTCCCTGCGGTGTCCCCGGTGCCTAGGGCAGGGTCTGCACACAGTGGGTGCTCCCTAAGTGTTTGCTGGATTACTAAGAAAGAAAACACCAAGGATTTTACCACAAGGTTTAAAAACCTGCATTTCTGGGTGGGGTAAAAGTGCAGTGTGAGGGCGGGTATCTACGTATGTTGTCCCTTGCCCCTGTCCCTGACCACGCTGCCCTCCCTTCCCGAGGCCTCTGTGCCTGACCTGCTGACCTGGAAGTCTCCGGCTCATGCATGTGGATACTGGGTCTGGGCCAGTGCCTGTAGTAGTGACAAATGAGAAAATGAAAAAGAAAAACCAGCCACCTCTCAAAGATTAGGAGGGTGAAAATCTGATGCCCCCCCCAGTTTGGACCACACCCTGTGCTGAGCCAGTTTCCCCCAAATAAGTGTCTGTGGTGGGCACTTTGGGGCAGAAGTGTGCACATGCCACTCCAAGACGATGCTGTCGGCACCTGAGCAGTCCCTGTGCACCCCATGCCCTGGCTGCGGCAAGGAGGGAATGAGGCTGAGGCGCCCAAGCAGCCGGGCTGGAAGGAGGGTGAGGGCTGAGGCTGCCAGGCTTCCCGTGGGAGAAGGAGGGAGCAGAGCTGACAGGCGCCAGCCCCACCTGGTCTCCACACTGGTTCTGCAGGTGTACCATCGTGCCCAGGACTGACGCACCTGACCATCCAGGTACCATCCCAGGTCCCTGTCTCTCCGTGCTGTGACCCACCCACCCTCCCAGATGGGGCAGTACTGCCCCAAGGGCCACCTGGTGGTGACCCTACCCCTAGTGCTGACCTGGTGGTGGGCTTGCCTAGAGCTGGGGGCTCTCCTGCCTACTCAGATCCCTCACAGGCCCAGGAACACCTGGATTCTAACTTCATCTCTCCTGCCTGCAGCAGGTAGAGGGCCTTGGACAAGCCTCTTCCCGATTTTGGGCCTCAGTCTCCCCATATGCAATATCTGTCAGCTTAGGAAAGAAAAGCTCCCTAAGATGCTCCACACAAAATAAGTCCCCACGAAGGGTTTTGAGTGGCCAATAGAACCAGGCTGTAGGAGCAGAGTCTTGGGGGAGTATTGGGGGTTCATGACGTCCCTGATAAAGCTAGGGTCCCCTGGCAGAATGTGCTGCAAGAGATGAAAGAAACAGAAACACAGACACAGAAATAGTATTTAAAACAGCAGGGAAATCAGGGGACCATCAGCACTCTTGGTGCTAGGTGGCAGTGACTGAAACCCAGCACTTGCTTTTTATTCTCTTTGCCATGCCGCAAAATACAATGATCTCATGTGAAAAAAATCATGGGATCCAATGATCAAAGGTCTCAGGGATCCCCCCAAAATCACAGGGTGTCCTAGATAATTTCCTTCCCCTTTCTAGAAGGGAAAACCACATAATTCTTCAGTAGGTACAACACTTTTGATCAAGGTAACCTAATTTTATCCCAAGCTCAAGCTACATACATAGATATCAATCTTCTAATTTCAGTAGCTGTGACTCATTTGATCAAGGAACAAAGAAACTACAGGCTTTACATTGGGAGACTGGTTTTACATTAACTGAGGCACTGTGGAGAGAAAGGGGCAGAAGGAACTTGGCCCAGCGTTCTAACTATGGAAGCCTGAAGACCCTTCTCCTGGGCTGACATACGGCAATCTAACTCTACGGCTGTGAGACAGTTTTCATGTCAGGCCGCTCTGCGGCTTTTCACGCATGAGGCCCCTTAGGCTCTGAGGTTGGAGCATGCTTTGCTGTACTCCCGGATCGCTGATGTCCCCCAGCTAGGCAGTTAAGATCTGCCTTTATTTCAGGCTTCTGGTCAGGCAATTCCTTTACCTCCTTTCCTCCCACAGCCTCAGACATAGCATCCCTAAGTCCCAGTGGTCTGAATCCCGTCAGGGGAGGAAGGGGGGCCCACAGTGCCCACCTAAGTCTGATTTGTCTGGGGCACTGGCTGCTCCAGCTCCTCCTGTCCTTTCCAACTGCTGAAGAACAAGTGCCTGGGCCAGTGACCAAGGTGCACCCGTGGGAGGCCCCTGGCTTCCTGGGACAGAACCTGCTGAGGGTGGGAAGAACATCCAAAAACATGCCTCGGTGCCTCATTTCACAGGTGGGGGAACTTGAGGCGAAGTGAGGGGTGGGCCTTGCCCAGGGCAACTTAGCAGGTGGAGTCACTGGAATGCCATGTCGGGGTTCCCTGGGGCTTGTGCCAATTCTTACCCATGGGATGGGACCTATGGTGACCCTGCCATGTCAGAGGGCCCAATGTTGGGGTCTGTGGCCAAGTGGTGTAGGTAGGGGGGTGGTCTTGGAACAGGGCAGACACTGTGGTCAGCCAGCTGCCAGGCCTCACCTGATGCATCTGTGGCTCCTGCACCCTGGCCTGTGGGTGGGAGGCTGCCAGGACCATGGTCCCCTATAGAAGAGCCTGGAGCCTCAGGGCCCATCCATCTCCCTGGGACTTATCTGATCTGCTTGGCTCGCTCCAGGGAAGCCTGGACAGAATCCTCCAGAGCATGTGGGGTTGGGGATGGGCAGCCTCCATGACAGAGGCTGAGTTAGTATGGGGAAAGCAGGCACCAGGACGCTGGAACAGTGATCTGAGCTGGAGGGGATGAGTACTCAGTCCTTAGAGATTCCAAAGGTGAGCTGGCCCCTGACATGGCCCTGGTCCCTCTTGTCCCACTTGCCCACTCAAGGCCCACTACCCTCTCATTAGCTCAGGGAGGCTGCCTGGAGGTGGAGGCCTTTAAGAGACAATGGAAGCAGCAGGGTCTGGGATAGATGTAGCTTTGTCTAAGAACTAGTTAATGCTGAGAACTAATGGACAGCCTGGGGGCGGGGAGGGCACAGGCCCCAGGTGAGTTCAAGTCCTGTTTCTCCCTTGGGACAGCCCTAGCCCTGATCTGGAGCTCCGGTCCCTTTGGAGACGATTTCTTCCCAAGACTTTGCAGAAGCACAGTTAGAGGGGCCTGGTCCTTTTATGTTAGATTAGGAGAAGAAATCAAACAGGCACATACAAAAAAATCACAATTTTTTGTAATTTCGTATTGCACTGCAATAGTTATAAAACCACTAATAATTGGATAACAAGGAAAAACAGTTATCTGGTTGATGTAGGTATTATTTATTATGTAACAGTTTGTAGACAAAATTCAGTTGAAAACATATTACTGAGGATTCTATACTAGTTGATTTTAGAAATGGCATAATCCAAACCTGATACATTTCCAATACATTTTCTTATATAACCTTTAAGGAATTTTTCACTCCCATTATTTGGCTCTGGAAAATCTTAACAGGTAACATGTTATGCTAGAAAACAAAATTTAAGTATAGTTGTTAGGCACAGGTTAAAAGGGATGATATGCACAAACTATAATAATTACAAATCAATACTTCTTTTGAACACACATTTGAATTTAAACTTGAATCAGCGTTTTAGATAAATTTAAAACATACTTCAAAACTGATCGTAACATCTCTTTTACTTTCTAATGCACTTCAAAAAAAATTCCTGATTTCTTCAGCAACAAGAGTCACAAAAATGGCATCCCAGATCAGCATTCACTTTGTCCTCTTGAGAAATGAGCTGGAGAGGTTTGGATCTGGTTAAAAATATATCCTCAGGAATCTTGGGGTATATGTGCAGAGAGAGAAGCACCGAGTCTAGAGACCAGGTCCCTCGAGTCTTCTGGGGACACCATAAACCCGGTGGGGCGAAGCTGTATTCTATGAACGAGAGGTGACTCCGAGGGGCTTACCTGGGCCAGAGCTAACAAAAGCGTTTCAAACATGGGTAGGAACAGGAAGGGTTGACAGCGGTGACAGAAATCCTGAACGGTCTGAACCATTTTACACTTGACTCTACTTCCTAGAGCTCTTTGGGAAAATTTTCCTAGATAGTGTCTGCCCATGAAAACAAATGGGTCCACCTCATTAAATGATTCAAAATATTTCCTGTCTGTCGGTTTCATGCTACCAACAGTTATAATATTTTAATGAAGGGGAGAAATTATGGGTTTAAAACTAAATTCTCTGTCACTGAAGATGTTTTAATAAACTGGTTATCAGACTGCTGATGACAATGTCAATACCATATATTCAATTGCTTTTTTTCTCCTCTAGTCTCTTAGGAAAAATTTGGTTATCTAATTTTTGCTACCTATCAATCATTGGTTTTGGACATCAAATGTCCATTTCTGGCTGCAAAATATGTGTGTGTGTATATACATGAGATGTAACTATAAAGATACATGTTGCATGTGTCCTGTAGAAGCGAGCTCCATGACTTCTGAGCTATATTCTGGACACGGGGCCTGTTTATATTTACACACACAAACTTGTCCAGCTCCAAACCACATTCACTCATACAAAAATATATCACTCTTATAAAGTCTTTCATTTACATATCACTAAAAATATGTTCACTCTAACATCTTTTTACCTAGTCTTGCCGATCAATACTATAAGACCAGGAGATAAAACCTTTTAAAACAAGTCTCCTAGCAGAAATTCATTGTTTTAGAAATGTCTACTTTTAAAGCAGCAGTTAGAAACTTTGTTCTTGTAATATGTAAATAATACTGTTATATCAAATTGTGGATTTAAATAAGTTTAACTGTTTCTTTCTTATCTCTTTAAAAAAATAAAGCAGATTTCTGTTACTTAATGGCTTCTCCATTCTTCCAATTCCAAGGAATACAAAGGTCTCCATCTTGCATAACAGAGTAAAAATGTGAAACGCACAGGTGCATCCCATGTAGATAAGGCAGTGATTGTTCTAGAAGTCTCTTACAGCAATCCACCATTTGTATACTAGAAATGCTGGGCTCTTTATATAACTTCTCCAGAGAAAATTTCTTTGTTGAAGCCTGTATCAATTCATTCTCAATAACCTTTAACCTATTATATTGAAAATAAAAATAATACTGCCATAAGCTATAATAAATAAAAGAACATACAATGTAAATATATTCTTAAATATCAGGGCTGTAAGTTTCCACTCACAACACTGAAAACGGCACCCGCAAAGGCCAAATTACATGTTTGGAAGACATGCTGATAGTTACGATGCAGAACCTATTGAGTTACTGCCACATGTATCTCTAAAAGCATTTGTTCAATCTTTTTAGCAATAATGGGGTAAAAACAACTAATCCATAATTTAAAAAGCTCTTATCTTGTCTTGCCTAGCAGGCATCAGCAACTGAGGAAAACAGAAAGCTAGGAATATAAAACCGCTAGCTTCAGTGTTTTTCTTATGTTTTTCTTGCTGATTTGCTTGAGTTCTTTGTAAATTCTGGTTATTAGCCATGTGTTGGATGTGTCTCTTGTGAATATTTTCTCCCATTCCGTAGGCTGTCTATTTTGTCCTGTTTGTTTCCTTAGTTGTGCAGAAGTTTTTTGGTTTCACCAGGGGGGAGGGGCAGGGGGAAGGGGAAAAAACTAACTAATGGGTACTATGAACACTATTTGGGTGACAGGCACACCTATAGCTGGGACTCAAGCATTACAAAAGTGACCCATGTAACCTAAAACATTTGTACCCCCTGAATATTTTGGGGAAAAACAAAAATAAAAAACACCCTAGCTTTAGCAGCCACTTAAAGCTTAACCAGTGGGTTGTACTGACTTCTAAAGACTCTCAAAATAAACACCAGGCCCGCAACAAAACTAGGGGACCGGTTCCCTTTATTGTTACTTTCCTACCCCTCTCCACCCCTTTCTGTTCCCTCTCCTTTGCCTGAGGTTACAACATCTCTTGTTCTATTAGGGGCTTCAGTTAAGGCCCACAGAGTACACAGCTCCAGTGCAGAATCAGGTCTCAAATACCCTCTCCCACAGCTGGCAAGTGCTTATGAATATGCCGCCTGGGTAAGCGGATTCAACGCCCCACATCTAGAGACGTGTTCAAGAGAATCCACCTTGTTACACCCTCACAGTTATACTAGGCCAATACATATGTTACTTGGGAAGCCCCATTTGACAAGGTGAGTGAAGCAAAAACACCATGGTTAAGTGTCCCAAACCAGTCTAATTTAAATATTCCATTGGTTAAAAATACCCAAATATTCTATATTTAATCACCCTTAAACTCTGCATAAAAGAAAAAAGTCGGTATCATAAAATATCCATAAGCTAGAAAAACCTTCGAAAACAGAAATTGTCATAGCAGTTAGTTATCCCGGTCTAACTTCTGAATCCCTTTCTTTAACAATGCCCAGATCACTTTCATAGTGCTGTTAGCTTTTTCTATAAGATTGCTCTTCTGCAGAATGTTGCTTAGAGATTCAAGAAAGTAGACAGCAGTCATGGTTCTGAGAATGTTCCAGTGGGGCCTGCTTCTAATCTCTCCAGGATTAGATAGGAAGAACCCTAAACTACCACTGATACAGCGGGGTATAGCTATCTTTTTCCATAAAGGGCTTTTTCACTTATGAAAAAAAAATGTATTAACAGCCTAGCTTAGAAATGAAAAGCCTTGCAGTGTGAACACACTGTTGTGTAGCTCTCCAACAATACATCTTTATACAAATCTGGGCAGGGCTCATGCATTTCCATTCCTTCTAAGGGAAGCCTCCGAGTTTCCCAGACCCACAGGCCACAACCTTTCTAATCAGGAGAACCTGTCAGTCCTTCAAGGGTGCAATCTTGGAGGAGCATCAAGTTCTGAGAAGGCAGTCCCTGGCAAGGTTCCCTCCAGGCATGTCCCTTCAGTAGGAAACAACAGGTAACAGCCTTTCCTCCTTCTTGGGTGTTTCTGCAGTCAGCAGCAGACCAACTTAAAAAATATTGTTTAAAAATTATATTTTGTCTTTCCCTGTAATTTTTTTTTTCTTATAGTTTTTTGGCCTTAATTCCATACCTCAAGAAAGAGAGAGATCAGCCTGAGCAAAAGCAAGACTCCGTCTCTACTAAAAAAAAAAAAAAAAAAATAGAAAGAAATTATATGGACAACTAAAAATATATACAGAAAAAATTAGCCAGGCATGGTGGTGCATGCCTGTAGTCCCAGCTACTCGGGAGGCTCAGGCTGGAGGATTGCTTGAGCACAGGAGTTTGAGGTTGCTATGAGCTAGGCTGATACCATGGCACTCTAGCCTGGGCAACAGAGTGAGACTCTGTCTCAAAAAAAAAAAAAAAAAAAAAAAAAAAAAGAGAGAGAGATAGAGAGAGAGAAAAGGAAAGCTGAGTACACACAAGAGAAACGTCATGACATGGTGTCTGTGAATATAGGGTTGGTGAGTGTGGCTGGTAGGAAGTTCTGTTCCTTTCCTTCTAATGCTAAGAAATACATTGGCCAGACATTTCCTAGGGGAACCAACCCTCCTTTCCTTTAACAAAAATTATCCCATTTTTTTTTTTTTAAACACAAAGTTTAACCACTCTGCCTTTGATGTCAGAAAGTGAGTTCCATGTCTTGTTTGCACTGTATCAGCACTAGTGACTTTACAGCGCTTGCTAGGCATGTAAGTACTCAATAAATATTAATTGAATGAATGAACATTCTTTTTTTTTTTTTTTTTTTTGAGACAGAGTCTTGCTCTGTTGCCTGGGCTAGAAGTGCCGTGGCGTCAGCCTAGCTCACAGCAACCTCAAACTCCTGGGTTCAAACAATTCTACGGCCTCAGCCTCCCATGTAGCTGGGACTACAGGCATGCGCCACTATGCCCGGCTAATTTTTTCTGTATATATTTTTAGCTGTCCAGATAATTTCTTTCTATTTTTAGTAGAGATGGGGGTCTCACTCTTGCTCAGGCTGGTCTTGAACTCCTGACCTTGAGCAATCCACCCGCCTCGGCCTCCCAGAGTGCTAGGATTACAGGCGTGAGCCACCGCGCCCGGCCTGCACATTCTTTTCTTTTTTTTTTTTTTTTGAGACAGAGTCTCACTCTGTTGCCCAGGCTAGAGTGAGTGCCGTGGCGTTAGACTAGCTCACAGCAACCTCAAACTCCTGAGCTCAAGCGATCCTCCTGTCTCAGCCTCCTGAGTAGCTGGGACTACAGGCATGTGCCACCATGCCCGGCTAATTTTTTCTATATATATTTTTAGCTGTCCATATAATTTATTTCTATTTTTAGTAGAGATAGGGTCTCGCTCTTGCTCAGGCTGGTCTCGAACTCCTGAGCTCAAACGATCCGCCCACCTCGGCCTCCCAGAGTGCTAGGATTACAGGCGTGAGCCACCGCGCCCGGCCTGCACATTCTTTTAAATAGTTGTTTTCACTATATGCAAGTCTCAAAATAACTGAACCATTCTCTTATTATTGTATATTTCTTTTTCTTTTCTTTTCTTTTGTTTTTTTTGAGACAGAGTTTTGCTCTGTTGCCTGGGCTAGAGTGCTGTGGCATCAGCCTAGCTCACAGCAACCTCAAACTCCTGGGTTCAAGCAATCCTCCTGCCTCAGCCTCCCGAGTAGCTGGGACTACAGGTGCACACCACTACGTCCAGCTAATTTTTTAAATTTTTAGTAGAGGTCTCACTCTTGCTCAGGCCAGTCTCAAACTCCTGAGCTTAGGCAATCCTCCCGCCTCAGCCTCCCAGAGTGCTAGGATTACAGGGGTGAGCCACCATGCCCAGCCTGCTGTACATTTCTATTGTTTCCAATTTATCTAAGTGATTTTAAAATTTGAAGTATCAATGGCTGGATTTAAGCCACTGTTTATAAGACAGGAACAGTTACATGGCTGGATACTTTTCAGACAGCCCTCGTACATGCCATAAGGTGAGAGGAAACATCAAGTGAGGGGAGCCATGCTAGGAGAGCTGATTTATTGTCTAGGTGCAATTTACCTGGGTTATTACCGCCCTACGTAAGAGCTGTGCACCTGGCTATCACCATCCTCCAAAGGAGTGGGGGTGCCACAGGAAGTGCACACTTTCCACATGTCAGCCAGGCAGTGTTAGCAGACGAGGAGCTACCTGCAGTCTTGAGATCGTCATGTTCTATAAAGACAGGACCTGGATATTAGCTTAGAACTGTGTTTTTTAAACTGTTCAGCAAGCCGAGGGGCCTGGAGAGGTACTCAGAGGGCCCTATGGGTACTGGTAGCCTCTCATTTCTTTCCTCTTGAACTAGAGCAGCTACGAGCTTTTGTCTTTTTAAATACATTGGGTTTCTACTTAAGAGTCCACTTTACAAAGAGATATGCAGTTAAAAAGTGTCTGAAAACCACTCTCCAAGAGCACACTTCATGTAAGGAAAGAAGGTAGTCTTAATCACCACCTGGCAAATACAAGAAAGGAGATCTTTAGGGCAGGGAGAACAGAGCAAAGGAAAGGAATGAGGGCAAAGGCTGCTGGGCCTAGAGTCAGAGGCTTTCAGGGGGGCAAAGGTCATGGCTTAGTGCAAAGGTATGTGGGGACCAGCAGCAAGTGTTTTCCTTCCCTTGGGGGATAAGTATAGGGATGAGGGCTCTGGAGCCCAGAGCCAGGGGGGGCTAGGAAGCAAGCCAAAGCCAAAGTTGACAGTCAGTTGGGGGTATTTCCTAAGCGCCTCCTGTGTGCCTGGCACCGATCCCAGCCAGCACTGGAGGGAACAAGACAGACCAGTCTCTGCCCTCGTGGAGCTCACCTTCTACTTGGAGGGAGAGACAGAGAATAAATAAGGAAAGAGAGTTTGCTGAAGTGGATGGTGCTAAGCCAAACGGAGAAAGGCCGCCGAGATGGACAGGAGAGAGCAGTGGAAGGCGGGGCTCCACCCTACGCAGTGTGAGCAGGGCCCTGAGGAAGTGTTAGTGGGAAGTTAGCGCACAGGTCCAGGAACTACACGTGCTGAGGGTGCTCAAGGAGGATAAAAAGGCAAATGGGGCTGGAGCAAAATAAGGAGAGAGTGCCAGGAGCCCATGCAGAGGCAGGGAGCACCGCAGAGGATCCTGCAGGCACAGGCACACGCAGGCAGTGACAACCCGGACTGCATTCTCACTCCAGCTGCTCCAACGAGCACTGACAGGAGGTGGGTGGAAGGGACCGGTATGGAAGCTTGCAGACCAGACAGGAGGTCATTACAAAATGAGGGGGCCTAGACTAGGTGTGGCAGAAACGGAAAGGAGAAATGGCACGCTCTGGGTCTCCTCTGAAGGTGGGGCGGAGAGGACGAGTGAGGTGGGAGAAGAACCAAGATGACTCAGGGTTTTTATTTGCCTGAGTAACTGGTAAGAGGGAACTTTCAAAAATCAACCTATTTGAATTTTATTTTTTAATTTTCCTTCCTCACAATCTAGTAGCATTATTCCAAAGCTATAAAATGGCCATAGAGAAAAGCAGCAGCTATGGTACAACAGACAAAATAATCAGTCCTAAAAATGACAAGTTGGCTGGAATTGCTCCCAAGAGATTAGACCAGACTTACACTTTAGAAAAGTAGTACCACAAACAAATGTTTAGCAACCAATCAAGAAGTAGGATATTCCTATTGTGATAAGCAGATGTAAATTCTGGTCTCTCCAGTTAGGCGGAAGGCCAGAGTCCACCCCAGATGCAGAGAAAAGAAGGAATGTCTCCTGATTATTAACTGTGTTGATGATTATCTGCTAGCATAGTACAATGGGTGAATAATCAAAGTGACCCTTTAAGGCAGGTCCTAGGTCCAAGGAAAGGAGAGTCGATTTAACAATACTGCCCAGAGGCCGGGCGCGGTGGCTCATGCCTGTAATCCTAGCACTGTGAGAGGCCGAGGCGGGAAGACCCCTCGAGGTAGGGAGTTCAAGACCGGCCTGAGCAAGAGCGAGACCCTGTCTTTACTAAAAATAGAAAGAAATGATTTGGACAACTAAAAATATATAGAAAAAATTAGCCAGGCATGGTGGCGTATGCCTGTAGTCCCAGCTACCCGGGAGGCTGAGGCAAGAGGATCCCTTGAGCCCAGGAGTTTGAGGTTGCTGTGAGCTAGGCTGACACCATGGCACTCTAGCCTGGGCAACAGAGTGAGAATCTGTCTCAAAAAACAAAAACAAACAAACAAAAAAAAAACCCACAAAAATCCCCCCAATACTGCCCAGCTACATGAAGTTAAATTTTACAATGCTTATTTAGGTTGTAGGAAAATGTACTTTGTTCTAACTGATGCTATCTGCTTCTGTGAACCTGCTTGCTTTTTACTCGATTGTTTAAAATAGTTAATCAGATAGGACTGGAGGGTCTTTAGATGATCTCATAACCTTAAAGCTGGAAATTGTTGCCTAAGATGTCCCAAGATGTATATGTTTAATGTTCCATATGGTGCAATGGTGAAGGGTATATAAGTTGTCACAAAACCCGTGCTCAGGGCCGCACTCCGAGCTTGGTGGGATTCCCTGCCAGAGAGCGTGCCCCTGGCCAGCTAATAAAGACTCACTAAATTTCAATCAGTCTCTTGTGGTTGACTTTCTCGCTCTGGTTCATAACACTATCATAGGGTCTGGCCAATAGAGCTGTTACCAATTCCACAAGCAAAACAAAGAGATGCAGCCCCTTCATTTATTTTATAAATAAAACGATCCCATTGTCTCTTCCTAAATGGACAGCTGCTAGCTGTTCTATTTTATATCCCTGGCTTTTTAAATGAGCACTTTGTGGGGACCGAGCCTTGAAGGGGCAGTTAGGCAGAACTGATTCCACCAGCACCCTGCTGAACACCCAGCTGCCATGTCCCTGTTCTCCTGTCTCCTCTTTGAAACACCCGACCCCCAGACATGTGCAAAGCCGTTCCCTTCAGCTTTCTTCCAGCTCCTTTGCTACAGCCTTCCCTGCTCCTCATGTTCCCTGAGCGTTGCCTCTTCCCGCTCAACTTATTCATAGCACTCAGGTCTCCTACTAGAAACAAATTCCAGGAGGGCAGGGACCAGGACTTCAGCTAGCAGTGGCACCTATCACAGCTTTGGGCACACGACAGTCACAGTAAATGCTGGCTAAATAAATGAATGAATGAATAAATGCTTGGTAACCAAACTTCCTGGCAACATCTTTAGAAAAATAACCATTTTTTGAATGTAATACCTCCTTTCTCCACAGGAGATGCATAAAACATTATTGAGCAGTATCTCACCGCCTACAAAACAGGAAAGTATTGGCTATAATATGACTTCTTCAAAGATATAAACAACATAGAAATAGGACTGTTTATGAACTAAAACAATTTTTTGTTTTACAAATTTTTCTCAATTTCTTTAAAATGCAGATAAAGTTTTCTATCAATGGTTAAAAAAATTTTAAACAATGAAGATTTTGTTGTTGGCAATCTTTTCCATCTGGAGAATTTCTTTCTGATGTTTTTACTTTTCATTCTGTTCCTGAGTTGAATTTTATATTAACAAGCCCTACTTCTCAAATTGAGGCACACAGTGGCAATGTAATTTAGGTTATTATACTTACAAAACAGCCACATCTAATCTCTTGCAGGTGGGGAATAAATAAATATGGAATATCCACAAATTAGTCAATTTCCTAAGTTTATTAGAGTTTTAAGGTCCCATATTTATGAGTTCCAAATGCCTGATTTTTTAAAAGTTAGACTGAATGATACGACTTTACAGAGGGCTAACGGTACTTACTCTTCCTTTCTTTTCATGTTCTCTCTTGCCTGCTGAGCTTTGGTGAGAATAAACCATTGGAGATTTGCTAGATCACAGAGTATTGGGATGTTAAAATGCCCGAGTTCATGCAAGCTTGGAGCATATCTGTCACTGAAAGGAAACATACATAGAGGAAAAATTATTGACCCCATCTGCTACCCCACCAGAGAAATGTTTTATTAGTCTTCAAGAATCTGAAAAGGAGTCACCAGGAAAATCCACCTTACGAGTATAGTAACATTGACTTAAAGCCCAAAGATACACTTTATGAGGATGATTACATACTTCTGAGCCCGGTGACCTTCCTTATTTGTTCCATGTCGGTAGTGACCTACTTGATGGTGAGGTTGCAAGAGCTAAAGAGAATGCGTGTAAGCACCCAGCACAGTGGGTGCTTCACAGCAAATAGCAAGTACATGCACAAAAAATGTTGGCTACTGGTTTAATATTGGTTTAATCCTGTAAGGTTTTCCATAGGATTGACTTTGCACAGTAAGTGGCAATATATTCAAAGAATGTTCCTGAGAGTCAACCTTTCAATCCTCTCATGCTGGCTTTTCTTTTCTTTTTTTTTTTTTTCTTTTTTTTTTACAGCCCCATGTTGGCTTTTGGCTTTTCTAATGTGTAGAAGAGAGTGGCTAACATAAGTAGTGACATTGCTTTTTTTAATTCCTAAGAACCACACACTGAACTACAAAACAATTTAATGCACTCACACACACAACCCCCTTAAGGGAAAAAAATAAAGGTAATCTTTCTGTTTTAGATATTTACCTGTTAAGGATCATTTGTAAACCACGCAGACTTTGAGGGTGAAAAGGTATTCTATTTTTCAGTATCCTACTATAGAACACATCAAGAAGAGAGTAATATTCTTCAAGTGTCAATACTGGCTGTAATTCGTCGATATAAACAACTTGTATGCCACCTAAAAGATAGCTTATTTGGTCTTCTAAAAGCATCAGCCTCCTCTGAAGGTCAAAATAACTTGGCAATCTTTCAAAAAGCTATAGTATTAAAAAAAAGGAAAGAAATAGTAACATTTAGTTTTATGTTATGTTAATAATTCAATTTTAGGATTCCAATAAACGGTATTGAGAAATTTTAGCAAGAAAATTATTTTCCTAGAAGGTAAGTTCAAGTAAGTGTTAAGAAAAAGGCTTAATGTAATGCTAGAAATATTAATATTCAAAACAAACCACTGTAAATCTTGGGGGTTTTTTAGAAAGGAATTGAAGAGATTAAAAAAAAAAAAAGAAATATATTCCAAATAAAAATGAGTCCTAACTACTAATATTTAAATATTTAGGTAAGAGTCTTAAATTAGCTTAGAATGATTAAGTAGTATAATACAGAAAGTTTTAGAACTGAAGTATATGTATTTCAACTCCAAGTCTATTCCTTCAAAATTTACTTTAAATCAACTAAATTCAATTAAATGCAATAAATATTATCAACCACCTACCATGTACTTAAGCACTGAACTGGGCACTTGAAGTGCATAGATTTTTTTTTTTTTTTTTGAGACAAAGTGTTAGTCTGTTGCCCGGGCTAGAGTGTTGTGGCGTCAGCCTAGCTCACAGCAACCTCAAACTCCTGGGCTCAAGCGATCCTCCTGCCTAAGCCTCCTGAGTAGCTGGGACTACAGGCATGCACCACCATGCCCGGCTAATTTTTCTATATATATTTTTAGCTGTCCATATAATTTCTTTCTATTTTTAGTAGAGACGTGGTCTCGCTCTTGATCAGGCTGGTCTCGAACTCCTGAGCTCAAACAATTCACCCACCTCGGCCTCCCAGAGTGCTAGGATTATAGGCGTGAGCCACCTCGCCTGGCCTGAAGTGCACAGATTATAAGAGTTTGTCCCTGTTGGGCTGGGGCTCACAGTTGGGGTGCAAGGAGACAAAACAAAAATCTGAATCCAGTGTACTAAGTGCCACAGCGACATGAATGGATACAGAGAGGAGGTTCCAGTGAAGTCTAATTTGACTAATCTTAACAGGTACATAGGATTTAGAAATGGAAGATGAATGTGGGAATCTTTGAGGGGGAGAAAAAAGAGCACATGCAAACATGGAAGCATGAAATGAAACAGTACGTTCAAAAACAACAGGGAGTTTGGTGTGGCTGGAGTGGACCTGCTTGTGGGCGAGTGGAAAGAGACAGGCTGAACAGGGAGGAAGGAGCTAGGTCAGGAAAGGACTGTTAAGGACTTAGATTTTACATCAAAAGCTGGGCTCTACACAACTTTAAGAGGAATTGGGCCGGGCGCGGTGGCTCACGCCTGTAATCCTAGCACTCTGGGAGGCCGAGGCGGGTGGATTGCTCAAGGTCAGGAGTTCGAGACCAGCCTGAGCGAGACCCCGTCTCTACTAAAAATGGAAAGACATTATATGGACAACTAAAAATCTATATAGAAAAAATTAGCCGGGCATAGTGGCGCATGCCTGTAGTCCCAGCTACTCGGGAGGCTGAGGCAGTAGGATCGCTTAAGCCGAGGAGTCTGAGGTTGCTGTGAGCTAAGCTGACGCCACGGCACTCACTCTAGCCTGGGCAACAAAGTGAGACTCTGTCTCAACAAAAAAAAAAAAAAAAGAGGAATTGGAAGGCACCAAAAACTCTGCTATGATAAAATTAATAGCAATATAAAAATTCTACATATTATTTATAATCAACATTTTGTAAAAAATAATTTTACTTTTTAAATTTTTCTCTCAATGAGGTTGCTCATGTGTATATTTTGATATAATCGTAGATTTGCGTACCTTTCTTCCAGTTTCCCCAACGGTTAACATCTTGTGAAAATACAGTATAATATCACAACCAGGAAACTGACATCGATATAATTCATTAATCTTACTCAGATTTCATCAGTTTTACTTGCACTCATTTATGTGTGTGTGTTTAATTTTATGCTACTTCACCAAATGTGTAGATCTGTGTGACATCACCACAGTCAAGACACAGAGGAGTTCCATCACAGGGATCCCTTTTGTAGCTGCTGACACCGTCTGCTCCCCTACTCCTCAACTCCTGGCAACCACTGATCTGTTCTCCCTTTCTATAATCTTAGTATTCCAAGGATGTTATATAAGTGGACTCATACAGCATGTAAACTTTGGAGGCTGACTTTTCTCACTCAGTGCAATGCCCTCGAGAGCCATCCAAGCTGCTGCATGTATCAGTAGTTCATTCCTTTTTATTGCTGAGTATGACTCTACGATATGGATGTACCACAGTTTTTTTAAACTATTCACACACTGAAGGACATTAGGATTTTTCCCAGTTTTTGCCTATTATGAACATTCATCTACAGGTTTTTGTGTGAACATAATTTTTTATTTCTCTGTATAAATACCCAACAGGGCAACTGCTGGGTCATATGATAAGCACACATTTAGTAAGAACGTTGAGTAAGAACTGCCATACTCTTTCCAGAATGCCTGTACCATTTCACATTCCCGTCAGCAATGCATGACTGATCCAGTGTTTCTGCATCCTCACCAGCATTTGCTGGTGTGGCTATTTTTTATTTTAGCCATTCTGATAGGTATGTACTGATATCTCATCGTAGTTTAAATTATATTTCCTTGATGGCTAATGGTGAACATCTTTTCATGTGCTTATGTGTATCATCTGTATATCCTCTTTGGTGACATGTTTTTTCATGTTTCTTGCCCTTTTTTAGTTGGATTTTTTTACTAATGAATTTTGAGAGTTCTTTATATATTCTAGATACAAAGTCTGTCAGATATGTAGTTTGCAAATATTTTCTACCAAATATTTTATTTGAACAAATACTTCACCACAGAAGGATATGTGGATGGCAAATAAGCACATGAAAACATACCATTATCTGTCACTAGAGAAATGCAAATTAAACTCACAGTGAGATAGTACTACATACCTATTAGAATGGCTGAAAGCAAAAAGATGACCAGACTAAATGCTGGCAGTTTTTTAAAAAGTTAAGATAACCCTACCATACAATCCAGGCATTCTATCCTAGGTATTTTACCCAAGAGAAAGGAAATACATGTCCATATATTTGTACACAAATGTTCACAGCAGCTTTGCGTGTGATAGCCCAAAACTAACACAACCCAATGTCTATCAATGTGTGGACGGATAAACAAACTGTGGTATATTTATACAATGGAACACTACGTAACAAAAAAGGGAATAAACTCTCATACCTGCAACATCATGGATGGATATCAAAATAAGTGAGTGAAGGAAATCAGACAAAAAAGTATGCATAGTCTGTGATTCCACTTACATAAAATTCTAGAAAATGCAAACTAATCGAGGGTGACAGAAAGCTGACCAGTGGTTGCTTGGGGAAGGGGTGGTGGGATTACAGGGAAGGTTTACAAGGAGCCACAAGCAGAGGACCCTTTGTAAGCCCTCCCTCCCAGGTGATGGATGTTCACTGTCTTGGTTGTGGTAATGGTTTCACAGGCATATATGTATGTCAACACTTACCAAATTATGCACACTATTATGTATAGTTTATTAAGTATCAGTTATACCTTAATAAATCTGTTAAAAACAAGGATAACAAAACAACAGAATACAGGCTCTTAGGCTGTGTTTCAGAAAAAACTGTTACGTTACCAGATAAAAACTGCCTTAAAAATCAGTCTTTCCTTTAAATATTTTAACTACATGATATTAAGCATCTTACTTGAAAACAGCTGAAGCAAGGATTTAAATTTTTAGTTCAATGACATGATAGCATTGTTTGAAACGCAAGCATATGAATGACAAATCAAAGAGACTGTTTAGTGCTCAAGCTCCTTCTCACCTTCACCCAGTGGTGATGGACATCCATCGTTCCCAGCATCACATGGCCCACTGCACTCACGCCTGAACGGTCTGTGAACAGGACTGTGCATCCTGATGATAGAGCACAAACCCTTTGGTCATGGTCCAGAGATGCTTCATTCTTCTAGCATCGTGCAGATAATTACTTAACTTTGGGGTATAAACTCAGGATTAAATTCAATAGAAGCTTAAAGGCTAATTTTATGTCACTGCTTTATTCAGAGGAACAGATTTAAAAATTCAGCCGTGATAAAGTCTCTCAGTTTTCTACTACAATTTATGTGTACAGCAGCTAGGTGATATTTTAAAAGAAAGTGGAAAATGTTTACCTTTTGCTTTTTTAAGTGTTTCCAAGTTCTGCTGTGCTAATCGGCCCAAGCTGTGCAGCTGGCTACAGCGATGGGCGATGCCCCAGCTCCTCTGCCACCTAAGCCAACAGAGCACACAGGTGCGTTAGCAGCCAGCACCCGGGGGAGGAGCCAGCACTCACCTGACGGTCTGAGTCCTGGGAAAGCCAATGAGTTTCTTTCTGAAGAAGCCACACAACATGTTTTAACTGACCCGTTTCCAAGCTAGCTGATTTTTAAAGAAGCAATAAGGCCGGGCGCGGTGGCTCACGCCTGTAATCCTAGCACTCTGGGAGGCCAAGGCGGGCAGATTGTCTGAGCTCAGGAGTTTGAGATCAGCCTGAGTAAGAGCGAGACCTCGTCTCTACTAAAAATAGAAAGAAATTATATGGACAGCTAAAAATATATATAGAAAAAATTAGCTGGGCATGGTGGCACATGCCTGTAGTCCCAGCTACTCGGGAGGCTGAGACAGAAGGATTGCTTAAGCCCAGGAGTTTGAGGTTGCTGTGAGCTAGGTTGACGCCATGGCACTCTAGTCCGGGCAACAGAGTGAGACTCTATCTCAAAAAAAAAAAAAAAAAAAAGAAGAAGAAGAAATAAAACGGAAAATGAATGGTTTACCAGAAGTTAAAAATATTACTGCTATGTTCAAGTATCCAAAGATTTAAAATAAGCAAATACACTATGTTGTTTCTATTTTAAAATAAGAGGATGAAATAGGAAAAACCTTGAAAAAATATTTTTCTCCTCCACATTTTATAATGATGATTTTCTTTTAGATTTAAGTTCCAATCAGGAATTCCAGTTAGGTTTATCAGATTCTTTTTATCTTATTCTAGAGACAGTGAATTTGATGACATTATGTAATTTGTTTGTTTTATAAACTAATGGAATCTGATACTGACATGATGTCACAGAGGCTCTGCTGTGTAAATGTAAAGAACACTGGTTGTCACCTGGAAAGCGACATCAGAAAACCCACCTTTGAATTCTTTCTTTTCTTTTTTCTGTCGCCCAGGCTAGAGTGTAGTGGCGTCATCACAGCTCACACTAACCTCAAACTCCTGGGCTCAAGTGATTCTCCTGCCTCAGCCTCCCGAGTAGCTGGGGATACAGTTACATGCCACTATGCCCGGCTAATTTTTTCTATTTTTTGTAGAGATGGGGTCTGGCTCTTGCTCAGGCTGGTCTTGAACTTCTAGCCTCAAGTGATCCCTCTCACCTCGGCATCCCAGAGTGTTAAGATTACAGGCGTGAGCCCGCGCCTGGCCCACCTTTGAATTCTTATTCTGCGATTTACTAGCTCTGCGACCTGGGACAAGCTGCTTTTAGTCTTTCTAAGGTTTTCACTTTCATACATGCAAAGTGAGGACATTTCCTACTTCCTAGGTAGAATACGTCAAATGAAATCATATGTGAAGGATTTAGGCATTCAAAACAGGCCCTAAAAAAATTTTATGTTCCTCTTTTATCCTAATACTGATTCTGATCAATGTCATTTCTGATAAAATGAAAACTGGTTTAAAAATTTTTTTCCCTTTAAGTCATAACTGAAAACCTAAGATATAATCTCAAAGAATTTATATTAATTTTTGATTTGAAATTTAAAAATTATAAGTGATAAAGCTATTAGATGCTGTTTTAACTAATAAATGGTCTTTCATATAGGCTGTTCAGAATGAAAAACAATGTCATTAGTCACAATGTTTCCATTTGCTGGACTCTTGGCCAATTTTCTACTAAGTGGAGAAGCCCTTATGTCCATGGTCCTCAAATGTTATGGTCTCAGAATCCCTTTATATTCTTAAAAAATGAAAGCCTCAAAGAGCTTTTGCTTATGTGGGTTACATCTATTGATATTTCCCATAGTATAAATTAAAGGTGAGAAATTTCTCTATAATATTGTAAAATAATGCTTATTTCCTTCTACATTTAAGAAATCCTCTCATTTTCCTAATCCCAGTCTGCTTTGACAGATCCTTTCAAATTTATACTAGAAAAAGTTATTTTCATGCACATGAACTTGTTGACTTTATAAACTTTTAAAAATGATCTTGTTTTTAGTTAGAAAAGTTAATGTTACTAAACTATGGAATTGGAAGAAGCCCCTATAATCAAAGATTGATCTAAAAACTACTGATGTCATGGTAAAAGAACAGCTATAAGCATAAACACAAACATTCCACACACTGCAAGTCTAAAGGATTTGCTTTGAAATGTGAATTACCTTGTAAAATGATGATTTGAATATACAAGAACAGTACACATAAATACTATCTGTACTCCATAAGCACAGAAATAAAAAGAGCTATTATGGTATCTAAACAGTCATTTGGTTCAATATAAGAAAAAAGTACTGATAATGAGGGTTGAAAACAAGACAGGTTACAGCAAAAAGTACCAGAAATGTTTAAGCATGAGACTGGCTGACAATTTTTCAGGGTTCTAATAATGGGGAGTTCAATGACTGAATCATCAGACGCCTTTTCCCTTCCTTACAGTTTTAAGAGCTATTAAATCTATTTTCACAATAAATTTCAACACGTATCTTTATATAACTGCAATTTCCAAGTTTATGAAAACTTATTTAAAAAGTTGTGCTATATAACATAGAACCAAGAATACAACAACTATTTCCTTTCTTCCCTCTTCCTTTTAAACTCAAATACTAGGCAGGGCGCGGTGGCTCACACCTGTAATCCTAGCACACTGGGAGGCCGAGGCGGGAGGATTGCTTGAGGTTAGGAATTCGAGACCAGCCTGAGCAAGAGCAAGACCCCGTCTCTACTAAAAATAGAAAGAAATTATATGGACAACTAAAAATAGATATACAAGAAATTAACCAGGCATGGTAGCGCATGCCTTTAGTCCCAGCTACTCGGGAGGCTAAGGCAGTAGGATCGCTTAAGCCCAGGAGTTTGAGGTTGCTGTGAGCTAGGCTGACACCACGGCACTCTAGCCAGGGCAACAAGTGAGATTATGTCTCAAAAAAAAAAAAAAGAAAAAGAAAAGAAAAGAAACTCAAATACCAATCTTACATGATGGGGCATAATTATTTTTTATATATAATGTGTATATGGAAAAGGATATTTTTCTTCTTTTTTTATTTCAGAATATTATGGGGTACAAACATTTTGGTTACATGTAATGCCTTTGCCTCACCCAAGCCAGGGCTACAGGTGTGCCCTTCCCCCATACAGTGGGCTCCGTCTCCATTAGTTGTGAGTTTACCCCCTCATCCCACCATCTGACCAGCACCCAATGAAAAAGATATTTTTCTTACAAACTCATTGTGTAAAAAAAAGTTCAACTATTATGCCAAAAATGTCAGTACTTAAACTTTATTTCAATATTTAAAACAAGAAATTAATAATTTTCTTACACAGATGAACATTTGATTATCTTCATAAAAAGATAATTGAAGAATATTTAGTTATCAGAATAATTAAAGTTAAAGATGCAAATATTTAGCTGCTAGAAAGCTTTACCAGTAAGTAATTCATATTTATTTTAATCTCTAAATTAGGTTCTCTCTTCTTATTACCTGATATCTGACAGTTGCAATTGATGAGACAGTTCATCTTTTAAACGATCTAGTTCTTTTCTAAGTGGCAAACTATTTTTCAACTTTTTAACAGCGCTTTTTCCATTATTATCTAACCAGGATCTAGAAAGAAAAAAACAGAGAGAGAGAGAAAGAGAGAGAGATATACTTTGCAATACTAACCATAATGTAAACACATTTCTACTATTTAGAGACATATACATTACCTTAAAGCAGCCCCAACATTGAACTGAATTTTCATTCAAACCTTTATTTCTACAAGTCTATTCCTGTAGAAACCTGCTTCTAAAACAGGCTGCTTGGAGAACTGCCAGCACCTGTCAAATCATATTCTAGTTATGACAACTTCCTTTGCAAATTAAAACATCAAATTTTAATTACATCAAACCTGTCACTAAATTTCTAGAGATGGAATAATTTTTAAAAAATTAAAGATACTTCAAAACCTTTCACTTATGTCTATTACTACTTCCAGTAACCTACACTAGATCTTCGCTTATGTCAGTCATATACATGTGAGCATAGAATGAATAATAATTATAGAGCAAGTGAGCAAATAATGTTATGGTAGAGCTAATAAGGTATAAAAGTCAAACTCAGAAGACATATCCAACGGGACTGGTGACAACTAAGACGCAATGCATCCTTGTGGAGGAACTTGAAAAGATTACTTTGTGGATTCTAGCTGGGTAGACTCCAATTTCTCCTTTTATTTTAATCTTAGATATTAATACCCAGAGCTCTTGATGCTTATCCAAGTCCCTCCACTGGTCGGACCTTACCAATCTAGTCTTTTTGCCACAAAGTCTCCAAAAACACCTGCTCCTTCCAGGTGGGTCTCTTCACTATGCTGGTGCTCATTTACACCTCCATTTCTTTCCAACCAACCAAATGTCCAGTTGATGTCTCATCTCAACTGTATTAACTATATGATAGTCTCAGCAGAAAGATGTTCTGTATTTCTTAGAATGTTTACCTGAACAGCCTTAAAAGAAAAAAAAATAAAAAATGCTTTAAGGAGATTAGGAGGGGATAGCTTTCAGCAAAGAGCTGAAAGGCAACTTGCATGGCCTTCCAGAGAGCAGCACTGCCCTCCTGGAAATCATCTCTTACTTGGTGCTATGATCATCACGACACCGGGTTGCTTGTTACTGTTCAGGGTCTCTGGCTCCTCAAGGGAAGTCTGGAGAAATGAGTGACCTGGGTGGAGTCCTGGGAGGCTGAAGAGTTGCTGCAGGAACATGTGGGGTAGAATGACAAGGTGGCTCTTGGCTGAGGGGAACATTTCGGAGTCTAAGAGTAGTGGTGGTGGTGGGGAGAGCCTTAGACATAGCTGTGCACGAGAAAACTTCAGGGGATCAGGGGAAAATGATCACAAGAGCAAACACAGATATGTCACACAGCCCCACATCACCAGGATGACTGAGAATCCCCTGTGGGATATGTCAGTGATGGTCACAAAATACAACACTGCTGCAGAAGAGCTCATATCTCCATCCCAAAAATGCTCGCCAAAGTCTTCAAAAAAAAAGAAAGAAAAAGAAAAAAGGTTCCTTAATAGTCACTTTAAAGGTTTTAGACGTTGTGATCTAAAGCATTTAAAAAATTATCATGTTTAGAATATTGGAACCACCAATTCATTATGCATTTATTAAACATTTATCCTGAATGCTTGATATTGCATTGTGTTGGGATTATAAGGAATAAAAAGTCCCTATTGTAAAGACAGACACATTTAATAAGGAATATAGAGATAAGTAGAATAAAATATAAGAGCTACCATGAGAACAGAGGAAGAAGTAATTAATTCTGCTTGGACAGTTCTTTAGAACAGGTGATATGTGATCTGGAACCCGACAGATGTATCAGATCTTTCCAGGTAGGTGAGAGGGAAGGGCATACCAATCATACTAACGCACAAGGATCTATAAGATGAACCAATATGCCCAGATCATATGATGCTTCGCAGTGGGGAGGGCATGAGAAGAGACTGGGGGAGGGGTCAGACCATGAAGGGTCTTACACACTGGGAAAAGGAATTAGGACCTTATCCTCTAGGTAAAGGTGTTCAACATTTTTTGATTCACTAACTTTGCATAGCAATTAATAATCCTTCCTATACCCCCTTTAAGAATATTGATAAAAATTTTTATCACTTCTGCATGGTGTGTGATAAAAATTTTTATCACTTCTGCATGGTGTGTGATCACCATTATTAGATATTGCATTATAATTTTCCAACCTTTCCTCATTTATTAAGTAATACATGTTATTCAATTTACTTTAAATCATGTAAGAGAAAGCATGATTCATTGACAAATGAATTATCAAATGACATACCATGTTTAGTTTGGGGACCAAATACCTTAAAATGTAGACTGAAATAAAAGGGGACTTCAAAAAGTTCATTGAAAAATGCATATTATGAAAAAAGTATGGGCCGGGAGCGGTGGCTCACGCCTGTAATCCTAGCACTCTGGGAGGCCGAGGCGGGTGGGTCGCTCAAGGTCAGGAGTTCGAGACCAGCCTGAGCAAGAGCGAGACCCCGTCTCTACTAAAAATAGAAAAAAATTATATGGACAACTAAAAATATATATATAGAAAAAAATTAGCCGGGCATAGTGGCGCATGCCTGTAGTCCCAGCTACTCGGGAGGCTGAGGCAGGAGGATCGCTTGAGCCCAGGAGTTTGAGGTTGCTGTGAGCTAGGCTGATGCCATGGCACTCACTCTAGCCTGGGCAACAAAGTGAGACTCTGTCTCAAAAAAAAAAAAAAAAAAAAAAAGAAAAAAGAAAAAAAAAAAAAAAAGTATGCATAAATTTCAAAATTGTTTTGTATCAAAATAAACTCATACTAACTTGTTATAACATGTCTGAACAGGATTTCTAGTTTGAGGCACTAAGAAGGATAAGATACCAGTTTGAAAAAAGCTCCTATCAGAGCAACATGAATTCTGCTAAAATTGAAGCATGAACAAACATCAAATTTATGGTAAGCTTGAGTGGAAGCATGGTGAAATCAGTGATGCTTTATGAAAAGTTTATGGGGACACTGCCTCAAATAAATCAGCAGGTTACAAACGGATAACTCATTTTAAGAAGGGACGAGATGATGTTGAAGATGATCAGCCACATCAGTTTGGGAGGAAAAAAATTAATCTTGTTCGTGCCCTAATTCAAGAGGACTGAGGATTAACAGCAGAAACAACAGCCAGCACTACAGACATTTCAACTGGTTCTGCCTACACAATTCTGACTGAAAAAAACAGTTGAGCAAACTTTCCACTTGATGGGTGCCAAAACCATTGCACCCAGATCACCTGCAGACAAGAGCAGAGCTTTCAATGGAAATTTTAAACAAGTGGGATCAAGATCCTGAAGCATTTCTTCGAAGAATTGTAACAGGAGGTAGAACACAGCTTTGCCTGCATGATCCTGAAGACAAAGCGTGGTCGAAGCAATGGCTACTCAAAGCAAAAGCGGACTGGTCAAACGTAAAGGTTTTTAGGGGATGCACAAGGCATTTTGCTTGTTGACTTTCTGGAGGGTCAAAGAACAATAATATCTGTTTATTATGAGAGTGTTTTGAGAAAGTTAGCCAGGCGTTAGCAGAAAGCTTCACCAGACAGTCCTTCTCTAGCACAACAATGCTCCCACTCATTCCTCCCATCAAACAAGGGCAATTTTATGAGAGATTTGATGGGAGATCATGAGGCATTCACCTTATAGTCTGATTTGGCTCCTTCTGATTTCTTTTTGTTTCTTAATCTTAAAAAAACCTTTAAAGGTCACCCATTTTTATTCAGTTAATTATGCAAAAAAGACTGCATTGACATGGTTAAATTCCCAGGACCCTTAGTTCTTCACAGATAGACTAAATAGCTGGTATCATTGTTTACAAAAGTATCTTGAACTTGATAGAGTTTATGTTGAGAAATAAAGTTTATATTTTTATCTCTTAATTCCATTTTTCCACAAACTTTTTGAAGTCCCCTTGTATAATCTTACGATTATACATTCATGACTTGACTTTTGAAATTCCTACATTTAGTATATAAATATCAACTGGTCTAGTTTAATAATTTTTGTGTTTTGTTTCTAAACACTGAGACAAAAATGAAGGTTCTAATCATGGTTTTTAATATATATATAGATATAAAGATAAAGATATATGCTTCCTAGCTCTGGCCACTGAGAGGATTAGTAGCAACTGTGCACATGTAGCACCCAGATGTTGGTTTCTAAAAACCATTCTCTACTAGAAAGAACCAGAGCTTCTTGGCAAAATGGCTGAATCAGACTTTGGGGCAGGGACAGCCCAGATGAGCCTGGATCATCTTGATGAACCAGAGAGTAAGGGAGTACTCAAGGAATCAGGGGTACACAGGAGCCCAGCTTGAAGACATGATGAAATTAGGAAATCAACACTTGGTAAACGTAAGAGTAATATGTGATTCAGGCAAGACTCATCAATGAATATCAGAGTGGGGGAGTAAATTTCTGATTAGTAAAAGACTATTTATGTAGCTCTAAGTATCCTATAACCATGGGACCAGCCCAAACTGGGCATACTCTGTTGATAACAAAAAGTCAAGTCACCTTTTAGGTATAACAGAGCCCAAAACTCCAAGTCATGTAGCCCAGGCAGGTGCAATAGGAAAAGCTGTGACCTCTAACAACACCCAGAACCAACAATTTCTCCCCCAGAACCAAGAAGATCAGGACATGACCGAAACTTGAATGTCAGAGCTCTTTCAGAAGCAAAGGGTTTATTGGCCCAAAAGATGAGGGGTCTCAACACACCTTTCTGTAAATGGACAAAGCTCTCCAATCAGACCCTGCCAAGCCAACATTCCTAAATCCTTTCCCTTACCCTCTGAAACTGTAAGTTTAACCCAGACCACAAATCAGGGAGACAGATTTGAGCCCACTCCTGTCTCTTTGGTGACCAGTTTTGCAATAAAAGTCTTTGTTTTCTGAAAAGCCAGTGTTATAGTTATTGGCTTCTGTGCACACTGGGCAGGGAGCTCATTTGCTCGATAATATCTCTTCAAAAGAAACTAATTAAAGGGAAAAAGAATAACTTTACCATGGAAGAAACTGGAAGACATTACATTAATCAAATGATTCAAGTTAATGTCACTCGTAATGAGATAAATCAACATCATGTGCCTCCTGTATAATCCACTGAAAGCAACACCACATCACTTCTGGGGTATTTCTGCCAAAATGAACAACCTGACTCTAATAATGAGGAAACATCAGATAAACTCAAATTGAGGGACATTCTACAAAATAATTTGCTTGTACTCATCAAGGTAATGAAAGACAAGAAACACCGAGGAACTGTTCCAGATTAAAGACTAGAGAGCCATGACAACTTCTTGTGGCTCATGATCTGAGGTCTCTTAATAAAAGGCAGTGATCAGAAAATGAATGAAATTGAATAAAATCTAGGGATTAGCCAATAGTATTGCTATCAAATGTTAATTTCCTGATTTTTACAATTATGTTATAGTTATATAAAAGAATGTCTTTGTAGCTTAGAAAATACAACCTAAGTATTCAGGGTTAAAGGAACATCATGGCTGCAATTTACTCAAATGGTTCAGGGGAAAAATGTATACATATATCATAATTTATATATAAAAATTTACATCTACAGAGAATGGTAAAGCAAATGTGGCAAAAAGTTAACATATGGGGAATCTGTATGGATAGTACAGTATATGCAACTTCTTTGTGTTATTCCTACAACTTTTCTGTGAGTGTGAAACTACATCAAAATAGAAATAAAAAATAAGTAAAAAAGAAAGAGTATAAGTGTCTGGCTACTGTTTGCAAGCATTTATCTAGAGAAAAAAAACAAAATGAAATAACTGTAGAGACTGTCTTTATTCTTGAATTTGTGAACAATCAAACGGGAAAAAAATCAACAGAATTTTCTTTCTGGTTTGGTGCTTATGTACAAGAGATAACATCATGTGTTTTAGAATTTTGACCAAATCAACGTAACTAACAACTCAGCTGAAAGTCATCATGAGACAAATTTTCAGAATATTTTTTATGCTCATTAACTTTTTCATTATCAGCAGTCCCTATATTTCTTTTCTTTAAAACTATTTTAATAAGTACATGGATCTATTTAGGGTAAAATATTTCACACAAAAGCATCTGCAGCAAAATGGGAGTCTCACTTCTCAGATCATATCCATCAGGCCAATTTCATGTTCTCCGGTCTTCCTGTAAACATCACAAGATACTTGACATCCTTGTAATTTATTTTCTACTTGTATTAGATAGAGTTGGTTTCTTTTGCTGGCAACCAAGAACCCTGACTAATAAAATTCTCTTGCATTTTCTTGGTGACAATCATAAATTGTGCAAATGTACCTCTGCCTTTCCACATACCCCCTTACTGTTTCTTATTACATTGGCTGGACCCTATAGGACACATAAATTGTAGAGTTGATAGTGGGCATTCTGGCTGGCTTGTTACTCCATAGTTCTGATCCCATCTGCTTTCTATTTTTCAAAAATTCTTAAAAATTGTCTCTTATTGGCAAACTCCATGCAATTTCATAAATGAATCCCTGGAGATTTACAGGCTACCAACTGGGAAATGCTTCTCCAGATAATGTAAGCTATTAAGGGGAATGACGCGATAAAATCCTTTTGTAAAATTGAGAAGGTGGGTTTGAGGGAATATAGAATCCAGGTTGTAGGGAAGAGAAACTTGTAGTAGAAAGATCCTTTAGGAAGTCATACCAATAGTCCAGGAGAAAAAAAGAATGTGGCAATGTGGAGTCCCACTGAGCAACTTTGAATGATCTTTTCCCCCACTAATTCAAAATTATGAAAACAAACTGTAAGTAAGCCAAGAGCTGTATTTACTTTAAATCCTTTCTGGACTTATTTACCCTAACCTTTGTCCTCTGTCCTGTGACTGGCCAGTGCTTCTTCAGTATCCCTTTTTGAACCAATCACAGTCTATTTGTATAATAATTTCTTTGTACATGTCTTATTTCTCCCATTATCCTATTACCTTCATGAGGGAAAGGTAAGTCTTTTATTATCTAATACGTACTTAATCTGAATGTCACTGCAGTGAGATCAACCAACAACATGTAATTTGATTATGAAAATTAAACCATAAGGCAAAGAAAAAAAGAGTCCCTTCCTGTCCAATGTGGAAACACATGGGGACCCTGTCTATCCATACTCTAGGTCTAAGAGACAAATTTCTGAATTATTCTCTAAATGAGAATACTCTATTGCATTTCAAAAGGATCACTATAGCCTGAATTTGCCACATAAATAATTTTAATTCTTAGCTTAATTTTGTAATCACAGACGTTTAAAAATTCAGAGCCCTATTTACAATAGGGAGAAGTCTAATTAATTACTATTGAGATAAGGTAAACAGGAGTCTCACATTTATTCTATAGTAAAATACCAAGTAAGCCAGACAGTTTAACCTTTACTAGTCAAAAACTTTAAGAAATGCTGATTTTATAAAAAATGAAATCATCTATAAATACATCAAGAATAAGATGCTTAGGAGTTAACTAAGGAGGTGAAAGACTTGCACAATGAAAACTATAAGACATTTCTGAAAGAAATTAAAGAAGAGAAATATATGGAAAGACACCCCATGATCGTGGATTGGAACTGTTTTTATAATTCCCTTTTTGGACTGTTCATTGTCAGTATATAGAAATGCAACTGATTTTTGAGTGTTGACTTTGTATCCTACTTCTTTGTTGAATTTATTAGTTCTATCAAGTTCTTCTGTGGAATCTTCAGGGTTTTCTGTGTATAAGACCATATCATCTGAGAGCAGAGATAATTTTGCTTCTTCTTTTCCAATAGATGTCTTTTATTTCTTTTCCTTGCCCAACTGCTCTGGCTAGGACTTCCAGTACTATGTGGAACAGAGGTGGTGAAAGCAGGCATCCTTGCTTAGTTCCTTACCTGCCGGGAAAAGCTTCAGTCTTTCGCCACTGAGGATGATGCTTGCTACGGGTTTTCATGTGTGGCTTTCATTATGTTCATGTAGTTTCCTTCTATTCCTAGTGTGTTGAAAGTTTTTATTATGAAAGAATTTTGTCGATTCCCATCAGCCCTTGCGCACCACCTTCCGCTCTCTCTTCTTGGCGCTGTCTACGGAGGTAGCAGCCATCTCTTATTCGGTATCATGGCTGCCCTCAGACCCCTCGTGAAGCCCAAGATCGTCAAAAAGAGGACCAAGAAGTTTATCCAGCACCAGTCAGACCGATATGTCAAAATTAAGCGTAACTGGCGGAAACCTAGAGGTATTGACAACAGGGTTCGGAGAAGATTCAAGGGCCAGATCTTAGGCCGGGCGCGGTGGCTCACGCCTGTAATCCTAGCACTCTGGGAGGCCGAGGTGGGCGGATCGTTTGAGCTCAGGAGTTCGAGACCAGCCTGAGCAAGAGCGAGACCCTATCTCTACTAAAAATAGAAAGAAATTATATGGACAGCTAAAAATATATATAGAAAAAATTAGCCGGGCATGGTGGTGCATGCCTGTAGTCCCAGCTACTCGGGAGGCTGAGGCAGGAGGATCGCTTGAGCTCAGGAGTTTGAGGTTGCTGTGAGCTAAGCTGACGCCACGGCACTCACTCTAGCCTGGGCAACAGAGTGAGACTCTGTCTCAAAAAAAAAAAAAAAAAAAAAAGGGCCAGATCTTGATGCCCAACATTGATTATGGGAGCAACAAGAAAACAAAGCACATGCTGCCCAGTGGTTTCCACAAGTTCCTGGTCCACAGTGTCAAGGAGCTGGAAGTGTTGCTGATGTGCAACAAATCTTTTTTTTTTTTTTTTGAGACAGAGTCTCACTCTGTTGCCCGGGCTAGAGTGAGTGCCGTGGTGTCAGTCTAGCTCACAGCAACCTCAAACTCCTGGGCTCAAGCGATCCTCCTGCCCCAGCCTCCCGAGTAGCTGGGACTACAGGCATGCGCCACCATGCCCGGCTAATTTTTTGTATATATATATTTTAGTTGTCCATATAATTTCTTTCTATTTTTAGTAGAGACGGGGTCTCACTCTTGCTCAGGCTGGTCTCGAACTCCTGACCTCGAGCGATCCACCCGCCTCGGCCTCCCAGGGTGCTAGGATTACAGGCGTGAGCCACCGCGCCTGGCCTGATGTGCAACAAATCTTACTGTGCGGAGATTGCTCATAATGTTTCCTCCAAGAACCGCAAAGCCATTGTGCAAAGAGCAGCCCAGCCGGCCATCAGAGTCACCAATCCCAATGCCAGGCTGCACAGTGAAGAAAATGAATAGACAGTGCATGTGCACATTTTATTTGTGTTTGAATAAAACCATAAAAACTGAAAAAAAAAAAAATTTTGTCAAATACTTCTGCTGCATTCATTGCGATGATCATGTGGGGTTTCTTCCTTCATTCTGTTATTCTGTTAATGTGTATTACACTGATCAATTTTTGTATGTTGAATCATCCTTGCACTCCAGGAATAAATTTTACTTGATCGTGGTATATAATCCTTTTAATATGCTGCTGAATTCACTTTGCTAGTATTTTATTGAAGATTTTTGCATTAATGTTCACAAAGAATATTGGCTTGTAGTTTTAGTGTCTTTGTCTGACTTTTGTATCAGGGTAATTCTGGCCTCATTTATAATAAGTTAGAGTGTGTTCCTTTTTCAGTTTTTTTTTGAAAATTCTGAGAAGGACTAGTGTTAGTTCTTCTTTAAATGTTTGGTAGAATTTATGAGTGAGGCCATCAGGCTTTTCTTTGCTAGGAAATTTTTGATTATTGATTCAATCTTCTTACTAGTTATATATACGTCTTATCAGATTTTCTATTTTTTTGTGGTTTAGTCTTGGTAGATTTTGTGTTTCTAGAAGTTTGTCCATTTCACCTAGGTTATCCATCTAGGTGTACAATTGCTCATTATTCTATCTTATAATCTATTTTATTTACAATTGGTGTAATGTCTCTACTTTCACTTCTGATTTTAGTAATTTGAGTCTTTTTTCTTAGTCCATCTAGCTAAAGGTTTGTCAATTTTGTTGATCTTTTCAAAGAACCTACTTTTGGTTTTGTTGATTTTCTCCATCATTTTTCTGTTTTCTATCTTGTTTATCTCTGTTCTAATCTTTATTATTTCCCTCCTTCTACTAGTTTTGGGTTTAGTTTGTTCATTCTCTAGTTTCGTAAACTGTCAAATTAGGTTGTTGATTCGAGATCTTTCTTGTTTTTTAATGTGTTTACAGCTATAAATTTCACCCTTAGCACTGCTTTCACTGCGTCTCATAAGTTTTAATATATTGAGTTTTCATTTTCCTTTGTCTCTAAGTATTTTCTAATTTCCCTTGTGATTTCTTCTTTGATCCACTTGTTTAAGAGTGTTTTGTTTGATTTCCACAAGTTTGTGAAATTTCCAGTTTTAGTTCTGTTTTGTTATTGATGTCTTTAACTTCATCCCATTGTGGTCCAAGAGGATACTTTGTGTGCTATCTATCTTTTAAAATCTACTGAGTAAGTGCTTCAGGAGCAGTTAAAAAAAAATCCATTGAGATTTAATTTTTAGCCTAACATATGGTCCATCCTGGAAAATGTCTCATGTGCACTTGAGAAGAATGTGTATGCTGCTGTTATTAGGTAAAATGTCCTGTTTATGTCTATTAGATCTAGCTGGTTTATTGTGTTATTCAAGTCCTCTATCTTCTTATCTTCTGTCTGGTTGTTCTATCCATTATTAAGAGAAAGGTATTAAAGTTTCCAACCATTATTGTAGAACTCTCTATTCTCCCTTCAATTCTATCAATTTTTGTTATTTTGATGGTCTGTTATTAGGTGGGTAAATATTTATAGCTGTTATATCTTCTTGCTGTATTGAACTTTTTAAATATATAATGTCCTTTTTTGTCTCTTATAGTCTTTTTTGACTTAAAGTCTATTTTTTCTGGCTGGGCGCGGTGGCTCACGCCTGTAATCCTAGCACTCTGGGAGGCTGAGGCAGGAGGATCGTTCGATGTCAGGAGTTTGAGACCAGCCTGAGCAAGAGCGAGACCCCGTCTCTAATAAAAATAGAAAGAAATTATCTGCACAACTAAAAATATATAGAAAAAATTAGCTGGGCATGGTGGCGCATGCCTGTAGTCCCAGCTAGTCGGGAGTTTCACTATGAAAAAATCAACTAAACTATAAAAGAAGACAGTAATACAGGAAATGGGGAACAAAAAAGCCACCAGGCAAATAGAAAATAAATAGCAAAATGACAGAAGTAAGTCCCTTCTTATCAGCAGTTACTTTAAATGTTAATAGATTAAACTCTTCCAGTCAAAAGACAGAGATTGGCAGAATGGATTTCAAAAAAACATGATAAAAGTATATGCTATCTTGAGAGACTCACTTTAAATCCAAAGACACAAATAAGTTGAGAGTGAAAGGACAGAAAAGAATACTATTCCATGCAAGTAGTAACCAAAAGAGAGCAGAGGTGGCTATATTAATATCAGAAAAAATAGACTTTTTTTTTTTTTTTTTTCAGACAGAGTCTCACTCTGTTGCCCAGGCTAGAGTGCCACTGCATCAGCCTAGCTCACAGCAACCTCAAACTCCTGGGCTCAAGCGATCCTCCTGCCTCAGCCTCCCGAGTAGCTGGGACTACAGGCATGCGCCACCGTGCCTGGCTATTTTTTTTCTATATATTTTTAGTTGGCCAGATAATTTCTTTCTTTCTTTTTTTTTTTATAGTCAGAATATTTATAGAAATATTTATTTTAAAAGTAGCACTTAAAAAAAAAAAACAGAAGTGACTTACATTAAAAGCTCCAAGGTGTACTGTTTCAAGTACATGTTATTACTATCTATACCTTTACCCCATTTATTAAGCCAAAAACATTTCAAGCAACTTTAAGTTTATAAATTAATAATGAGGTACAGAAGCCCAACCAGAATGGGACAGAAAGTGCTCCAAGTTAGAAGGGGGCAACATGGCTCCTTAACGATGTCTCCCGTAGAGCACCTGTAATTAAGGTTTCTTCCCTACAATTGGAATGTGACATTTTAGATGCTCTGGTTGTGACTGGTTTAGTCCCCCAATTCTAAAGGTGTGTTAGCATCAAGTGGTTGCCCAGGAGGTCAATCCAAGCTTCCAGCTTGCAGTCTTGTAGGCCCCAATTATCGACATGCGGCTCAGGAGGGCTGACAAACCTGAAGGCTGGGAAAAATTGCTTAAAGGAGGAACTGCCACTCCAGCATAAACTACCCTTAATCCTACTGCAGATATGGTTTTCATTCTGGAGGTGGTGAGTCCCAGAAGATCATGGCCAAGAAGATGTCCTAAGTGGCTTCCTCTGAGAGTTTATCCCCAAGAGGGAGCCATCTGGCCATTTGCTTTTTATTACATTTCTAATAGCTGCTCCATTTCCTCAATGGCTGTTGTAAAATCATTTACTTGACTGTTACATAAGGTTTGCTGTTCTAGGAATCGGAGCCTTTCTTCTTCTTTCATCTTTAACTTTACCTTTAAGGCCTGTAACTCCTCCATCTGCTTTTTGGCTGTTTCGTTAAAAAGCTTCAGCTCATCTTGCAAAGTTTCTAACAGCAACATAGAGTCCGTGTGATCTGTCG
The DNA here is from genome assembly GCF_041146395.1 of Eulemur rufifrons. Taxonomy (NCBI): domain Eukaryota; kingdom Metazoa; phylum Chordata; class Mammalia; order Primates; family Lemuridae; genus Eulemur; species Eulemur rufifrons. The sequence continues at coordinate 150,725,774 of NC_090989.1, forward strand.
TGGATTCTTGCTGTGATGCCAAGGTCTCACTGCCTAAAACTGGGTTGAGGCCTTTGCTCTCCAGAATTGCCAAACAGTTGTCCTGAAACTTTTCCAGCAGCTCTCCCTGAGTTTCAGTTAACTTCTGGTGCAACTGCTTGTTGACGGCCTCTAAGAGCTGGTTCTTATCCTTGAGCTATTCCTCTGATTTTTGCTTAGTTGGTGGTTTGTAGCCCTTTTTGACATTCCTCCTGGTGGCAGTGCCTGCAACTTTCATCTGCCCATTCTCTCATTTCGGTTTGGTGATTTTCATAACATCATTCTCTGAACCTCCTGAATGAAGATGTCTGGGAACATTGACTTCTTTGGACCTAACAGTAATAGACTCTTAGAAGTGGCTCGAGTTTGTGGGTCTGCGGGCAGGCCGCCGCTCTGCACAGAGGGGGGCTGCAGGCTGTACACGGTCTTAACCACACTGGTCATCATAAGCAGGCGGCATGGCAGGGCCCTCTTGTTCAGAAGCAGCTCCAATTTCTTTCTATTTTTAGTAGAGATGGGGTCTCGCTCTTGCTCAGTCTGGTCTTAAACTCCTGAGCTCAAACGATCACCTCGGCCTCCCAGAATGCTAGGATTACAGGCATGAGCCACCGCACCCAGCCAATTCACCTATTTTTAATGTGTTCGCAGAGTTGTGCAACCACCAGCACAATTGATTTTAGGGCACACTCAACACCCTAATAAGAAATCATGTACCCATTAGCAGTTACTCCAGTCCTGCCCTCCAGCCTCAGCAACCACTAATTTACTTTTTGTCTCTATAGATTTGCCTATTCTAGACATTTCCATAAATGGAATCATACAATATCTGGTCCACTGTGATTGGTTTCTGTCACTTAGCATGTTTTTAAGGTTCATTCACGTTATAGCATGTATCACTATTTCATTCCTTTTTTATTTTGCTAAGTAATATTCTACTATATGAATATACCACATTTTATTTATCCATTCACCAGTTGATAGACATTTCGGTTATTTCTACTTTTTGGCCATTATAAATAATGCTGCTATGAACAAATCTTTATGTGGATGTCTGTTTTCATTTCTCTTGACTATACACCTAGGAATGGAATTGCTGGGCCACATGGTAATTCTATGTTTTACATTTTGCAGTACTGCCAAACTGTTTTCCAGAGCAGCTGCACCATTTATTCCCATTAGTGATGGATGAAAGTTCCAATTTCTCTATATCCTAGCCATCACTTGTTATTCTCTCTCTCTCTTTTTTAAAGTCCCGACCTTGGCATGGATGTTACTCTCTTGATTATAGCCATCCTAGGGTATGAAGTGGTATCTCATTGTAGTTAATTTACTTATTAGAACTTGGCTTGTTTAAAAAATGATTTTAGTACACTTACAGCAATATATGTAATACACATATTTCATGTATTGTTATAAGATCCAAGCAAAGAGAAAAAAACAATAAAATGAAGTCAAAGGAACATAAAAAGATATGTGAAAATGAATGCCAGAGTATCATGCATTGGGACTAAAGTTAGACTATGAAATCATCTGGTTTAGTTCCTAGGGTCATGATGCTTTTGGGATAAAAATATTTCACTAACTCAAAAGAAGTTCAGTTCTTCATGAGTTTAAGAGGATGAAAAGGAGAACCATGATACAAATAGCAATATAATTAAAATGCCATAAATTTCAAACTCCTAGGCCTCAAACTGTATGAAACAAAGGATAGCATTTAGACCAATAGCTTTTTATTGATGGCAACCCATGGTAAGAAATATTTTACACGGTGAGCCAGTATATACATACTGGCTTGTACACACTTGTACATACATGAGTGTGTGTAACTAAACCAAATATTTTGAGATGTAATACTTAAACTTACTACCAGAAATACATTCACAATATATAGTTTAAAATGTTAAGAAAAGGAACAAAGCAAAGCAAAACAATGTTGTTGGTCCCAAATCACTAAATTGTGCATTATGATCTGTAATTTGAAAAACACTTAGCCTACAAACAAGGGAAAGAATATTTATTTATTTATTTATTTTTGAGACAGAGTCTCACTCAGTTGCCTGGGCTAGAGTGCCATGGCATCAGCCTAGCTCACAGCAACCTCAAACTTCCTGGGCTTAAGCAATCCTTCTGCCTCAGCCTCCCGAGTAGCTGGGACTACAAGCATGTGCCACCATGCCCGGCTAATTTTTCTATATATATTTTCAGATGTCCATATAATTTCTTTCTATTTTTAGTAAAAGAGACGGGGGTCTCGCTCTTGCTCGGGCTGGTCTCGAACTCCTGAGCTCAAACAATCCGCCCACCTCGGCCTCCCAGAGTGCTAGGATTACAGGCCTGAGGCACTGCGCCAGGCCGGGAAAGAATATTTAAATGCATGATATGAGTTAAATCATGACTATCAAATTCCCAAATATTCTATGGAAATAGTTCTGATGTTGTCCAATATGGTATTTCATGGACACAAAGGCTGATTCAGAACTTAGACACTGAAAGTGAAATAGAACCACTTGAGCTAAGTCAAGTAGAAAAAATGGACCTCTGACACTTACTGGTACCTTAGTAGCTAACAGAATAGTATTTCAATGGCTTTTTATGGTTCAATGACATGTTTTTTCAGTGAGATAGACATTTCAAATAGGATTATTTTGTTTAGATATAAATGAGTCCTGTTGGCTCCTTCCAAACGCAAGTTATATAATTAAAATATGTTGATATTATTTGATAATCAGAGAATATCCAAAATATGGAAATACTAAAATCTACAACACAGAACAGCATTTCCTAACTTTTTTCCAGACTGGAAAATTTCTTTTATAATAGTATATAATTTCAAAAACTCCTTAGGTATTAATAATTTCATTTTATCATTTTTATATGGTATACAATAGAGTGATTTTGAAGTGAGATAAAACACAATTTGCTGAGAAATTCAAAATTACATAGCATGTCCTAAAATGTAGATTAAAATGTAATTGCTAGATATAAAATGAAAATGGATTAAATAGAACTTTTATGACCTGATAATTCTTGCATTTTGTGTTTTTAAAAAACTTATTTTCATAATTTCTTTTAAAAAATTAAAAAATGCTCAAGACAGATATATGATTCCTTGAGAGAAATTACAGGCACAATAAATGCATTTAAGCTATGATTTCTTCTCAAATTTTAGAGCATGAAAGCATAGAGGAAAAAAAAATGCAGAAGAATTTTACAATTCTAATTTTTGAAATATACAACATAGATGACAAAACATTTATATTTTGAGGGAAGGAAGAACGATTGAAAGGTGATATTACTGCCAACTATTGGAGAATGTGGGTCAGTGGAACTGCCTACAGTATTTCATATGTTACCAGCACTCACTGACTCACGGCTAATTTTCAACTTCGTAGATGAGCCTTTCAACCCCTTTACTATTTATTCACGTCTAATCATTTTAAAAAAATGGAAATCAAGAATAAGAGAGAATGCAAATAAAAGTATTTGTACTACCCATTAATAACTCTAGAAGAATTTTTTTAAATGCTGAGATAATTTCAGCCTGTACTTTTCAGCAAAACCAAAAACAGACAAAAACTTAACGATTTAAAAAGTTAAAGTCTACACTAAATAATACTATTATATTTTCTTTTTAACATGTATTTAAAAATATTAGAACCATCTTAACTTGCTTTCAACAATGAATTAAAAAGAAAAAGAAAAGAATTTATCAGACGAAGGTAATTTGTAAATCAGGTGAAGATCAGGTTAATGCAATTCAGCAGAATTATCACTTTTATGCTTCTTTTGAACTATATAATTCAGCATGTGATCCTTATAATTCCTCTCTATAACCCACCTATATAATGAAGATGAATTAAATAATACAAGAATAAAATTAAAAACTTAAACCGTACACTGCCAAAATGACCATCACTGCTAACAGGTTTTAGTCAAGTTATAGGTACCCTTTGTCTTCCTAATGGGCAATCACTTGATTTCACGTAATTTGTTTTTTTTTTTTTTTTTTTTTTTTGAGACAGAGTCTCACTCTGTTGCCCAGGCTAGCATGAGTGCCGTGGCGTCAGCCTAGCTCACAGCAACCTCAAACTCCTGGGCTCAAGCAATCCTCCTGCCTCAGCCTCCCGAGTAGCTGGGACTACAGGCATGCACCACCATGCCCGGCTAATTTTTTCTATATATGTATTTAGCTGTCTATATAATTTCTTTCTATTTTTAGTAGAGATGGGGTCTCGCTCTTGCTCAGGCTGGTCTCGAACTCCTGAGCTCAAACGATCCGCCCACCTCGGCCTCCCAGAGTGCTAGGATTACAGGCGTGAGCCACCGCGCCCGGCCGATTTCACGTAATTTGAAAGCTCTCAAATGGCTCAAGAACTTTACAATTTGTAAAATAATTACAGATTTTTAAAAAATCAGTAGTAACTGAAATGAGAAATTGATCCAGATATCATTCTGGCCTTTATGATATAAGCTTCTGGAACCCTTGCTGGGAAAAACTAACATAAACCCTTAGCAGAAGTTCCTTCAAATAAATAGGGCAGTACCTCTGCTTGGGAACAGGTCAAGATTGGCTAGAAGGGGCTCTCGGTCCATGCTAGAATTGGGAAATCAGGTTACGTTAAAGAAAGAGAGATATGAAACCATTCAAATCAGTATGGGTGTCATAACTCCACAGGGTCTACACTGAAAGATTCACTTTAAGGACCCAATGAGCAGTACTCCTTTTCTTGCCTTAGCTCAGCACAATGCTGTCCTCTCTTATCCTACCAGCCTGGCCTTTCTGCTCTAAAATTATACCTTCCAAAGCTAAACTCACACTCCATGAGGTATGATGATCTGGTTCAGATAAGTCACTAAGATACCCATTCTTAAGAAATATAATCTAAGGGCCCCCAATATAAGCATTAAAAACTAGACAAAACTATCTACTATAATGCTATATCATTATTCATTTCATTTTATGAAACTAAGAAAGATTCTATCTGCCTAATAATGGGTTTACTTTAATGTCTGTAAAGATAAATAGTTATTGACAACTCAGCTGGATAATAATGATCAGCGAATTAGAAAGTTAAGTTTCCACTAACTTCAATTTCTAAAACAGTGGTCTATTTAAGTTGCTGTCCTCTTTAAGGGTAGACAAAAAGTTAAAATGACATTTTTTTGAGCTTGTCTTGATCATACAATAGAGTTTGAATTTAAAACAAAGCATATCTTGGAAGAAATCAAGAATTTATAGCAACACAACTCATCTACACTCAGAAAATTTCCTTAAGGTAATGTATCTCTCTCCTGCTGCTAAAAATACCAGATATTTTTTAGTAAACACCAGTGAAATTAACATAGGTATTTTAAGAAAAAATGGCCCTTTACATTCATTGCTAAGCCACTTCTATTACTACCATCTGTATTAAGCTACTTTACATTTCTATATTAAATCCTGAGTTCGTTACATGGAGGCTCCAGCACATCACATGCACATTTATTCAACAGTTCTTTTATTCAGTTCCATGAAAATACTGGATAGGTTCTATGAATCTATAAAGCAGATTAGTAGACATAAAAATGATTAAAACATGTTCTCTACTCCTAAGAACTCACTATCTAGTATAATGTAATATAATACAAGAAAGTCTACTTTTATTAAAGACTGAGGAATTTTATTGGATAAACTACATACAAATAAAGAAATTATAAATACTCAGCTTAGACAAGGAACCCAGTTGAATACCACTTTTCTTATTGAACTGGCCTTTTTAAATTTCAAGCTGTTTTCATTACTTTGCCAGCTGACTAACTCTTAGTTCTAGGCCTTTGGTACAATGTTTTCATGATGGCTGCACATCCACCTCCAGGAAAAAAACCGTGCTCTACAAAATACTCAACTGAACCACAGACTAACTGCTTCTCTGAAATTCTTTAATACATTATTCTTAAGCCCTTTAGCTTGAGTAAAGGTCCAACAACTGTTATTTTTGCTTTCTTGCCTAGCCTCACTCGATCCCACTTTTTTTCTATACCTGTTAGGCCAGTCACTCCCCACAACCTTTTGTTCATCTAGACATGGTGTGAGATAATAAGCAATATCCTCTTACAGGTATAAGGAGAAGTTTTATATGCTATATCGCAGTGGATACATAGCTGAGAATCTCTCTTCCAACTAGTGCTCACAGCAATCTACTTCACCTCCCACTGTAGCCTCTGTGTGCAATTAACCTTAAATCATCTTTTCTGTTTTTCTAAACCAAATTTTAAATTTACCAATTTCTGGGCCACCATGACTCTTCATTTTTTGCCCTACTTCTTACTGTCTCATTACTTCTGGTCTACCATTATCATTCCCAAACCTACATTTCATCTCAGTTTTGTTTACAGAAGAGAATCTAAACAATTAAAATGCATATATTTAGGGTGGTGATTTATCCATCAGTTGTGCATATAGACAAATATCATAGATAGACCATATCACACACAAATACATACATACACACCTTTAGACATAACTTGTGTCCTTTCCTGCATTGGACTCTGCTACCTTCCTATCTCTTCAGCCTTATTTGGAATCTAGCTAGGAGGGAGGATATCTCTGAGTTAGGATAGATGATCCACAAAGCAGGTCCCATGCCAGTGGATAATGAAGGATAATTTACTATGTTGTAATGAGTGAGAGTCCTCTGGTAAGGCACTGGACTCTTTAAATACAACCATAGGGACAGAATGTGCTTGATCTTTATGGAGTCCCAAAATGACTTACTCAAAAAAAATTGATGGTAAATTTATAAACAAGGCATCCCAAATGATAGAAAATATTTTATACATGGCTTTTATAATTTAAAAAAAATATCCTTTCTCAATAAGCTATTCTAGATATTTTATAATGTTGTCTCCATGTATCTTCTTATGTATGGATTATTATACTAAAGTACATTACTACTGAACTCTCCCTTAGAAATGCCTAATACATGAAGAAGTGTAAAACATTTTTATAGTCTTAGGTATAGCCTTTCTCCATACACCAGGGGTAACTTGAATAGAATTTTTAAAACTTAAACAAAACAACCTCCTACATGTGTTGGATATCAAAAGACCAAAAAATTATAAATACAGTTGGAAGTATTCTGGCAACTTTAAGAAAAATGAAATGTCTTTAGGCTTTAATTTTAAACATGAACTACAAATAACAGTTTAGGTAAATGAAAACTTTTACATACGTTAGGGTCGTTTCCATTCTTGAGACTTGTTCAAGGTCTTCATCAGGGTCCTTGAATCCAGTGAAGGAGTAATAAGACTTGTCCCATTTGATGGGCCTGTCAGACATCCTTTTAGCTTCTTTGAGTGGCTGGGAATGCACATTAGTATTCAAGCTTTGGATATGTTCAATAGATAAACTGCAGGAGTTGAGAATATATAATACTGTGCTTAGCAGATCTCTGGTGTGCAAAGTAAATTTGACTGCTCGAAATCCTAGAGAATATAATTCCCCCAAACAATTAATAAAGATGATTATTTGCTTTACTTCAACATTTATAAAATCAAAATCTTTCAAAACATTCCATTACTGATTAAAATTCATCCTACTGGCAGATAATCTGTAAATGAAAATACTTCTCTTCTACAAAATTATGCCACACCATTTTTATCTTTATGAATTCCTTCAGTCATCAGCTCCATTTTCTAGTTTGGCATCAGTGTCCAATGCCATCCCAGCCCAAGAAGGGGATTCAGAATATTTTCAATACTGCCTATAAATTTGGTCTCTTAAGAGACAGAAAAGCTCTCCTGTGAGCTGGTGTCCACCAAAGATAATTTCTAGTGGGGAGTGGAGGAAGGAGAGAGAGAGAGAGAGAGAAAGAGACTGACTGCATTGTGACAGATTGTGACAGTAGTTCAGATGAGGAGAGGGGCCAGATAATCTAGTTTCAGTGGTCACAGAAACCCATCTTGAATTTTCTCTATGATTGAAAGAGATTGTCCCTATACTTGCCCAACCCCAACTAGCTAGCAAGCCAATATTTTCAGGAGTGATTTAAGATTTTCTAATTGCTTAAAAGTGCTTCACGATCTGATTTCGATATTGGGTAGTTATTGGATTAAGGGTAATAATAATTGTTAAGTCACCAATAGGAAATCCACTGGTTTTGTTTTTATTCTTTATTGGGTATTAGGCATGGTTCTGGTTGAATTTATGTAACTTTTCAATCAAACACTCCACCAACTGTGCCATTATCATCTCTCTTGTCAAATGTGAAGATTAAGGTTAGAATGAAGGTTAAGAATGAAGCCAGGCCTTAAATCTGAGTTGACATCAAGCCAAGTATTTTCTCTACTACAACACCTTTTTTCCTTTTTAAAAATTACTTTTAATTAGTTTTCAAAATTATACAAGTATTATATATGTACATGCTTATTGTAAAATATAATAAAAGCAAAAATCTCCCACTAACAGGCATACAACTTCAAACCTTTACTAGATATAACCACTATTTTATTTTTAAATCCAAATCCTTGGGTATAACCACTATTAACCGGTATGTATTCTTCCAGACGTGCACTATCTAATATGGTAGCTACTAGCCACATGTGGCTATTTAAGATTAAATTGATTAAAATTAAATAAAATTTAAAATTCACTTCCTTGGTCACATTTCAGGTGTTCAATAGCCACATAGGGATAGTGCCTACTGTGTCAGATGGTGCAAATGTGGAACATTTCCCTCATCACAGAAAGTTCTCTTGGGCAGCATTGCTCTAGACCTTTTCTAACCATGTGCATATGTGTGTGTATTATATGATATGTATGCATGTGCATTTATACAAACACACAATCACACAGTTTGAATGGTTTCTTTTTAATATATAAATGGTATCATTCTAGATATATTATTTTGAACTTGTTTTTGTTACTTAACCTTGGTGATCTTTCCATATTTGTATGTACACATCAACCTCATTCTTTTTAGCAGGTACATACTAGTCTATATAATGAATACAGTATAATTTATTTAACACTTCCAATAGTGATGGACATATAAGTTGCTTTCAATTTTTCACCATTCAAGGCTGAAATGTATTTTCTTGTCTTTGCAACTGCTGACAGGTATCACAATTTAAATCATACTCAGGGATATATATTCTACTTGCTACACAGACATGGAATCCAGAACATGAAAACTAAGAAAGACTTGTTGGTTGAATCATTTAATGGTGATATGAGAACTACTGGTGAATTATTATAGTCAGTGAAGGAGGAAAGAAAAACCTAAATTGCTGCATTAGAGGTTAAGAAGAAATAGCTCATCCTTAAAGAGCAAAGTCAACGAATAAATCTCAGTTTTTATCTTTATTTATGAATTCCACTAATTATTTAATCCAATGTAAGGAATGCTATTTAGTTAAGTCTTGCCTGTATCAGATTTTTTAGGATACATTTATTTTATTTTATTTTATTTTTTTATTTCAAAATGTTACTTAAGGGGTAGGAGTGTTTTTGCTACATGAATAAGATACATTTTGAGAAAAGGAATTTTGTAGCTTTAGAGAGAGAATTCCAAACTGCATTCTAGAATTTGTACAAATTTATACACATGCCAAAATGTGGGAAAATGCATTCTCACTACCTATGGGAACTGTCAGTAAAAAAAGAAAAAAAATTAATGGGCAAGAAATAGTACCTAATAGTTCAGTTTGCATTTGAATACTGAAGCTAAACATTTTTATACACTTATGGCTATTTATATGTATTATTTCCTGAACTGTTTCTTCATTATCTTTGCTCATTTTAGTAACAGAGATACTGTGTTTTCTTTTTGATTTGTAGGAAATTTTTTATATATTAACATTATCTTTTTGTCATATATGTTATATGCTTTCTACCATTTCTAATTTAATTTTTTCTGTAACTTATTTTTTCTTTTTTGTTTTTACAGACAGGGTCTCACTTTGTTGCCTAGGCTGGCATACATGTTATATGTTTTCTCCCATTTCTAATTTAATTTTTTCTATAACTTATTTTTTCTTTTTTGTTTTTACAGACAAGGTCTCACTTTGTTGCCTAGGCTGGCATCAAACTCCTGGGTTAAATGATACTCCTGCCTCATCCTCCTGAGTAGCTGGGACTACAGGTGAGCATCATAGTGCCCGGTTATAACCTATTTTTGTTTAAAAAATGACTCACAGTTGACCATTAACTGAAAGTAAAGGATTTCTGTCTTTACTCAGGAATCAGAGCTGGCTCTAGCTATTTGTTTTAGCATTAACTCACAGGAAGCTCTTAGGACATCCTCAACTTGTTTTAAAACTTATTCTAATAATAAAATGTATTTCCTCATGAATCACCAAAAAGATGTGGAGCTGAAGAAATGATTAGGCCTGTAAGGATTCAATGTATTAATAATGCAAAAGGACCCATGAAATTTTAGTAATGAAAATCATTAATAAACATTTTATCTTATTACCATCTTAATTATCAAGGAAAAGTTGATGAATGATTTCTAGTGTTCTGGAAATAAAACCCACTTGATTTTAATTTTATAATCAGATAAAAATGTTAAAGAAATAAAAATGTTTTAAATCTTTGTCAAGGGGCCAAGCTTTCTCATAAAAACAAAGGCAAAAATGATTAATAGCAATATTTTTTAAAAAAGAATAGATCATGTGGTATAAAAATAAAAACATTGGACTAGGAATGAGAATCTTAGTTCTAGTATCAGCTCTTTCCCTAATTTGCTGTGTAAAACTTTCTAAGTTCCTTCTAAGCTTTCAAATTCTGTTTACTCTTTAACTCCATGTATATTCAGTATTTAAGACAAATCTAGATGATGACAGTTTTAGAAGTAATAGTTGTAGCTGTGGAAATGAGCTTGACTCTCCCAAATACATAAAAATAAAAACAGACTGATGATAATATTTTAATTTTAAAAACTATAAAGGATATAATTTATCTTCATAAATTCTATCTGTTTTGCTGGAAAAATCAGGAAACCTAAGTAGAACACTATGTCTAAGTATGATTTTCTTTAATTCCTAGCCTAATCTTGACCCCAAGTAATAGGTACATATATCTAATAAAAAATATTTATGAGTATTTGGTCTTATACTAGCAAACAACATATATCTCAGTTCCTTATGAGACTCTCATGGCTAAGAACAGCATATTTATAAAAGATTAAAACAAATAATGATAATATACAATTGTGTCACTTAGAGTGATAATCATAATTATTATTTATTACTATTTACAACATTCTTCAGTACAGCTGTTCCTTCACAAAAGAGCTATAAATTTACTTTTTATTTCTGAATAATGAAGAATAGGGACTATTTTTAATAAAATTCTGAATCAGAGCTAGATGGAAAAACTGCCAAAAAAAGGAATTTGTAATTTCTGATCTTCCATATTCAATCATGGGAAAATAAAAGATAGGAGAAAATATACTACGGAATACTAGTCCCTAGAGAGTCTGAGTAGGAAGCTGTCTTCAAAATAAAGATCCTATGTTAGCGCTTTTTAGATCAAGCTCTTCCTCTTCCCATCTGAGGTCCCCAGCACCTTGTGAGCATTAGTATAAGTGTGAGTGGCCTCTACACAGTACCCCAACTCTTTCATGTTAACAAATGAAGGCCCAGAAGTTAAGGTCATATAGCTAATCACTGGCAGAACTAGAAACAGATCCTAGGTCTCAAAAGACCCATAAAATTCCATTTTATAATAGTTTGTTACAAAAACATCATAGCACATTTTCTTTTTCTTTAGAGAAAGGGTCTCGCTCTATCGCCCAGGCTGAGTGCAGTGGTGCGATCATAGCTCATTGTAAAGAGATCCTCCTGCCTCAGCCTACCAAGTAGCTAAGACTAGAGGCGTGTGCCACCATACCTGGCTAACTTTTTTAAAAAATCTTTTTGTAGAGATGGGGTCTTGCTGTGTTGCCTAAGCTGGTCTCAAACTCCTGGCCTCAAGTGATCCTTCTACCTCAGCCTCCCAAGGTACTGGGATTACAGGTATGAGCCACTGCACTGGCCTACAGTGCATTTTCTAAGTGTTTTTGTTAACACAGAAAGTTCTCAGTAAATCTTTAAATTGTTTTAAGTTCATTCTAAAAATAAAGTTATTTCCTCAAGGATCATCAAAAGGATATATATTTAGAGAAATTATAGGCTGTTAATGATATTTATCTAAATATTTGTCTTTAATTTTATTATTGGATCATGGTTAAAGCAGTGGCAAAAGGTACTGAAAAGGTTATCAATTAGGATTGATTAGATTTTAGAAACAGCATAAGGTTGGAGTTAAAAGACCTGGGTTCAAGGCCTATATATTCTGTTTTTATGGTCTCAGGAAAGACAATGAACGTCACTAAGTTACAATTAGGCAAATACCACCAGCCTCACAGGGTATTTTGAGGACTAAATAAGAAAATGTAAGGTGTAATCTTTAGAAATATAAATTGTTATAGACCTTTGTTTATAGTGTTCAATACTTAAAACACTGAACTCTGAACTAGGAAAGGGACAAATAGGAACACTACAGTTTTACAGACAAAAAGTTTAAACACACACAAAAATGGCTTGTTCAAACACATGCAGCTAGGAACAGAATCTATTAAATAATTCTAGAAAAATAATCATTCAACTGATATCATTTTTCTATGACCAAAGCTTCAATCCAAAGATATTTTGGCAATGTTAAAATTCATGAATACATTTAACATGAAACTTGTAAAGGACATACTAGAAATAAAAAACATACCGGAAGTACTAAAGGGTTCGTGGCCATCAGAGGAATTCTGGTCTGTTCCTCTTACATAAAACGTAAGCTGAGTTGGTTTCAAAGACTTGAAGCCTGGCTTCTGGAGGTTTTCTAAGTAGACACTTAATCTCTTGAGAGAATTTTCATTGACTTCCTAGAAAAATATATTAAGGGCATTTACACACAAAATAGAACAAGGAAACATGAGAAATTATATCTGGCTTTTCAAACACATTATTGAGGGTACTAAATAATTTAGTGTTCAAAAATGTTGGGATTCCATAGCTCTTTGGTGAAAGATAAAACTGGATCCACATCTTAAAACAAGTAACAAAATGAACTCTGCATGAATGAGCTGTAAAAAAAATGTGACCACAAAAGTACTAGAAAAAAAATTCCTTTATAACTTAAGTGTGGAAAATGGCTATGACCAAACAGATCAAAACAACAAGTGATTGATAAATCCAATTATGTAATTATATTTATTACATCCAATGATATAAGATCTCTATTACCATAGAGAAATATTTTTTATGTAAAAAATTTTAAATAAACACATAAAAAACCACACACACAAGCAAAGTCAAAAGACAACCAACCAAGAGAAAATATTTGTAACTTACAACAAAGGGCTAATCTATCTATAAACAGTTCTTAAACACACATCCATAGGAAAGTGGTTGAATAAATTATGGTACATTCATTTAGTGGAGTACTACAAAACCAAAAAGAAAAGAAAAGAGAAATAATATAATGTAGAAGATATATATGAATTGACATGGAGTGATTTTTAAGGATATAGTAAGTGAAAAAAGAAAATGTCCTTTTGTGATGGAACAGCTCTGCGAAGAATGGCATAAATAATAACTGTGCTTTTTATTGCTCTAGGTCTATTTTTTTTTTTTTTTTTGAGACACAGTTTCGCTATATTACCCAGGCTAGAGTGTAGTGGTGTCATTATAGCTCACTGCAATCTCAAACTCCTGGGCTCAAGTGATCTTCCCTCCCAAAGTGCTAGGATGATAGGCCTGAGCCACCCGGCCCAGCCCCATTCTAGGTCTCTTTTCAGGCACACAGTGTGTGATCTGAAATTAGAAATAATCATTGCTTATTTGTGTTTGTTTAATTTATTATAATATGATGTTCTTTTTTTCTTTTTTCCCCCCTTTGTATCACCTAGGTTTAGAAAATTTATAATAATATGATATTCTTAGCCTTAAGAGTCCCATAAGCAAATGTGGTACATTTTGTGCAAGTGTATGACTAAATCTTCATGATTATTTTTTAGCATGTTTCTATTTTTGCCAAAAAGAAACACAGGAAGAACAATCCAAAAACTAATAAAAATGACTATCTATAGGAAGCGAAGAGGAATGGGGTAAAGGAAACAGGGATAGGAGTGAGACTTCTTAGTAAACTCTGTATTTGGTTTTGATTTTTTAAACCTATAAATGTTTTGCAGATTTTAAAATTAAATAGGATTAAAAAACCCCATTGTGTATTACTGTGAAATCCTGGACTTTGAGCCTGATGTCAGGACTAGATGGGACTTTGAGTCTGTTTCCCTTAGAAAGGGAATAAGTGTGTTCTGTAAGAGTGAAAAGAAGAATGAACTGAACATGTGATGATAGGAAGAGTGAACTGCCTTCATGGAGCTTGCATTTTAGTGAGGGGAAAACCATAAACAATAAACCTAATAAATAAGGAAACAGGGTACATGGATAGGAAAAAACACAATAGGACAAGTACTGCAGGGTAAGGGGGAGAGGGAGTGCTGGGAAGGAAGGTGGAGGTGGCAATTTAAAATAGGGCAATGTGGGGCAGCCTCACTGAAAGGTGACACTTTAATGACAAAGCAAAGGGCAAGCCATATTTGAGATATGTGAGAAAAGGATGCTCCAGGCAGAGGGAGCAGCTAGTGCAAGGGCTTGGCACAGAGTAGGCATCCAATAAGTACAAGATGAAAGAGAAAACGAAAATATAAATTTACCAGAACAATTAAACTCTATGCATTCTTTCAGGGGTCCCTAAGACCACCCTCAGGTTGAATGATTTGCTAGAAAGATTCACAGAACTTAGAAAAGCTGTTTTACTCACAGTTATGGTTTATAACAGCAAAAGGATACAGGTTAAAATCAGCAAGGGGAAAGAGTGCATAGAGCAGAGTTCAGGAAAGATCAGGTACAAGCTTCCACTTGTCATTTCACAGTGGAGTTTTACGGACAGTGCTTAATCTTCCAGCAATGATGTGTGACAATACATGAGAATTATTGTCAACCAGGAAAGCTCATCTAAGTCTTGATGTCCAGGGTTTTATTGCAGTCAGCTAAGCATGTAGTACCCACGTGGCTCAATTTAGCTATTCAATCTCATCTGCCCTCCCCACCTTCCCAGGTAAAACCGATACAGTATAGCACAGGGCCTCAGACATGCAAAAACAGGTGTTCACCATAAATCACAATGTTAGCATAAACTATATGACATGGCCCAAGGCCTCAGACATATAAAACATTTCTATCAGGCAAGACATTCCAAGGGCTCAGAGCTCATCTTCCAGGAGCCAGTCAAGGGCCAATACTGAAGTCAGACCTTTCTTCAGAATGTGTAGTTTAAGCAATCCAAGCTTGGTGAGTTAACGTTTTACAGTACATAGAACTGTTTTCTGTTGTTTTTAGAGATGGGGTCTTGCTATGTTGCCCAGGCTAGACTCAAACTCTTGGGCTCAAGTGATCCTCCCACCTCAGTCTCCCAAGCAGCTGCAACTATAGGCACGCCACTGCGCCCAGCTGCACATAAAAGTTTTAATTTAAAATGATACATTGGTAGAGGAGGGAAAACATTCAACTATTACTAGGGTTGATCTTTTCATGTATGTTGGGTTTAAAAACTTTAATCCCCAAGGTAATGAATATTTTCCTGTTGATTCAATTTACTGATTACTTAGAAAGGTTCTGATTTTGAATAGCCAACGCATGTATATCAAATATCATAATCAGAACATTTTCTTAGAGCAAAAGCAGCAAAATTGATTTATTTTCCATTGCAAGTAGAAACAATGTTATAATTTTCAAGAGTTTAAGTTCTCTTTCATGTTAAACTAGGTGTTAATGTCATAAAAAGAACCAATGAAATTAGTACCAAATGATCTGAATTAAAATAAATATTAAATAATATACAGTCATCCCAAAGTATCTGTGGGGGATTGGTTACATGACCTCCTGTGGATACCAAAATCCACAGAGGTTCAAATCCCTGATATAAAAGATGTAGTATTTGCATGTAACCCACGTACATCCTCTGGTATACTTTAAATCATCACTAGATTACTTATAATACCAAACACAATGTAAATACTATGTAAATACTAGTTGTAATGTATTGTTTAGGGAATAATGACAAGAAAGAAGTCTGTAAATGTTTAGTACAGATTCAGTGTTTTTTTCTTGAATATTTTCAACCCAAGGTTAGTGGAATCCACAGGTGCAGAACCCATAGATAGGAAGGGCTGACACTGTATTTTTTAATGTTAAAAAAACATTGACCATCCTAACTAAGTCTATCATAAGTTATTTTTCATATCAGTTTGTACTCTTTGAGCACACATTAACTGTTGTTGTAAGGAAGTGGTCCAGCAGCACGCAACACAAGGAAAAGTCATTAGAGCACTGAAAAATCTTCCTTGTATCATCCTTTAAAAAGGATTGACTCAGTGTGCAGATGGGTGGATTCAAGTAAACAAAGAAAAAAAAAAGCATTGATCATAGCAATAGAGGTCTTAAGTTTTCTTTCAAATCCCCCAATTTTACTCCAAAAACTGGTACAAAAAAATAAGATTACTAACACTTTAGAGAGTTTATATGACAGCTCTATTGCCTGCACAAAAAAATGACAGCTTTCATTAAAAAAAGGTTATATTTTTAATTGTCAGTATCTATATTTCAAATTAGTTTAAGGCATTGATTACATTACCATGACAGAATAATCCAAATTTATAGAACTCTATGTATTATATTGTATCAAAGGTAAACAAACTAAACAGAAATGTATACTAATGGTTAAAAAAACAAACAAATGCTTACCCTTTCTCTGGGGTGCTGTCCAAAGAAATCTGGATGTACTGCAAAATAGAAAGGCCTCAAGGCGTTGACTGCTTCAGCTGCTGATAAAGCTCTTGAGTAGACAAACCAGGGTGAAAATATCTTTTCTAGACAAAACCTTTAAAAAGATGTGGACTGATCATGCACTGAGGTACATACACACACAAATCCTCAATGTAGAAAGTGACAATATAATTAAAAGTACTATGCCCAGTAAATACCATAGAAACAAGATAGATACTTTATGGTTTTCTAAAATCTATTAGTTTTAACGAGCAGTGAGTGCTACATGATTTCTAAAACAGTGGTTATAAATTCTGGTGCCATATGAAAAATATTAAATAAGAATAAAATTTCCCTTCAATAGTCTACTCTGAAATGTCAACTGGCTTTACTGCAAGTGATGATAATTTTCTTCTTCAGATAAAAATAATCTCAGTATCCAATAGTGCAATTTTGTCTTTATAGTGGAAAATATTTTGAGACTTATAATACTTAAAAAAGATACAAGATGTCTCTTAATTCATTTCTTCATTACTAGCATGTTAAAATTATTCTAGTTGAATAATTTGATACTCTCACTCTTAAATTTTGGCATAACCCACCCAAGACTGTATTTTTTTTTTAAGTACAGTGTTTAAATCCAAATGAAATTATATGCAATTTTTTGAAAGAACTTCCATGATATCTTTTTTTGAATGTTATAATTTACCTTTTCCATCCTAAACATTTTATAATGAAGTTGCTAAACACTGTGCACATTTTTGTTCTCATATATTAGGTGTGCTGAGTCTTTAGAAAGGTTTTACATTTTTAAAATGGTAGAGATTACAGAATTATTTCTGGTGACATTTTTTTAACAATGTGGAGACCACCAACACATTTTCAGATTACCTTTTGTTTTTCCCATGTATTTGAACCTTTCATAAAGTTAAAACATAGGTTTGTACATTAAGGATTATAACAGGAGTTTGAAGTAAAGGAAACAATCAGCCAGATATTAAACACGAGCTAGTCTAAGGAAACGACAGTGACAATTCTTCTTATTCCCCTCTGAGTGAGCTTCAGTTCATTATTTTCCTTCTAAACTCAGCCTGGTAACAGAAGGCAAGGAAGTAGTTGGACAGTTCAATCCAGGATTATTTTCCTTATTTTTCTTATTGTGGTACCACTTTTCTCAATATTGCCAAAGCACAAAACCCAAATGAGCTCACTATCCCCATTTATTTTTGGTTAGTTTTGAAACAACTTCTCACTATACAATGTACCTTGAAATCATTCCTTCTTTCCATTTTCTCTGCTACCAATTATCTTCATCACAAAACTGGACTGTACAACTTCATACTTAGTCTACTCCCTGTCTCTTTTCTCTAGCCACACTGGATATCACCAACAGACTTATTTTCCTAAAATCCTACTATCACTGTATTTCTTATTCCAACACCTTTGATGGCTCCCTCCATTCCTACAGAGTAAAATCTACTCCTTGTTCTGATATTTGAAGCCTTTTATAATCATTTCACCATTTGTCTTTCCAACTTGGTCTCCAAGCACTCATGGAAACCCTCAATTCCAGCCCCCAGTGATCTTCCTTATTCTTCACCTTTCTTCCAACATAATTTCTAAACCCTAATACATCCTCCCTGCTCCCCACTTTGCCCTATCCAAATTGTACTTACTCACTGAATAATCACTGCAAACCTTCCATGTGCCAGGAGGGATCATACCCATTTCCCCCAGAACCTTCCCATCTGTATTCTCATTACAGTCTTTCCCGCTTTTAAACTCTAAAGAAACTGTGTACCCTACGTCCTTGGAATATCATACCATAAAGGTGAATCGTATTAAGAGGAAACTTGATCTGTTTTTCCTCTTAAGCTTTTCACATGGAACTATTCTAAAAGACAGTATTCTTTTCATCTTCTATTCTGAATGGACTCTTGGAGGACCTGGCTGTCCATATGAATTTTCTTTTTCTTTTTTTATTCCTGTTTTCCACCATAATATAAAATAACTTCAGAATTTAAAAACAACAAAATTGAAATTAACCAATGCATAAAAGATTCCCCTCTCAATAGTAATTACAGATTGGACCACGAAGCTTACCTCCTCACAGGTCTCAGGTGGCAAAACATTTCTGAATATGTATGTACATCAACTTCCAGGCATCCATTAATTGCTTAAAAAAGTTAAGAAGATACCACAAATGAACAAGTGGAATTTGAAATTAACAACACATTACCATTTATATTATCACCCCAAAGTATGAAATAGGTATTAATCTAACAAAATATGTATAAGATCTATATGAAAAACACTACAAAATTCTGACGAAAGGAATCAAAGAACTAAATAAATGGAGAGCTATTCCATGTTCATGACTAGGAAGACTTAATATTGACAAAATGTCAGCTCTTCCCAACTTGATCTACAGATTCAATGCAATCTCAATCACAATCCCGGCGAGTTCCTTTGACAAGGGAACTTGACAAAGGTAATCCAATGAAGCAGTCTTCAACAAATGACACTGAAACAACTGGATATATACATACAAAAAAAAAAAATTAACCTAGACACAGATCTTATACCCTTCACAAAAATTAACTCAAAATGGATCACAGATCTAAATGTAAAATGTAAAACTATAAAACTTCTAGAAAATAACAAAAGAGAAAACCTAGATGACCTTGGGTATGAAGATGACTTTTTAGACACAACACCAAAGGCCCAATACATGAAGAAAATAATTGATAAGCTGGACTTCATAAAAATTGAAAACTTCTGCTCTGCAAAAGACAATGTCAAGAGAATAAGCCAGGCCACACACTTGGAGAAAATATTTGCAAAAGACACATCTGCTAATAAACTGTTATACAAAATATACAAAGAGCTCTTAAAATTCAACAATAAGAAAACAAACAACATGGTTAAAAAGGGATAAAAGACCTGAACAGACACCTCACCAAAGAAGACATAAAGATGGCAAATAATCATATGAGAAGACGTTCAATATCCTATGTCATCAGATAATTGCAAATTAAAACAATGAAGTACCACTACACACCTATTAGAATGATCAAAATCTAAAACACTGACAACGCCAAATACTGGCAAGGATGTGCAGCAGCAGGAACTCTCATTCACTGCTGGTGGGGGTGCAGAATGGTACAGATGCTTTGGAAGACAGTTTGGCAGTTTCCTCTCTCACCATACTATCTCTCTCACCATACTATCATACTATCATCATACTACTCTCACCATACTATCCAGCAATTGCACTCCTTGGTAATTAATTCACCAAGTGAATTGAAACTTATGTCCATACAAAAACCAGTACATGGATATTTACAGATGCTTTATTCATAATTGCCAAAACTTGGAAGCAATCAAGATGTCTTTCAGTAGGTGAATGGATAAATAAACCATGGTACATCCAGACAACTGAATATTACTCGGGCTAAAAAAACAAAAAAAGCTATTAAGCCATGAAAAGACATGGAGGAAACTTAACTACCTATTATTAAGTTGAAGAAATCAATCTGAAAAGGCTACATACTGTATAATTCCAACTATGTGATATTCTGGGAAAAGCAAAAGTATGAAGACAATATAAAGATCAGTGGTTGCCACAGGTTGTTGGGGAGGGAGGGATGAATAGGCAGGGTACAGAAGATTTTTAGGGCAGTGAAACTACTCTGTATGATACTACAGTGGTGGAAATGTCATCATACATTTGTCAAAACCCTTAGAGTGTGCATTTTCAAACAACAATGGATACATCAATTTAATTTTTGGTTGACTGGTGTGGCAAGAGTTTCTTGTATACAGAATGCATTTATAGGTATTCATTTAAATGTTAAAAAGGTGATTTTATTTAACCATTTACATTGATATTTTGAGACAAATAAACAGATCCAGAAAATACTTCTACCACCATGAAGATTTCTGAGATCAAATGGAGATACAATAAGGAAAAAAAGAACCATTTGGACTATTTGAAGTTTCAGTGTTATCAGTGAGGGACTGAATTCTCACCAAACGTCATCACGAAGTATTATAATAACTGGAATAATCTAGACTTACTTAAGATAGTATAGGTACAAGGCTCAAAGCTTGCAAAGAAAAAAAGACTAGAAGAATATACATATGCAATCTGTAATGACTATCCCTAGGTGGTAGGATATTAAGTGCTTTAAATTTTTTTATTTCCTAGTTTACTTACAATGAACATGTAGAATATGTTCTTTAAAAAAAAAATCAAAGCTTTTAGCATACAAATTAAACAAGCAAAATTAGTCTAGCAGGAAATGAGTATTGTTCATCCAGTATTTAAGAAAGGCCATCAGCCCAGGGCAGTATGTCTCAGGACAGTCCTGGACTGTGGTCCCAATTTAGCTCAAGAAGAGAGCTCTCCATACTTACACATAACAAGATTTCATTTTTTATATTACTAAGAAAATTTATGCCATTTAATTGCAAAAGTATACTGATGAATTGGCTAAAACTGTGGATAAGAAACAATGAATAATACCTGAGAGGCACCTGATCATCTAAGAATACAAATGGTAATCAGATGAAATAACATGCAACCAAGCTCTAATTAACCAGCATCTGTTATTCAGCATAAAATGATCCTGTAAATTAGTAAAGCCTTGAAAAGCCAAAATTACTGAACAGCAAAGTTGCACTTAGGCCTGTGTTTGCAACAATGCAACATGGTTTTAATTGTTTTTTGCAGTAATATCTTAGAAGTTCATAAAATCAAAATGTCTCCATCTGATGAATAATATAGTGATCCAAATGACATTCTCTGCTCTACATTTTCACACACACACAAAATATCAGTAACAAACATAACATTGAAAAGACACTGTTATAACTTGAAATTTAAAAAATGTTTTGAATTTTGAAAGTTAAAACATACTTTTTAGTATGCTTTTTTGGTCTTTTCAGATAAAAAAATCTGAAACTAGCTGGGTACAGTGGCGTGCCTATAGTCTCAGCTACTTGTGAGGCAGAGGTGGGAGGATCACTTGACCCCGGAATTTGAGGCCAGCCTACGCAACATAGTGAGACACCCCTTCTCTCAGGGCCCCCGACCAAAAAAAAAAAAAAAAAAAAAATCAATCAATCAACCTGAAACCAATTTAGAAAAGACTAGGTGCTTCAAATTTGATTCATAAAGAATTTTAGAAGCAGGCAGCCAAGATACATTGTTCAGAAGCAGCTTATAAGATTTGTCTTAAGAGTTAGCTCAAACAGTAAAATTGCAAAAATTAGAGAATGCACCTGCTATGGTCTAAATATTTGTATCTTCCCAAATTCATATGTTGAAACCTAATCACCAGTGTGATGGTATTAGGAGGTGGGCCTTTAGGAGATGGCTAGATCATTAATGCCAATATAAAAAAAGGCCCACAGAGTGCCCCTTCCACTATGTAAGGTTACAGGAAGACAGGCTGTCACCAGACACTAAATATGCAGACACCTTGATGCTGGACTTCCCAGCTCCAGAACTGTAAGAAATAAATTTCTATTGTTTATACACTACCCAATTTATGGTATTTTTGTCATAGCAGCCTGAAGAGACTAAGACAATATCATTAAAGACTCTTAATCATGGAGCATAAATTATGTCGTACATAAGACAGAAACATGGAGCACATCCTAGAAGCACTTATATCAAAAATATCAAAGCAAAAAAAAGTCCTGTAAAGTACTGATCTTTAGTTGTCCAGATTCACTTTCTAATTAGAGGGTATAGCTAACCTACTCCTGGGCAATGGCTAGTAAAGGACATTAATACTTGGAAATGTGACAACAGATTTTCCCAATGAAAATAAAATGCTCTCAAATACAAGTCTAAACATTAAATCACAGTTTCTAGATTTAGAAAGAGAACTAAAAAAAAAAAAAATTACAGGTTGAGAGTTAGGTGTTTTCTACTTGCTTTTTTTTTTTTTAAGTAGGCTATTTCCTAAAGAGGTTCACCCTTCAGTAAAGAGCATTAGAATCTAGGCCTGTTCTATCTATTAAAAAGGTAGCCAGCCACTGGCCACATGTGGCGACTGAGCACTTCAAATGTGGTTAGTGTAAATGGAGATGTGTTAAGTGTAAAGCATCCACTGGATTTTAAAGATGTAATACAAAGACAGAATGTAAAGTATCTCATTAATAATTTTTATATTGGTTACATGTTGAAATAATTTATTAAAATTAATTTCACTTTTTACTTTCTTAAAAGTAAAACACAACTTAGATTTAATTGTCTTTTGTAATTTACTGTTAGAAAATTTTAAATTATATCTGAGGCTCACATTATATTTCTATTTCTAAGCCAATGCAAGGCAAAACCACTTTAAGTTCATGTGACACTCAGAGTAGGTAGTGTACACAATGGTTAGGAAAGGGGAGCCGAAGAATCTGAGACTAGTCTTCAAATCTTGACTTTTGTACTGACTGAACAAGCAAGCTCAAGTTACATCACCTTCCTGAGTCTAAGAGCAAGCTCAAGTTACATCACCTTCCTGAGTCTATTTCCTCATCTATTCAATAATACATGTATTAAATACTGATACATGTTAATACTAACACATATTTACTACAAAAGCCATTTCTTTGTAAATTAGCCTATGTGCAATTCATAAATAGAGGAAAGATTTTATATCACATGCATTTTTTCCAAGCATGTTAGTGATCTGAAGTGGTCAGAGGTGGACTTTCTACAATTAAAAAGGCTTTAGCAATGTATAAAGATCTTAAGGAAAAAAAATTAAATCTCCCAGTAGTTTCTTCCTTTGGTTTAAAAAGCAGATGGTTAGTGGCTTCAAGTATGGCTGCATTTCCCACTACATCAAATAACCTGGGAAGGTGCTAGTGTGGACAACAAAGCTGAAGATTTCCAAGTCTTTTTAAAAAAACTGATTGATAAGGCTACTTCTAGATTAAAACATTAATTTTTATGAAATTGGTCGAAACTAGATTTAATTGTACTAGTATGTTTATTAGGTTATGATTTTTGTTAGGGCTCTCTAAAATTCTGTAAGTTTTGAGTGGTGTGTATTTTTCTTTATAAGCCCTGTTACTTTAGTGTATTCTCTTGCAGAATATCAGGATTTCCAGCAATGCATGTATGGCATTATAGCAGAAACACCTATGTTATATACTGTCACTCCAAAATGCCCTGTAATTCCAAATTTTTATTTTATTGAATTTTGTCTTTCTTTTGTAAAAAAGGAAAAATTATACTTCTAATACTAGCAATAAAAATACCAAATTAATACAAATGAGAGAACAATAGATATATGAATTGCTGTTTGGCCTTTACCTGATGCTCACTAGAGTGAAGTGGACAGTATATTTCAGAAAAAATGGCTGAAAGACATACAAAATGCTAGAAATAGTCATTAAAGCCTTTCTAAAAGGTGAAATGTAATTTAGAACATTATAATTATTTTTTAGCTCTCTGGATATGGAATCCCACATTTAACTTTTTGTATGCTTTCAAGAGAATGTTAGTTACCAAAGTATAGGCTACCTGTGTCACAGGATTTTTGTGAAGCTTAAGTAAAATAATGTACATATAAGGCAACATTTGACAAATAGAAAATTCATAAAAGTGGCAACTATTGTTTTGTTTTTTTTGTTTTTGTTTTTTTTTTTTTTGAGACAGAGTCTCACTCTGTTGCCCAGGCTAGAGTGAGTGCCGTGGCGTCAGCCTAGCTCACAGCAACCTCAAACTCCTGAGCTCAAGCGATCCTCCTGTCTCAGCCTCCCGAGTAGCTGGGACTACAGGCATGCACCACCATGCCCGGCTAATTTTTTCTATATATAGTTTTAGCTGTCCATATAATTTCTTTCTATTTTTAGTAGAGATGGGGTCTCGCTCTTGCTCAGGCTGGTCTCGAACTCCTGAGCTCAAACGATCCGCCCACCTCGGCCTCCCAGAGTGCTAGGATTACAGGCGTGAGCCACCGCGCCCGGCCGCAACTATTGTTATTATATAACTTAGGGTGTATTAAAAACTGCAGAATTCTTTTTTGCACCTTATGTGGGCTTACATATAGATTGAACATGCAGTCAAATATAACATTTTATCTGAAAACAAATTTTGTGATTGGAAAACTCAGAATTATCACAATAAGGGTACAATACCTCAAAGTCTTAAAAAAATGCAATGTGGTAGGTAATTCTGTCAAGGCTATACATACAGGTCAAAAACCATGATTTCATTTCATTAATAATTCTCTAGGAAAAATATTTTGAATTTAACAGAATAAAAAATGGCTAATTGTTCATTTTTACTATTTCAAGACAAAGTTAACACTTGCGTAGTAATAAAAACACAAGTTTTGATGGAAGTATCATTCCTCTCTTCAAAAACAAAACAAAACAAAACTGAAGTGAGTATAATAAAGTTATATTGTACTGTGGGAACTGCCTTTCCATGAATGAATACTGATTTTTTTAAAGATAGTGTTCATTGGGGGATGGAGGAACAAGAGGAAAATGGAGGAGAAACGAGAGGGAATATGACTTCTTTTCCTTTATCCAACAATTCTCCTCTTCTGTAATACAATGGTAGCGGATTCATATTTCTAGAGGAAAATGCCTATATACATAAAAAGATATTCAGTAAATAATTCTGATATCCACTTAACTAAACATTGTTCTAAGATGAACATTTCCTATACAAATCATTGGAAAAATTAAAAATATGCTCTGGTTCTATTTAAGAATGGAAACTGATGTTTCCCCTTGGAGTCCTATGAGTATTTCTCATAAACTCTCCCTTAAGAGTGGGCTCTGAAGACTAGGTGACAGAGAAGGCATGACTATATCAGGATCCAGTTTTGGAAAAGAGAAAAGGGATAAGGGAATAAGGGAAGAGAGAGAAAAAGAAACAACTTTTAGGGCAGTGGTTCTCAAAGCAGCGCATTACCAGGAACCTGTGAAAAACGCAAATTATTAGGCCCCACCACAGTCCTGCAGAATCAGAAACTGGGTGGAGTCCACGAATCTATTTCAACACACTCTCAGGGGGTTCTGATGCAAACTCAAATTTGAGAACTGATGCTTTAAGAAATCCTTCTGATATTATCACCGCAGAGGATTCTGGGATATGTTAGGAAGCTTTTAAGCTTTAACACTTTAAAAATAATTGTTTAATACAAACTTACGGAAAGATTTTTAGATACTCAATTGTATGCTAAAAATTAAATGAAGATTTTAAGTTTTTACTTGAACTAGTTCTTTGTTCTCTGTATGGTTTACCTACTTTTGAGATTAAAAAGATAAAATTCTAAGTGGAGTCAATGTCAGAGTCCAGCAGGTTGGCAGGCATGGCTGCCTGCCTTTTCCTAAGGCACAGATCTTGGGTTAGTCCTCTACTTTGTAAGACCAGGACCCAATTTTATCACTTCAGGCAGAAATAAGCAGGCCCTGGGAAAACTAAATCAGAAGGGGCCTGACTGATAAGTAGACATCAATTTTTCAATTTACTTTGAGAAATATAACTGCTAAGAAGACTACAAAATTCAGATCTAATGTTCTTTCTCTTACAGCACTAACTACACAGAAAATCAAATTACTATCAGCAGAGTAGAGTTGGGTGCTCCCATTTGCTTCGTGACACCAGCACCAAAAGCCTGGGGCATGCACATCAATTGTAGGGTTCTTGTCTTCAGATAAATTCTTACGTGGGTGATTTCTGTCCATATTGCACTTAGCTCACTATCCTTCCATTTGGAAAAGGCCTCTGGCATCCTATAAAATAACTAGCGAGGTTACACTCTCCTATCAGGCTTGGGAAGTATTCTGGGTCTTTCATTCACCCATTCATCAACATTTATGTATCAGGTCCTATGTAAAGCACTGGGAATAGAAAAATATTAATACAATTCCAGTCCTCAAGAAACTAATAGTCTAGGAGAGAAAGAGGACTGGAAAAACAAACACAAGCAGATAATTATAAAACAATGCAGTAAATGCAACGATACACGCACAGAATACGAGAAACTCCCAGGTGTTACACCTAGAATGGGGTTTGGGGACTCTCTGGAAAGCCTTCCAAGGAGATGGTGTCCTTCACAGATCAGGTGAGGAGGCAGAACACCGGAAGGATACAATTTATTTACAAACCATTGTAAATTACTACCTTAATCCACTTAATAGTGACATTAGCTAATATTTCATAAAATGAAAATTTCTAATTTCAATCTAAATTCTGTGCAAAGGGAGGCATTAAATTTGTGCAGCTTCGAACTAAATTTGGTGGAAAGATATCTAAATTGGTGAAAAACCCAAATTAGGAAATAGTATAAGTAAAACTTGTTTTGCTTAAATGACTTTCGATAGACACAGTCTGTCAAGCAGAGGTTCTAGGATGGGGCTTTGGCCATTTGGCACAATTTTTATTTGAACCTAACTTACTTTTAAAAAGTTAATCTCATGCTACTCTCATTTTAAGTTCCCTTAGCGGCTATCTTGTAAGGTTTCTGAAAGCAGTTTGTTCCACCAACGAGGGATAAAAGCTGGCAATTTTCACTGCTTTTCAGTTGAATATGTACTTCTTAGGGTAGGGAAAAAGGCAAAGAAAAAGAAGAGCAAAAGCAGGAAATGCTATTAGATAAATTAACCTAGATTGTGTAGCTTCCTTTTTAAAATCTCTATGAGATTTAAATCCTAACAATTTCCTGTAAATCAAAGACGTCGGGAAAATATAACAGTCGGAAACAACCAAACCAAAATCATCTTTGCGTTCTCATTTCAACGCGAGTTTAAACAGATGCGAAGCGGACACTCCAGCCCTGGCATTGCCTCGGCTCAGAAGTTAGCACGTTGAGCTAAGGGTGGCTCTGAGCACGTCCCTCCGGCCCCTTCACTCCCCTGAGAGGAGCCGGAGTGCACCGCCGGAGCCCCTCCCCTCTTGCCCCTTACAGTTCTGGCCAGAGTCCGACGCGAGGGCTGAGTCCGACCAGTTCCACCTCCTACCCTGAACCAGCAGGGAGGACGAGCGCTCCTGCAGGCCTGTGCGGGGGCGCATGCGCACAGCGCTAGTCGACCAACCCGCGCGCGCCGCAGAGCCCGAAGCTCCCACCTGCCCTCGCCACACTGGCGACTGGCGCTGACAGGATCTTACCCGCAGTGCTCTCCGAGCTCCCACCCCTGAAATCCCAGCTGGGCACGCACGGCTCCACCCGCCCCCAATACCCTCCACCCACGGCGGCAGCAGGTAGCTCGAGGCGAACCCAGTCAGGGGGCGGGCCGCAGGTCGCACTCCCATTGGTTGGAGCGTGCCAGGCCTTCCCCCCAAGGCGCCTGCGCGCAGCCAGGGGCGGGGGTTAAGCCCTCCCCGGTGCCCTGCCCCGGGTGGATGTCCGCGGCCTCTCGACCGCTCCGCCTTCCCCGCGAGCTTCGAGGCCCCTACCCCTCCACCTACTTACCCGCCGCCCTGAGGGGCCTCCGCGCGCTCCGCTGAAAGCTTTAGGAGGCGCAAAAGAACACTCTCGAGATACGTAAGACTAGGCTGGAGGGAGTCGGAAACTGATTGGCCGGTCGCCGGGGAACCTGGCCCGAGGGTTGATAGGAGGGCGGGAACTGAGAAGGGCGACCGAGCACGCGCTGGAGCCTAGAGAGTGGGGACGGGCTGCCAGGGGCGCGCGCATGCGCCAGGCTGCCCTCTGCCCGCCCCACCCCGCCCCGCGGGCGCCCTGGGAAGGGTGAGGCTGCGAGGTGTAGTTCTTGGAGCTGAAGCTTTAGCCACAGATTTTAAATGTCTCATGGAAGTATCTCCTTTGGTTTTCCTTGTATAAATATAGCTAACTTTTAAACACTTCTTTCCTCCGGCTTTTTTTCACACTTTGGCCCCTTCAGTATCTGGATATCTTTAAACGTTAACAATTCTCCAGTCGGCATGGCCTTTTTACTGTTAGTTTTATTTTGCTCCGGTATTTTCGATTTGCCCCAGAAACTGCCACACATGAAATCGGGCAAATACAGTAACTACCCTTTTTTACCTTTTGGCACTGTTGACAGGCAAAAGATGCCTCTATTTGTTACAGCGCTAAGGCTCCCGACTTCTCATTAGAAACCAATCCGGTCACTTGTGGTCCATTCCACCCAATCCCATTTTCCCTAGAAGCTTAATGTATCATCCCTTCTCTCGTGCATCTTCATCCTAATATATCTTTGCCACCGGCATTTAAACCGTAGCATATTTCTCTTCCTGTCTTAAGAATTTCAGTTACCATTTGTAGAAATGACTAATTTATAATTGCCCACTTGCTAGTCTCCACTTCTCTTCAAAGGCGCCTCAAAATGATCTCCAAGCCTATTTCAGAGTTGTGCCATTTAAGTAATGGCAGTTATAGTCTCACCCAGTCTGCTCATACTAAGGAACTGGGCATGTTTCTTGACGTCTGCCCCACTTCCCATATTCCATTTGCGATACTATTCCACATTTCATTCATAGTAATAAGGCATTTTGCTAAGTGCTAGGATTTAACTTTTCTGGTCTTGTGAGGTTATAGACTTACTCCAATGATGCCATCATGTACCATATTTGGGGAATTCCCTTAGGAAATACTTCCAATCTCCTTAGTCATAACTTGTTTTACTACTAACTTTGTTCAGACTTTTTTCTCTAAATTTTAAATATGGTTTAAAGTATCAAATTAAAAATGAGGATTACCACCTTGGAGGATGTGCTACAAATTCTTTTTTTTTCTGAGACAGAGTCTCACTCTGTGGCCCAGGCTAGAGTGCCGTGGCGTCAGCCTAGCTTACAGCAACCTCAAACTCCTGGGCTCAGGCGATCCTCCTGCCTCAGCCTCCCTAGTAGCTGGGACTACAGGCATGCACCACCATGCCCGGCTAATTTTTTCTGTATATATTTTTAGTTGTCCATATAATTTCTTTCTATTTTTAGTAGAGATGGGGTCTCGCTCTTGCTCAGGCTGGTCTCGAACTCCTGAGCTCAAACGATCCACCCGCCTCGGCCTCCCAGAGTGCTAGGATTACAGGCGTGAGCCACCGTGCCCGGCCTACAAATTCTGAAGATGACTTCATAAGAGGAGTTTTAACTTCCTAAGGTGGTTTGGAAGGAGCAATCTCTGTTTAGATATTTAAGTTCTGGTATGTTTGTTTAAAATATTTCCTTTCGTTATATCTAATGTAACATACATAAATTTTCAAAAATCATATAGTATTCTAGGATACACTAAAAGAAAACTATTCTGAGGGTAATTTAAAATTTTTTGTATAATTCAGAATGTACTCTGGAATTTTAGTGCTCAAGTCATTTTTCAAAATTATTTTATTATTCTCAATTACAGATGTAGAATAGCTTTAGAGACTGGACTGAGTACACACCAAACCTAGTTCATACCCTCAAAGGTTTTCCTGAAAACTCCAGTTACCTCCTTGCATATTTTCCCTTTTATGTCTCCTTCTTACTAAACACTGCACAGTTTATGGTTTTTCACCATTTGGATTTCAGAATAATAGGGATTTACTGTATTTAGGTTCTCCTAAATTAAAGTCAAAAAGTAATTTGGAAAATCACTTTTCCGTATCGATAAAACCATTAAAAATATGAAGAAATTTTTAGTGCTTGAAAACTATGTTAACTTGTAAGTCAATAAAGAGCAAAAGCTGAATATAGTGAAAACTGTCTTTATTTTTATTGCCTTTTATTTTCAACAATGATTACTTGAACTTAAAAAAAAAAAAAAAGCCTGTATTAACTAATGGTTACTGAAAAGCCAAACCTTTCCAGCCCACTTCATATTTTCTTTCAACCATTTCAGGGCAGAACAATGTTCCAAACTATAAACCTGTTCCTTATTAACATTGACAGTCATGTGCTTAATGAAAAGCTTTGGATCCGATATACGAGCAGCCATAATTAACCTTTCTACTGCAGCTTGATAATCATCCTTGCTCCGAGATTTGTTTTCTTCACACCTATAAAATGAACACCTCACAACATTAGAAACTCTTAAAAAAAAAAAAAAAGCTAACTGGTTTCTTCAAAAGATAGTCATTTATATTTATTGGTACTAAGCTATGATGGTCTTTTTACCGTATTCTTCTAAAAGTGGCTTTCAAACTTTTTTGACTATGACTCACAGTAAGAAAGGCATTTTAGATCATGACCCAGTATATATACCTTCATATATAAAAAAGGAAATAAGTTTCGCAAAACAAGACTTACCCTGATGACAATGTACTCTATTTTCCTTTATTTTTAAATAATGGTTGTAACACCCTAAATTAACTTTACCACACAAAGAGGCTAGGCTGCAACCCAGTTTGCAAAACACTGATTTAGAATACACCTAATTATCTATATCTTTGTAATTTCAAAATTAGTAATGGCATAGTTATTCACCATACTACATAAAATATTTAATGTAATCAAGTTTAGAATTAACGTTCACATGTTAGTTTTACCTTGATATTGGCTATTTTTAGTTAAAAGAAAATACTTAATATGTAGCTAACTTTTGGCAATAGAATTGTATGGCTATATGCCTTTATTAAATTTCTGATGATTTTCTTCAGTTCTGACTTAAGGTACTTCACTTAAGTGCTAGAATTTACTTTTCTAGTAACTTTTCTACCAGGCTCCATCTGCCATCAATCGTGACTGCATTTACTTGCATAATAAAATTCATACACTATGGTAGTTTTTCCTCTGGGGTAGGGAGAGGGAAGTATTTAAAATAGAGATGTGGCTACTATATTAGGTATCACACCTTTAGGGCCCAGCAGCAAGTTCTGAATATGAGCCTATCTGCATTAATACCACAGTGTGGTCCACAGAGTGATGGGAGTGAGGACTTGCACTTGAAACAGGAATCAGTGGTTACAGAGAGGAAAGACTGGGAAGGTTCCTTCTAGTACATTTGAGCTTAGAAAGAGATGCTCAGGAATATATATGGTAGATTGGACAGATGTCAACTATGCAGTTTTCAGAAGTCTAAAGATGAATAAAATTCTCTCTCATAGAGGTTAATGTAATGACAAGGTAGGGCTCAGCCTGACTATAACAGAGTAAACATATTGGCTTGGACAAAATCAAAGATCTAGGCATGTCACTAGTTATGCACTAGGGTTACAAATATCCCCCAAAATTCAACAATGAATAAAAAGGTTATATACGTGCACAGAATGGAAAGCTATGAGAAAACCAAGCCCTCATCAGGATGATGGGGAGCCCAGATGCCTCATGCCACTACAGTGCACAGCAGTGAATAAGGAAGTCCTCAGAAAAGAATTATAAGAAAAAAGGCTAACTTTAGTGAGATTTTTTTTTTTTTTAAAAAACATGGAACTAAAATAAATTATTTCCTAATTCTGCCCCCGTAGGTGTGGGATAGACTAAAAGATTTGCCTATAACAAATACAAGAAAGCAGAAGTGACACAGTGTGCCACTTTGGATACTAGGTTGTTGGATGATATCTTCATAGGTCTCTTGGATTTCTGGAAGTTTTTTGAGAGACACTGATACCTCTTGTTCTAAATGTCAAGGACATTTGGAGACAGTGTCTCCTTCTGGAGCAAAGGACAGGTTTGCTTATTACCCATTATAAAAGATCTAGGTTCCCTAAGCTTGGGATTCTTCTCTCCTCTTACAGAACCCAGGGCATGTGCAAGTATCCACGTGGGCCATCTGTGGGACTTAGGAACAAGAAGAAATGATGCAAATATGCATATAATCGTGCTATTTGCTGTACCACAAGTGATAAAATCTCTGTCTCCAACACAGGAGAGTCTTGTGTCTTATGTTAGCATCCATGAAACTGTGGCAGGCTAAGTTGCAGCTTGCAAACAGGGTAAAATCTCAGACCCTCACAGTTCTTGCTTGATATAGGTCACAAAGACACTGCAGCTTTCTCCTTGATTTTTCTTTCCTGGATCACTCACTCTGGGAGAAGTTAGCTATCATGTCATGAAGACATTCAATGAACCTAAGGAGAGGCCCATGTAGCAAACTGAAGCTTCTAGTGAAGAGACATTTCAGCGAGCCATCTAGGAAATGGATCCTCCAGCCGTAGCCAAGCTATCATGGAGGTGACTGCAGCTCCTGACATCTTGACTCTAACTATGTGAAAAACTGTGAGCCACACACAAGTTCCTGAGCCAGAACCATCCAGCTACACTGCTCTGAAATTTCTGACCTATAGAAACTAACATACTGTTTTGCTATTTTAAGTCATTAGGTTTTGGGATAATTTATCACACAGTAACAGATAACGTGATATTCAATCAGATGGTCTGGTTTGTAACACCAGTGAACTGAAGCAAAATTCTTATCAAGAAGCTCTAAAACCGAAGTCCCAGGAGGTCTTTATATTTCAAGTTTCCTGGATAAGGCTGACAAGAAATTAGAGTGGTATAAGTCTAAATTCTGAGACTTTGAACAAAATTATTTGAAAAAGTGTTACTCTGGTCCAATACTCACATTATAATATTTATGCACGCATAACATTTTACAATATAGATACTAGGCTGATGGCTTTATCTTCAACAGTATTCTTGACTGAACCTAATAAATTATCACATATTTCCCTTTTAGTCCTAGTCCTTAGATCTTTTGGGCTGACCAAAAAGATAAAGACCTTTTAGGTACTGATCTCTAAACAGAAGCAAGGTTGGTACCTAAAGAGAATCCATCTCTATGCACATGGAACTATATTTTTGAAGTCTCTAAGGTGTTTACTGAATGCTACTAACTCATTTGGTTTTAAGCCTCCAACAGGTCTAATCCTTTTTTAATTTAAATGTTACCTAAGTTTACAACATACACAAAATACATACATATATACACACACACACACACACACACACACACATATATAAAAATACATAAAATATTTACATCCTAGGGTGGGTCTGGCGAGCCATGATTTGCATTCAGAATGCAGTTAAATCAACCAACCTTTTCAAAACTATCTGCAGTGTCTGTGTAGAAGTTCCAGGACTCTGAATACTACTAGCATTAGATACCAGGAAGATTTCAATAGCTAAAAGCATTTCAATCTCAGATAAATAAGAAGGAATCAGTAGAAGTTTTCGGTATAAATTTCCCTCCAATGGTGGGTAGCAACCCAATGAAAGAGCACCTGAAAATCAAATAATAGGTCAAACTTTACTAAAACTCCAATAGGTAAAAACCTAGACTTCTAAAATACTCACAGGTGATAATTACTTACATTATAGAATAAACCTTCATATTAAAAGCAGATTTATTACACAAATTACATGGTATTGAGCTTATCCTAGTACATGTAAAATTCTTTGTAAAATGCTTTTTAAATATTAGATATGAAGAAATAAAAAAATACATTCTGGAAAATCATGGCAAATGCCATTTATTTTAAGCCACAGTAAATACAACATAATTTAAGAATAA
The DNA here is from genome assembly GCF_041146395.1 of Eulemur rufifrons. Taxonomy (NCBI): domain Eukaryota; kingdom Metazoa; phylum Chordata; class Mammalia; order Primates; family Lemuridae; genus Eulemur; species Eulemur rufifrons. The sequence continues at coordinate 150,760,054 of NC_090989.1, forward strand.
CTAAAAAATAGCTACTTGGCTTTTGTTTTTTTATGGGGTGCAGTCTAGTAGCAGCTACATACATTTATAATTATGGCCTATATTGAATAATAAATCCAAAATGTAGAAAGAAAAAAAACTGTGTGAAGATTTTACTTGATTATTAATTATTGATAGTATTTTTGAGTATACTTATTTATAGTGCCATTATAGTTTGTGCAATATTTACTGTTCCTACTATACATCTGGCATTGTGCTAAGCACTAGATATAAAATGTATTTCCACCCTGTAGCTGCTCAGTGTATTGTAGCTATATTCACCAATTCATGTTCTAAAAACTTTACTTTTCAAGAGGAGAGATTTAACTTTTAAATTGTTTAGGTGCTTATTAGAAGTAATATATAGTGAAATCCCCTTTAAAACTCCTAGGACACCCAAATTGTATACAGGTAATATTATATTTTACTGAAACTAATTTAAATCTGTATTTAAATTTGTTTAAAATGTTTTGTTAAGGTAAGTTTCTTCAGGGGCATCCAAATAGGAAAGGAAGAAGTCAAATTATCCTTGTTTGCAGACAATACGATATCTATAGGAACCTAAAGATTCCACAAAAAAACTACTAAAACCGAAAAATAAATTCATTAAAGTTGTAGGATACAAAATCAACAAAATCAGTAGCATTTCTATATGCCAACAGTAAACAATCTGAAAAAGAAACCAAGAAAGCAATCCTATTTACAATAGCTACAAATAAAATGAAATACCTAGGAATAAGCTTAACTAAAGAAGTGAAAGATCTCTATAAAGAAAACTATAAAACACTGATGAAAGAAATTGAAGAGGACACACACACACACAAAATGGAAAGATATTCCATGCTCAAGGACTAGAAGAATCAATATTGTTAAAATGTCCATACTACCACTACCTCAAGCAATCTACAGATTCAATGCAATCTCCATCAAAATACCAATGACATTCTTCACAGAAATAGAAAAAATAATCCTAAAATTTATATGGAGCCAGAAAAGCCACAGCCATCCTGAGCAAAAAGAACAAAACTTATAATACAGAGCTTTAGTAACCAAAATAGCATGGTACTGACATAAAAACAGACACAGACGAATGGAACAGAGAACCCAGAAATAAATCAACAGATCTATATTGAATTTATCTTCAACAACATGCCAAGAACATAACAGTACAAAAAGGACAGTCTCTTTAATAAACGGGGCTGGGAAAACTGGATATGAATATGCAGAAGAATGAAACTAGAGCCTTATCTCTTGCTGTATACAAAAATCAAATAAAAATGAATTAAAGACTTAAATAAATCTGAGACCTGAAACTACGAAAACTACTAAAAGAAAACATTGGGGAAACTCGTCAGGACATTGGTCTGGGCAATGATTTCTTGAGTAATACCCGCAAAGCACAGGCAACCAAAGCAAAATTGGACAAATGGGATCACATCAAGCTATAAAGCTCGGCACAACAAAGGGAACAATCAACAAAGTGAAGAGACAACCCCCAGAATGGGAGAAAATATTTGCAAACTACCCATCTCACAAGGGATTAATAGCTAGAATATATAAGGAGCTCCAACAACTCGATAGGAAAAAATCAAATAATCTGATTAAAAAATAGGCAAATGACCTGAATAGACATTTCTCAAAAGACGACATCCAAATGGCCAACAGGTATATGAAAAAATGCTCAACATCATTAGTCATCAGAAAAATGCACATCAAAATTACAATGAGATATCATCTTAACCCAGTTAAAATGGCTTTTATCAAAAAAACAGGCTGGGCATAGTAGCTCATGCCTATAATCCTAGCACTCTGGGAGGTGGAGGCAGGAGTTTGAGACCAGCCTGAGCAAGAGCAAGATCCTATCTCTACTAAAAGTAGGAAAAAAAAAAAAAATTAGCCAGGCATGGTGGCGCATGCCTATAGTCCCAGCTAATCAGGAAGCTGAGGCAGGAGGATCACTTGAGCCCAGGAGTTTGAGGTGGCTGTAAGCTAGTCTGTTGCCATGGTACTTTAACCTGAGCAACAGAGCAAAATTCTGTCTCAAAAAAAAAAAAAAAAAAAGACAGCAATGAATGCTGGCAAGAATGTGGAGAAAGGGGAACCCTTGCACACTGTTGGTGGGAATTAGTGCAACCACCATGGAGAACAGTATGGAGGTTCCTCAAAAAACTAAAAATAGAACTACCATATGACCCAGCAATCCTATTGCTAGGTATATATCGAGAAGAAGAGAATTCAGTATATCCAAAAGATATCTGCACTCCCATGTTTATTGCAGCACTATTCATAATAGCCAAGATTTAGAATCAACCTAAGTGTCCATCAATGGATGAATAAAGAAATTATGGAAAATATACATGGTAGCATATTATATACCCATAAATATGAAACCCTGCCATTTGCAACAATATGGATGGAACTGGAGAACATTATGTTAAGTGAAATAAGCCAAGCACAGAAAGACAAATATTGCATGTTCTCACTCATATGTGGGAACTAAACATTAAAAACAACTAATGTCATGGAGACCAGGAGTAGAATGATGGTTACCAGAGGCTGGAAAGGGTAGCAGGGAATGGGGGATACAGTGGAGATGGTTAATGAGTACAAAAGTACAGTTAGATAGAATGAACAATATTTGATAGCACAACAAAGTGACTATAATCAACGATAAGTTAGGATATACTTTTTTTCTTTTTTTGAGACAGAGTCTTGCTCTGTTGCCCAGCTAGAGTACAGTGGCATCATCATAGCTCATTGCAACCTCAAGCTCCTGGGCTCAAGCGATCCTCCTGCCTCACCCTCCCTCGTAGATGGGACTACAGGTATGTACCACCACATCTGGCTAATTTTTCCTATTTTTAATAGTGACAGGATCTTGCTCTTGCTCAGCCTGGTCTTGAACTCCTGACCTCAAGTGATCCTCCTGCCTCGGCCTCCCAGATTGCTAGGATTACAGGCATAAGCCACTGCACCTGGCCTAAGGTATACTTTAAAATAACTAAAAAAATGGAATTGAAATGTTCTTAACACAAAGAAATGATAAATGCCTGAGGTGATGGATAACCCAATTACCCTGATTTGATTAATTCACATTGTATGCCTCTATCAAAACATCACATGTACCCTATAAAGATACACAACTATTAGGTACCCATAATTAAAAATAAAGGTTTTAATTATAAAAATTTAAAAAAATCTTTCTAATGTGGATAATGGCTAATCTTTGAGGATCCACTAAATGCCAGATACCTGTGCTAAACACAGATTTTTGTCTCATTTTAACCTGAATGATGTGCTACCTATGAAATTACGTCCAATTATTCCCATGTTATAGATGAGGGGCTTTTGGTAAGCACTCAGGCTCTCTAAGCCTGCATGGGAGGCTGGCCTTCTGGCTCAAGATTTTGGATGCCTAACCACTAGGTATTTCCATCTCCCTAGGTCACTGCCAGGAGAAACAAACTATTAACTCATTAACTTTACTAGCTATTGGGAGGTATAGTTTGCGTGCATTCTTGTTTTACTTTTCTGACCAGAAAACAAATGAATTAAATAGAAATGTACTAGTATTGTGTTTTCCCCTAAAATCAAACACGAGAAGAAAAAATTTTCACAGGGGGGAAATAATGGAAAGACATACTAATAGTATCTTCCCCTCCTGACTTTTGAGCTCTGAGAGAAAGGCAGTATTTTTAGGGTGAGGGAGAATAAATCAGGAGCATCAGAAAGGCAACTTTGCTGTCCCTGGAAAATTTCCTTCTAATTAGTCTGGAAATGAAGCAAGGCCAAGCCATCAAGAAAATGACAGATAACTCACAGAATGGACAAAATATCTGCAAGTCCTATATCTGACAAGTGACTTGTATCCAGAGTGTATATGTATGTATATGTATGCATGGGTGTGTGAATATTTACTTTTACAACTCAACAATAAAAAAATCCAATTAAAAAATGGACAGAGGATTTAATAGACATTTCTCCAAAGAAAATATACAAATGATCAATAAGCACATGAAAAGGTGCTCAACATCATTGGCCATTAGGGATATGCAAATCAAAGCCACAATATCACTGAACACTCACTAAGAAGGCTAAAATCAAAATCAAAAACACGGTAACAAGTGTTGGTGAAGATATAAGGAAACAAGAAATCCCACACATAGCTGGTGGGAATAAAAATATTAAATGGTGAAGTTTCCTTGGAAATCAGTTTGGCAGTTCCACAAAATGGTAAATATAGATTTACTGTATAGGCCAGCAATTCTTCTTCCAAGAAAAATGAAAGTGTATGTACTCACAAAAACTGGTATGTGAATCTTAAAAATAGCATAAAAAAATTCATGATAGCCAAAAAGTGGAAACAACTCAAATGTCCATCAACTGATGAATGGATAAACAAATTCCATATAACAGAACATTATTTAGCAATAAAAAGTAATGAAATATTCATACATGCTACAATACTGATGAAACATGAAAACATTATGCCAAGTGCCAGTCAGTCACAAAAACCCACATGTTAAATGATTCCATTTATGTGATATGTCTAGAATAGGCAAATTCACAGGGACAGAAAGTAGGTTAGTTGTTGCCTAGGACTAGGGTGAGGTGGGAAACACCTAGGGAATGGGGAATGAATGCAAATGTGTACAGGACTTCTTTTTCTGGAGGTGTTAACAATGTGTTAAACTTAAAGGGTGGCGATGGCTGCACTCTGAGACAACACCAAAAACCAGTGCAACATACACTTTAAATGGGTACATTTTATGGTATATGAAATTATATCAATAAAGTCATAAAAATGTTAAACAAAAAAAGCAAAACCATAGCCTTAACAAGGCCTTTATGAAAATTAGCCTTAAGCCCAAAATCAAGTACTATTAGACGTGACTATAAGGCATTGAAAGGCTTTTCTTCCAAGTGTAAGCTATGCCCAAAGGGAGTTCCAATAATATTTTAAATATTAACAATGTTAGGAAATGAGATGTTTTGAAGACTCATCAATGGCTATAAATTACTCATTGGTTTTATAATTCAGGTACATTTAAAAAAAACCAAAAAGACTCTTTAACCTTATTTGTGTAACTCTCAGAAGTTACACTGCATATGAAATAAGGCATAGTTGTGATGAGATAAAAGGAAAAGTTCCAATAAGGTACTGAGTTGTACACAGGCGTTAATTGCTTTAACACACTGCTTAAAAAACAGTTTAAAAGTAATTCTTATTAGACCTAAAAAGATTTTAGGGGAATGAGGAGTGACTACTAATGGATGTGGGGTTTCTTTTTAGAATGATGAAAATGTTCTAAAACTGATCATGATAATGGTTGCACAACTTTGTAAAAACATTGAAACCATTGAATTGTATACTTTAAATGGGTGAATTGTATTGGCATTTGAATTATACCTCAATAAAAGCTGTTAATAAAAATTTTAAAAAGAAATGATTAAGTTTAGCTGTTTTAATACAAAATTTTATTTCCAACTAAAAAATAGAAATATTTATAAGAATCTCATTTAAATGTTTGAGTTTATACTTTGTTTCTGTGGCACAGAAATACCTTATGATGGCATTTCCCCCAAGTTGTACAATTAGTTATTTGAAAAATAAATTACTCTCATTAACTTCAATTTTAAAAACTAAAATCAGGAAGTACAACACATAGTACATATATTTATGTGTACAGTGTGTATATGGTTTCTAGCAGTTTGTAGGGAAATAGTATTAAGAGTTGAAACATAACCACAAAATTGAAATGAGGTATTATGAACAAACAATTCTACCTTTCCTGTAAATTTGTGATCATTCTTTTTAAAAAATTCTGCTTTCAAAACTTCTTTTAATTATAGTCCACAATAAGAAATACATTTTACATAATGACCCAGTATATATATATGTATATATAAATGAAACGAAAATTTTACCAAATACTTAACCTTACTACCAGTAATACACTCTAGTATTTTCTTTCCCATTTCATTAGGGGAAAAAGTTACCTACTATCTGCTAAAGTGATCTCAGCTGGTACTCTGGAAAATACTTCCTGCTCACGTAAGAGTGGCTAGGATGTTTGACGCGTCTGGCACAGGATGATACACAGTAGGCACTCAAATGTTTGTTATATAAAGACAGTGTTAGAAATGGAAATTTAAGATTACTGCATGAAGGCAGAAAAAAATCTTTTCTAGATATAGATTCCACATGGGATTACTTTCTAATTAAAATATGTGCAAAGTGGCTGGGACTAGAGAAAGCACTAGTTTCCAGGCTTACCTGTTATAGAGAAATAGCTGTAAACAGATTAACAAAGTTCTATTACTAGAAGCCATGTGAAAAACGTTATATACCATGTTGCATTGTTATGATAGCCTCTGTCCTCCCTATGAGCCCTGCTGTCAGTTATTCTAAGTTATAAAGATCAGCGATACAGCAGAGATAAATACGTAGATATTTTTTAAACTTGATTCTACTTTTCTAATTGTTTCTAATTCTAATGTTTTACTCTTATACTGTTAATATTTATAAGATATGCCAAACTGGTTCAAATTTTGTCATTTATTTCCTTTGCTTCTCCTCTAGTGGGCATACTAATGTGCAAACAAGTAAAGATATAGTAATTGGAAACAAGAAAACAAGTTTGAAAAGAGAACACAGATCTGTTCACATCATTGCCTTAGAATATGTACCAACTGCTCCTTTTACATATATGAATATCTAATCTTAAATATTATAAATGAATCCTGGGTTAGAGAATAAAATTCAAAACCAATATATCAAATTAAAATTTTTAAAATTTAACTTACTTTTGTAGTGGGCTCTGGCTTTGAGCCATAAACAACTCCTTCCTAAAGAAGTAATTAATCTTCTAAGAAAGGAAAAATCAATAGGGATGCTCTTTGAAATCATGAATTCTGCTACAGAGGATGACACACCAAGACTGTTGCTTTCTATACAGGCATCTAGAAGTTTATTAAAAAGAAGGCTATACTGTGAGACCTCCACAGTTTCTGAAATGAAAAGAAAATTGATGTAATGAAATTAATTTATCTTAGTCTCTCAAACCCCCATCTTTTACTCCTTTCTAATTCCCTCTCCTCCCCTTGGCCCTTTCTTACCCACTATAGGAGTCACAGTCACTAAAATGCAATCACCTTACATATTCTCTAAGTAAGAAACAAAAAAAAAAAATCTGACACAAGTAAAACCATTCATTTCCTTTGTAATGGGGAATATGAAAAGAAGCTTGACAAAGATTTCAGAGGATGCATTAACACATCTCTATGTGATCCCTACATGTAACTGTGTATCTGTAGCATCTTGAATGGTATTGCAATTCTGTTTGCATTATATCTACAATTCCTGCCTTACCCTTATAATTCCCTTGACTAAAAATAAATCATCACCTAATAGTCACTCTCAAATTAAAAATAATTCTTCAGTGGATATTTCTATTCCTTCAGTCATTCTTAGAAGAAAGCGAAGTCATCTTAGAGACTTTCAACTCCTATTCCCTATATCCAGTCAGTTGGGTCCATAACCTAGGCTCTAGGTCTTTATCACTTTAGGATCTTTCAGTGGTCCAGGCTTTATTAAGAAATTAATCTCTTTACCTTTAGTTTCTTCCTTAACACTATAGCCACAGGAACTTTCCTAAAACACCAACTTCATTACATCACTCCCTAGACCCCAAACTCTAGTGACCCCCTTACTACACACAGAGAAGAAAACTCCTTTAGCCTGCCATTTAGGGTCTTCCAAAATCTGGCACAACTATCTGTCCAATCTGCTTATTATTACTTTGTTTCATTATCAACATAATTGTATATTAAGGGCCTGCTAGATAGCACCCATTGTGCCAGAAATACCAAGATTAAGAAAATATCAAGATAAAGAAATACCTTGAAGGAGCTCACTATCTAGAAGAAGCTCACTATCTATTTAACACAAGGAGAAACAAATAAGAATGCTAATAACAGATGGGAATGCTAATAATACAGGACCCAGTGGAATAAATGGAAAAATGAGTATTTATAGAGGATACGATGAAAGCACTGAAGGGAGGCTCTCAAGTTAACATTTTCTTCGCTCATTCCTGACCCAAAGCTTTTGCTCTTTGACTCCCTCTTCCTATTTATATAGGACTTGAGCTTTAACATTCAAGAGTACTAACTACCAATGCAAGCAATGGTAGTTCTTTCTTTGAACTTGCCATCTGTTTCATTTCCTCCACTTATTCCAAGTTTACCTATGTCCCAAGGTAATGTAAACTAAGTTTTACATTTATTTATGAAGTGATAAGAGAAAAAGTATTTTTCATTATTTCAGTGCAATGACTTCTTTAAGATACAGAGCTTGTTGGGGACACGTAAGCATATTGTTTGCTGACAACTTGACAGAGCTAGGGAAAGGAGAATTATGAAAATTCTTGTTAGGAACTGCAGACAAAAACCCCAAAGATAAGAATCTCTGATTTTGTGAAACCATCAGGAAAGCATATTCAATTTGCAGAGAACACATTTTACAGAAAATTAAAAAATTTCTGTAATTAAAATGCTAGAATATAAAACTCAACCAAAACAGGTGGATAACTGTTTCTTAATAACAGTTAAACACCAGATAGGCAAGAGATAGTTAAACTTTTAAAAAAACATACCTTGAGAATTTTGAAAACCTGGTAGATTCTGCAAAACTTCGAATGTCTGCCTATAAAGGCTCTTCGCTAAGACTTCATGTGCAATTGTACAGAGCAAATTATGTCGATTAAGCACATCCAGTCTATCACAAGGCCACAGTGGTGTATTGATTATCCATTCTGACTCTTCCAAAAAGAAAAAAATATGAATACTTTACACCATGACAATCACAATAGGATAGTCACAACTAATGTTTTTAAATATCTTTTGGAGAAAGTGGCAAAACTTAAATATGTGTACTCAGAAAAGATAACCATGGCTCAAATTTATTAGAAACAACTTATATAGTCATGATCATCATCCTAAGAATATGTAAACTAATGGCCACTTTATTTTTTTATTAATTCTTCATTTAAGTGTGTACTAGTGAGTTATTGATTCTAAAGTTAATGTTTATTTTTATGACAAAAATGTTCAGATTATAATGAATGTTTGCTTTAACATAAAATAGTTGTGTGGACAAGTTCAAAAAATTTTATAATAAGGAATACATAATTTATTTAGTTTCTGGTATTATTGGGGAACAGTTTTTCTCCCCGATTTCTGTTTATTTTTAAAACAATATTATGAAATATTTGATATTTACAGAAGACTATCTAACATATATGTTGTAAAAGCATAAGAATAAAATGAACTCTTATGTACCCATCACACAGCTTAAAAAAAAGGGAATATTACCTATAATACTGAAGTTCCTTAATTTCTGCCCTGATTTTTTCACATCGAGAAAAACAATGGGAGACTGTAGTACAGAACACTGAGGTGCTAAAACGTTAGAAATGTCAGTATTTTTCATTTACCTAATTTACTCAATCATTATACACATAATGAAGCATTGCTATATTTAATAATATAACAACATAATTATATATAATAATAATATAACACTCAAGTTACATTTTGGTGTTCTTTTTCAACTGGACTAAGTGAGAAATCAAATAGTCCTTTTTTTTGTGTGTGGCCTTCCCAGCACGGTGAATACCAAAGTATTGAAGAAAGAGTTGATAAATCAAGTACGTAATGCCAAAAGAAAGCTTTATGTACCCAGTATAAAGCTTTAAAACAGGAACTTATTTTAAAATTACTAGGGCCCACGTGACTTATACTGACTTAACAGATTTACGCTATGTGCTGGACAACGTTTCAAGTGCTTTACAAATATTAACTCAGACAGATACTGTCATTAATTTACTCCTAAATTTGCTGAAATTTTAATATATAGAGAAATTAAAATGAACTTAATATCTCGAAAGACTACATAAGTTATCTTTAAACATAATTCCCATTAAAAGTAAAACTGTTAACTTACCATGCTTTATAAAGTGAATTTTGCTTTGACCAAATAAGCTCAATTATTTTTTGTTAGTCATATATCTGTTAGATATAGCTTATAAGAAGTAGCTTATGTAAGCACTTTCTCATAAAAATTACATTGTTTTTATTTAGTACTTATTCTTTACATTTAAGGCAGACTAACAGTCGCATTTTTGAAAGTCTATACAGTATTTTAGGAGATTCACTTTAAAATTTTACCAAATTGTATAGCTATATAAAAAATGTGAATAAGTTCATTATTCCATTTATTATACCAAAGTTAATTGAAACTGATAAATGGGAAGTCACTTGGAAATCAATGCTTTTAATTTAATCCAGCTGGTGTACATTATAAATACTTTTATGAAAATTTTATAAGCACTGTTATGAAAATTAAATTTCCAAGAACAAAAATCAGTTTAATAGTGTGCTTAATACTAGTTTTATAGCAATAAAAGTTGTTATTGCATTCATCTTCATGATTTTCTCTGTTCTACAGTTGGGAAATATTTTCCATTTGTTTAAAGTCTAAGAGTCACAAAAGGCAAGCAAAATTTCTATAATTGCCCCTCTTTATCCACTTATCTTCCAATACATGCATATTCAGTCATTACTCAAACAAGATTTTGAATATAGGCACTGGGAATATGAAGACTATTAAGACAGTCTTTACACTAAATCAATCTCCAGGCTAGTCAGTGAGATTATCAAACAAATAACCATCTTTTAACCATGGGGAATACTGCAATAGGGGAATATCTAAAGATATCTGTTCTCCCCTTAATGTATACATTTAATATAATCCCAATCCAAATCAAATTTCCTACAGAGCTGTATTAAACCCTGATTCAATGACTCTGAAATCCATTCAACACAAAGAATAGCAAAGAATAGTTTGGAAAAGAAAAAGATTGAGGATGATCTTGCCTAGATATATAGATATCATCACTTTTTCTAATACTACATGAACCAAAAAGAGTATAGTGCTAGCACAGAAACAGAGAGATCTTTAGGAGAAAAGGCAAGTACAGAAACAGACCCAACATATCGAAGATTCTATTATTATCATGAAAGTGGCATTTCAAATTAGTGAGTAAAGGTTGAACTGGAACAACATTTTGGGGGAAATAAATTAGGTTCCCACCTCACACCAAAATTTAAAACTAACAATGAATCAAAAAATTTGAAGAATGTACGGGTGAAAGTGTAAGGACTGCCCAAAAGCATGATACAAAACAAAGATTATTAAAGACTTTAAAAGCAGTTTATATTAAGTAGAAAAAATGCCAGTTGGGCAAAAGAAGAAAACAAACAAAAATGCAAAAAAAAAAAAAAAAATCAAAAAGGAAAATGAAAAGCTGAGAAAAATATTTGTAAATATTCAACACATCAAGGGCTAGTATCTTTAATATGCAAAACTACTGTAATATAAAAGGGACATTAAATATATCACTGATGGTACTTGAATTTTAGGTGTTACATTATAAATTTTAATAATTTGTGTATTTTAAAAATTATAAAGATCATATTATACATAAAAATCACATTAAATCTGTGATTTCACAGATATTATTGCCTAGGATGAGGCCAAGTTGGTTGATTTACTTTTAAAATAATATTTATTTTTAAAATACAAATGCTTACTACAAAAAACTCAAGCAAAACACAGAAATACGAAGAAGTATTTTAGAAATAATCTAAAATCCCATCACTAAAAATGACCAGGGCTTACATTTGGTGAAAATTATTTGGGAAAAAGGTGTTAATGAACTAAATAGTTGGTCCTGATGAGTAGATGTAAGAGAAATTGTGGTATTAAAACAGAGGCTAAAATTTGCCTGGCCTACCACAGCTTTATGCTGACATCTACCTACTGTTTGAAAATGAAGATAACACATTTTTTCCTTAAAAATTAAAATTCTTTGTATGCTTATATTTGTACTGTAGTCATAGTCACTGGTCCAGGTGTGTAAGATAATCCTTGTGCTAAATTTCATAGCATAAAAAAGTTAATTTTTCTATTTTTAGTAGAGACTGGGTCTCGCTCTTGCTCAGGCTGCCTGTAGTCCTACCTACTCTGGGAGGCTGAGGCAGGAGGATTGCTTGAGCCCAGGTGTTTGAGGTTGTAGTGAGCTATGATGACGCCGCTCCACCCTACCTGGGGCAACAGAGCGAGACTCTGTTTCCAAAAAAAAAAAAAAAAAAGCAAGCTAATACTTTTCTTAAAACACACACTTTAAAAAATGCCAGCCATCTTCTCCTTAGGAAGGCACAAAGATACTTAAATGAGGAAAATCCATTCATCCACTTACCTCAACTATTAATAATATTTACTCTGTGTCAGATACCACCACAAGTGAAATCCTCTCAATCTAATAAACTTTCAAAAAATAAAAATGGTAATGTTTAACAGCAGTGGTTAAAAAAACTAGGGGAGTGACTAGAGAGGGTGTGGTTTAGGGACACAGGTGAGGTATAAGAAAACGTCACCATGTTGAGGGTGCTGTAGGGCAATGGTTCTCAAAGTGAGGTTCCTAGACCAGCAGCATCAGCAACATCTAAAACCTTGAGAGAAATGCAAATTTTCAGTACCCACTCTAGACTTAATGAACCAGAAAATATGGGGGTGGGCCCAGCAATCTGTGTTTTAACAAGCCCTCTAGAGAATTCTGATGGTCAAGTTTGAGAACTATTGTCTTAGATTTCTGAAAACAAGCCCAGTATCCCTATTTTGCTCAGGAGGTTGACTAGGTTAGGTCTGGGTCTGTTTATGTAGTTTGTGCTCCTGCTCTAGTTGCACTTTTATAATGTACACTTAGAGGAGAAAACAGGGAAATAATAGTACTGGTATAGTCATTAAAAATATGGACTTTGTAGTCAGACAGACCTGGATTGTAATTCCTGCTCCACACTTACTTGTGTGATCTTCTCTGAACCTCAGTGTCCTCATCTTGGGATACCATTACCCAATACCTACCTCATGGGGTTGGGGTTGATTAAATGAGATGACACAAGTAATACACTTAGCACAATGTTTGGTATATAGTGAATATTTGCATTATTACTAAATCAATAATCAAGAGAAATAGTAAAATCAGAAAACAGACCAAGAACATGGACAGGCAACCCACAAAATAATAAGTACAAATGGGAAAAAAGAATAAATTTCTATAATAATAAATTAAATGCAAAGTAAAGTTCTGAATATCACTTTTACCCTAACAAACTAGCAAAAAGATAAAAAAAAAAATAAAATTCAGTGTTGGCAAAGGTGTTTCATAACCTGCATCTTCACACACTATTAAAAAGACTATAATTACTACAACCTTATTAAAGGTGTAGAAGACTTTTCTACTCACAGGGATAAGACCTAGAATGAAATGTACCGAACAGCTAGACTGGGGTTTGCATAACCTTGAATGTACCAGTCTGCCTGTCCAATAACCAAAAATCATACTATTGAGAACTGCTAGAACTGTTAATATGCACCTGTGATCCCTAAAAAGGACAATCCTAAAAAGGATCTATCTAATACTATAGTTCTTTAGGATTTTCTCACCAAAAGGGGCTTTCTAATAAACCTGAAATAACTTATCTGCAAATATGAATGGCAGTAAGAGCAAATTTGATGATATTTACCAAAAAGCTTTAAAAATGTCCTTACCCTTTAACATAGCGACTCCGTCACTAAAATTTATTCTAAGGAAATTAAGATTTAGCAGTGATGTTAAGCAGGGATTATTGTGTATAACAGAAATTTGAAAACAAGCTAGGTCAATAAAAGTAGATTCATGGATTAATCTATCCACCTATCTGTATATAAGATGGAAAACCGTTCAACTCATTAAGCGATGTTGTAAAATAACATTTCTTTTCACAGAAAGACTGTTGCCTGAAAAAAATGCAGGGTATAAAAAAGTCTCTATAGTAACATTAAAGTGGATAATAGCAATTTCTGGGTGATCGAATGATAAAAGATTTTTATCATTAGTTTTGCTTAACTACCTTTTCATATTTCTCTATAATGAATACATGTTACTTATATAAAAGAAATAAAAGTTATTTTAAAATTCAATGGCAGCGTCTCAATAAATGGCATAACATTTTTAAAAATGTGTATTCTAGAGAGCTAAGATACTATTTTTCAGCCTCTGAAGCATGATTACAAAATTACGGTTTTAAGACTTTTTTTTTATGTTGCTATTGGGAGAAGGCATGGTAGGAATTTGTTGCTCATTTGCCAGGATAAAAAGTGCTAGTGCTGAGAAAGAGTTTGAAATGTCAAAGTGAAAAGCCAAAACAATAGATTTCTTCTCATCATAAAGTCTGCCACCTACCAAAAAAGAAATGTGTAAAATATTCTGCATTTCTCAAACTTGAGTAATTATGTAATCCCATTTTTTAAAAATGTAGCAGGTAATAAACGTACATTTTTTAAAAGGAAAAAAGTAGGAAAAATACATGTAAAAAGTTAATCTGCCTCCCATCCTTGTCCTCTAAACACTCAATTCCCCTTCGCAGAGGCAATTACTATTACTAGTTTCTTGTGTATCCTACAAGTATTTTAAGAATATATAAGCAAAAAAAAAAAAAAAAAAGAATATATAAGCAAATATGTATGCACCTATTCTATTATTATTTTTATACAAATGGTAGCATACTACATACACTGTTCTGCACATTCCTTTTTTCGCTTTATAATGGACCCTGGAGATCATTCAAAATTAGTACCTATAGATCTGCCTCATTCTACTCCATCATGTGGCTATAACACAATTTAATTAACTGGTATTCCCTTAGTGAACATTTAAGTTACCTGGAATCGTTTGTTACCATTGTTGGTATAAGAAAAGACTTCAGGTAACCGTAAACTGTGTACAAGGGCATGTATAGACATGCCATCAAGTATATACATACCTTTGTACACAGGTATTAATATAAATGTGTTTGTAGTACAAATTCCTAGAAATGGAGTCAATAAATATATATTTTTACTTTTGACATTTATTTTGCCAAAAAAACCCTAACAATTTCTGTGAATGTCCACTTTTCTATACTCCCATGAAAAACATATCACCAAAATTTGATCTTTGATAGTCTGACAGGTTCAAAATGGTGTTTTGTAATTTAAATGTATATTTCTCTTATTACAAGTGAATATTAATCTCACTTATTATCTGTGAGATTGAGTCATTGTATTTCCTTTCTTGGGAATGCCCTGTTCACTATAAAACCATTTTAAGAATAAAAAATTCTAGGGACACCTGAGTATACTTTTGTGGGCTCTTATTTTAAAGTAATATAATTTTACTTGTGAAAATTACTTTCAACTGAAACTGTCACTGCAAAATACTGTGTTTATAACTGATAGAATTTTAAAGATAATCTCAAAATTAAATATCAGAATTTCAAACAAGATCTCCATAGACCACTCTATATCCCTCCCACAAACTCTCTCCTAGTCTGTAGTTTAAGAAAGACTGGCTATACCAAAAACTTTTAGGCAGAAGGTTTCTATTGTAACATGATCTAAGCCCATTTTTTTTTTTTTTTTTTTTTGAGACAGAGTCTTGCTCTGCTGCCCGGGCTAGAGTAAGTGCTGTGGCGTCAGCCTAGCTCATAGCAACCTCAAACTCCTGGGCTTAAGCGATCTTCCTGCCTCAGCCTCCCAAGTAGCTGGGACTACAGGCATGCGCCACCATGCCCGGCTAATTTTTCCTATATATATTTTTAGTTGGCCAGATAATTTCTTTCTATTTTTAGTAGAGACAGGGTCTCCCTCTTGCTCAGGCTGGTCTCAAACTCCTGACCTCGAGCGATCCACCCTCCCTCGGCCTCCCAGAGTGCTAGGATTACAGGCATGAGCCACCACACCCGGCCTAAGCCCATTTTTATCAACTGTTTTACCCTTCCCATTTCTTCCCACATCTCTTCTTTCTCACAGAGCTTGTGAGCTCTGGCTTGCATTTTACTAATTTCTATTTTTGTATCTTGGTTACTCTTTCCACTTAAGGAAATTGTGCTGGCTATGTTTGAGTTGAAGAAAATCTTTTCCAACAAGCTTTTGAATGAAGTCTATTTATCACAACCTCTGTATTCCATATAAGTACAAGGTATTATACACACACATATATAAGTATATATGTATATGTACACAGACACATATATATTCCCCCTGCTCTCTCTCTCTCTACATATACACACACACACATATACATATTGGTGCTAGTATATGTGTTTGTGTGTTAGTGTAAAGTAATCTATTTGCCTTATTTATCTAATCCATCTTCCTACCTGAACTCTGAGATCCTTGAGGTTTCTTTATTCTTAATCCCACGTTATGAAGTAAAATCTGCCTGATGGTCCAAGTAGCCAGAGCAATCCTTTGCTACCATGTCGTACCACTATCATGCTCTTTAAATTTTTATTCATCTCATATCAAACTAACCTTAGTTGCTTTTGCTGGCTTAACTTCATTGTAATTTCCGATAGAAAGATTGCCTTGCCAGGGAAAGTGAGCTTTACTTGTTTTGGTTTGAAGTCACATTTGCCTATACATGTGAAGACAGAGTTTATGCACATTGTAATCAGGATTTCCTTTTCACATAGCAGCTGAAGCCTGAGCTCTGAAGCTGGATTGTCTGGGTTTGAATCTGGCCTCCACTCCTTACTTGTTATGCTCTTTTGGGCAAGTTGCTTAATACAGACAACATCCTTTTTATATTTATATTTTTCATTTTTAGAGACAGGGTCTGGCTCTGCTGCCAAGGCTGAAGTGCAGCAGTGCAATTACAGATCACTGCAGCCTCGAACTCCTAGGCTCAAGCAATCCTCCTGCCTCAGTCTCCCAAGTAGCTAGGACTTTGCATGCCACCATGCGTGGCTAATTTAAAAAGTTTTTTGTAGAGACGAGGTCTCACTATGGTGCCCAGGTTGGGTAACTCCTGGCTTCAAATGATCCTCTTGCTTCAGCCTCCCCAAGTGCTGGGATTATAGGCATGAGCCACTATGCCTGGCCAAGGACAACATTTTGCTATTGATAAAATGGGGATTGTAATAGTTCCCAACTCAGGGTTCTATGAAGATTAATTGGGATAATCTAGGTAAAGCACTTAGTATGGTGCCCAGGCCACAGCAAGAACCAGTTTTTAATCAACAATGGCTCATACAATTTCTTCTCTATTATTTATTTATTTATTTTTGAGACAGAGTCTCACTTTGTTGCTTGGGCTAGAGTGAGTGCCGTGGCATCAGGCTAGCTCACAGTAATCTCCAACTCCTGGGCTCCAGTGATCCTCCTGTCTCAGCCTCCCGAGTAGCTGGGATGACAGGTGTGAGCCACCACGCCCAGCTAATTTTTTGTTTCTATTTTTAGTTGACTGACTAATTTTTTCTATTTTTAGTACAGACGGCATCTTGCTCTTGCTCACGCTGGTCTCGAACTCCTGACCTCAAGCAGTCCTCCTGCCTCTGCCTCCCAGAGTGCTAGGATTACAGGCATGAGCCACCACACACAGCCACAATTTCTTCTTTAAAGCTAAGTTAACTTTCCCCTTTCAGTTTACTCAACAACAACCTTTTCTACCCACATGTTCACTAGGGTTTAGACCAAATTATCACCCACAGTTCAATATCAATTTAAGGTAATTACATAGACAAAAATTTATAACAAGTTTAACAAATTATTTTACGCTTGCATATGTCAGAACTTACCCCTCAATACCCAAATGGCACCATCTAGGCTTCCACTTTTTAGAAAAATATCTGCTGCAACATTCACAATTTGACATCTTGGTGCTAACATCTCAGGCCCTATAAGTCCTTTTAAACTTGTAAAATGTATTTTTAATTCATATAGTTTATCTAAGACCTTCCTTCCCTAGAATAAAAACAAAGAACACTAATTGATTATCAATCATTACAAAGACACAAAGTCATTGATAACTATTCACACGCTAATTGTCCAGTTTGAGTCATCATCCTAGACTGATGGCTGTCAAACTGCTTCAAGACTCTTCCTTGAAGCCCCTTCCTGCTCCACCATAAAGACAGAAGGGGAAAGGGAAAAAGTAGGCTCTGCCTCATCTTAGTCACTCTCTCCCACCACCACCACCACATCGGGCTCCCTTGATCAGCAGTTTTCCTTTCATCTGTTTCAAACACTGTTTTTGACAAAAGGATTTCATGTCTTAATGTAAAACACTACTGATTATATGTTTTTGTTCTTTTTCTGCTGACCAACCTGAGAACAAGGAGGGAGACACAGTAAAGATGAAGATAATGTGTTAGCAACTTTAGACAAAGAATGATAGTAAAAAAGGGATAAAATTGTTGGCCAATTTTTTTTAAAGTCAATAGACTAATTATTTTACATATTAGAAATGAAAATTGTCTTTGATCTGGACATCAGAAATTGGACATATATTATTTTATACGAGGGGTCAGAAAAGTGTTCCTGTAAGTGGCCAGATAGTAAATACTTTAGGCTTTGTAGATCACCTTTAACTTGTTGCACGTTCTTTTTGGTGGCGGTTGTTTTTTCATTTGTAATTCTTTAAAAACGTAAAAAACATTGTTACCTTGAGGGCTCTACAAAAACAAGCTGTGGGTGAGATCTAGTCCATGGGCCGTAGTTTGCAGACCCTTGTTTTATATTCTATACTATTTTGATTCAGATGCTTATTCTGATGTCAAAGTACTTTCAATTTGACTGTATAAATGAGTGCATTTTTTCAAGAGACACCTTTAGTTTAATTTCAATGATTTTATTTTTATGTTTAAAAAGGAATAGGCTTCATAAAAAATTCATAATAAAGTGATAAATAATAGTTCTAAATAAGATAGTTAAAGTTTTTAATTAAAAGACAAAAATCCCGCAATTTGTTAATGTCTTAAAAAATAACAACCAAATAAAATTAAAATATACTCTAAAGTTTTAGCAAAATCAGTCTGAGTTTTCAAAAAGGGTCTTCTTATTAAGTAGTTCTCAAATTCCCAAGCATTAACTATTCAAGAAATTAATGCTATAACCAACCTTAAGGTAGACTATGAGAACCAGCACAAGGTATATCTTTGTCCACCCCAGGCCTACGACACAATTAAGTGCTAAATCTCCTGGACCTTGAAGCCTAGAGACCTTCTGGGTTGAAAAAAAAAGTTGTTTTTTTTTTTTAATTCATGAATTTTATATGTATACAAGTGACTATGTACTTAAATGTTATTCAACACATATTCAATTATGAAATAAACTCTTTATAAAAGGTAGCAAGTAACAAAAGATACATTCTAATAGTTAATAGTGACCACACTCTTAACTACTCACTCCACTCTCTATATAACTCCAATCCCAAGGCACCTCCTCCTTATTTTGGATTTTCCTGTCCTCTACTTGAACTTTACTGACTCTATAACTCTATCTGCCACTTCAGGAAAACCTAAAGAATGATACAATATGGTCTTGAGTCACTAAAACACCTATATGCTAGGCTAAGCCTCAAAGTTAGACATCAAGATATATGGTACACAGTGTTACAGACATTCTAAGAGGCGATTTTTAAGTTCTAATTGAAGATTAGATTTTCAAGTTTTAATTGAAGTATCCTGAGTACATCTTAAGAAAAGTGTCTTGGGCCGGGAGTGGCGGCTCACGCCTGTAATCCTAGCACTCTGAGAGGCTGAGGTGGGCAGATCGTTTGAGCTCAGGAGTTCCAGACCAGCCCGAGCAAGAGCAAGACCTTGTCTCTACTAAAAATAGAAAGAAATTTTCTGGCCAACTAAAAATACATGTAGAAAAAATTAGCCGGGCATGATGGTGCATGCCTGTAGTCCCAGCTACTTGGGAGGGTGAGGCAGTAGAATTGCTTGAGCCCAGGAGTTTGAGGTTGTTGTGAGCTAGGCTGACACCACAGCATTCTAGCCTGGGCAACAGAGTGACACTCTGTCTCAAAAAAAAAAAAAAAGAAAGAAAGAAAGAAAAGTCTCTTGAACTCTTCTAAAATTACAATGCTACTGACACTCAGGAGTTGGCAAATAAACTGTGAACTGAAAGTTGCTTTGAATAAATATGACATTTAGCACAGCTTCTTAAGTTCTCACTCTACTGAGTTTTATTTATTTATCATTATTTTTTTTTAGAGATGAGGGTCTCCTTATATTGCCCAAGCTGCCTTGAACTTTTGGGCTCAAGTGATAGTCCCACCTCCACTGCCTGAGTAGCTGAGACTATAGCTGTGTGCCACTATACCTGGCTTGAGATTTTAAATAGTAGCCAGTCTCATGCCACTTCCTTTCCACATTTGCTTAATATACCAACTAATAATTCACTTACTAGTGTGTATCTCATTTTGTCACCTATCCTGGTTATTAGCAAATTCCTAACCTGCAAGGTTAAACTATATTTTGTGCATAATTTAAAAACTAACACTCTATATGAAGCCAAAACAAAAATTTAATGAAGTACCTTGGACCATTGCAACAGTTTGTGATAGAAGTACATAACATTGATTCCGATTCTTCCCAGCAAACTTTTATCTACTTCACTATTTTGTGGATCTTTGCTAACTGAAACACAAAGTAGGCATATGGAAGAAAATGAAATAGTCACTTAAAATGATGGAAAAGGCAAATTGATACAGAATTATTGATAATACCACAAAGACCAGGTGTTGGCAAACTATGGTCCACATGCCAAATCTAGCCTGTGGCCTGTTTTTGTATAGCCTATGAGCTAACAATGGCTTTTCTATTTTCAAAGAGTTGTTTAAAAAGAAAGGAAAACTACATATAGTGTGTTCAAAGCCTAAACTATATTTTTTTTTTTTTGAGACAGAGTCTCACTCTGTTGCCCAGGCTAGAGTGAGTGCCGTGGCGTCAGCTTAGCTCACAGCAACCTCAAACTCCTGGGCTCAAGCGATCCTACTGCCTCAGCCTCCCGAGTAGCTGGGACTACAGGCATGTGCCACCATGCCCGGCTAATTTTTTTTTTCTATATATATATTTAGCTGTCTATATAATTTCTTTCTATTTTTAGTAGAGATGGGGTCTCGCTCTTGCTCAGGCTGGTCTCGAACTTCTGAGCTCAAACGATCCACCCACCTCGGCCTCCCAGAGTGCTAGGATTACAGGCGTGAGCCACCGCGCCCGGCCTCAAAGCCTAAAATATTTACTATCTGGCCTCTTCCAGAAAAAGTTTGCCAACTCCTGATAAAGAGCATGGTAGCAAAGAGCTCATGTAAATAAATAACCACAAAAACAAACTCAAAACTATATAAATTTTGTTGATTTGTAATAGTGAAGATAGTGAAAACTTCAATGATTCAAAAATTGAGGTGCTCCAGTATAATTTGCTAGCAATAGTTTTTCCAATCTGAATGAAAAGAAAAATAAGAATATGAAACATCTGATACTAAAACACCAATTCTTAACCTTATATCATTATAGTCTAACTTAACAACAGATAGAAAAATTCATAAAGAGGAGTATCTGAAACTTGCAACACTAATTTATCCTCAATATGGAAAATATTAAAGCTTTAAATTCTTGTTAAGAACACTGCACTATTCTAACACACAATCCTCAGACCAAAAAAAGAGACAATTTACCTGCGTCAGCAAATTCACAAAAAGGAACAGCTGGTCTTTCTTCTGTACAGTCTTTTGTTAACGTTTCAGCAACGCAAGCACAAAATCTCTGGAAATCCGCAAATATTTCACAGCCCATTTTTACATTAATGTATAAATTTCCCAATTTGGTCCAGTCACCTTTTTCTTTACAATACTATCAAAATTATTAAAAACAAAATAAAGAAAAAATAAATAAAGCACAGAAACTATTTATGCAAACAAGCACTAAGGGTCAGGCACATGTAGGTATTAGATATACAGAAATTAATAGGACATAATTTCTGCAAATCTATAAATTTACTTACAAGCATCATAGCAATAACATACTATTGTAACTTCTCTTTTCTGACTACAGAAAAGTCTCTATAAATTTCAGACAGCAATGTACATTTGCATTAATTACTTAGGGCCTAAGTACTTAACGAAACCATATCTAAACCTGAACTCAACAGTGGAGGTGGATTTTATGGAAAACAGATTATGGCAGCATGATTTGAGCTATCTCCACAGCAATACATTACTTTATTACTTTTAGAGACTGCATTTAACTATTATTTGGCCATTTATGACTTGGGGCTCACATATTTTCAGCATTACATTTCTACAAAAGTGGCTACAAAGTAAATTTCAGTAAACTTACTATCTTCCTACTAATTTCTATTATAAACTAAGAAGTAGTTTTCCATACCAACAAAAAAGTTGTTTCAAGGATATAAAGATACTAACTAAAACTATACCAAAAATTGTTAAGTACAAAAATGATATTAAATTTAAAAATGAAATCATCCTGAAAGTCCTTGTTTCTTATAATTTAATCACTTGGAGAGTGCAGTGTGATCCAGGCTTTCTCCCATCACTTCATGCACCGCAGCCAACCTTGACAACTAAGCCAGCTTTCTTGCGCACTGAGTTTGCCCAGACACAAGAATTAAAGACTAAGCTTTATTAACATAAATTAATTTTGAAACAGAACATTTATTTTTAGAATAGTCCACCACTCTAGAAATTAAAATGTTTGCATTTCAAAATATTAATTTGTAAAAAAAAATTATTTTCCGTGAGCATTTTCTCTGTGTAACAGCCACATTTCCAAAACTTTCCCTAAAATTTGATTATTAAAAATGTTTTTACTGATTTTCAGAGATCCCAGCAATTTTTTTAATAAATGCCATACCTCTATTTCATTCAAGGCTGAATCTAAATCATACTTCCAGTTCTTTTTAAATGGCCTCATCTGTAACCTTTAACAATAGAAAAGTGTTAATTATAGTTATATTCACTCCCTCAAAAGTCACTATTGCTGCTCATTAATTTATTCTATAGTGTATACCTAAGAGACCTAAGGAAAAAATAGATGTATATGTTATAAAGTCTTTAAAACTGAAGAAAATGGCAACTGTATAGATACTTACCTTACACTGTTTCTTCCCTACACCACAAATAACAATAAGGAAAAGCAAATTCCACATGAAATCATACCTTAAGCCTAACCTGAAGACAGACAATGCTAAAACTTCAAAATCATTGTCAATAAAAATAGAAAAAAAAAAAAAAACCAAATCCCACAGATCTCTACTGCTCTGACCTCACCCTCACTGCTCTCACAAGGATTTATAGGAAGCAAAGACAGACAGAAACAAAAATAGAGTAAGCAAAAAACCCAAAAATCAGTAGGGGAGAACTGAAGAGAAATGAAGAAGGAAACTACCAGAAGGACCTAACATTGATTTAAAAATACTGCCACAAAGACTAACTCCAGAATAAGTTTGAAAATGCTAATAAAAAATGTCTCGATAGATCAGAGAACAGACCACAGGAAGGAACTTAAAAGTCTGCGTGATTTAAAGGCAGCAATCTTTGAAATATATACCTTTTGGGAAAGAAAAAAGACAAAAATGAAAGAAGCACCCTTTGGCAATTAGAAAGAGGATAAGAAAAAAGAGGAAAGAAGAGGGCACCATTAAACTAGGAGATTATGTAATACCCAACTATGGGGTCAATTTTGGTAATTAGCCCCAATGCTCTATAAATTATTCCAAAGCATTAAGAAGGAAGGATAATTTTCTAATTCCCTATATGAAGTATAACTCTGATATTTAAACTAGATAGGCAAAACTAAAAAACAATACTCAAGAATGGTGATGCAAATCAAAAAAAAGAAAGAAAATATTAATGAACAGAATCTAAGGCCACATTAGAAAATAATAAACCATGGTCAAGTGGTATTTATTTTAGGAATACAAGCTAAGTACAATATTAGAAAATCCATCAATATCGTATGCCATATTAATAGATCTAAGGAAAAAAATCATTAATTCCATAGGTACTGAAAAAACTTTTGATAAAATTCAACAACTCATGACAAAAACATTTAAGAATGAAAGAACTTGGCCGGGCGCGGTGGCTCACGCCTGTAATCCTAGCACTCTGGGAGGCCGAGGTGGGCGGATCGTTTGAGCTCAGGAGTTCGAGACCACCCTGAGCAAGAGCGAGACCCCATCTCTACTAAAAATAGAAAGAAATTATATGGACAGCTAAAAATATATATACAAAAAATTAGACGGGCATGGTGGTGCATGCCTGTAGTCCCAGCTACTCGGGAGGCTGAGACAGGAGGATCGCTTGAGCCCAGGAGTTTGAGGTTGCTGTGAGCTAGGCTGACGCCACGGCACTCACTCTAGCCTGGGCAACAGAGTGAGACTCTGTCTCAAAAAAAAAAAAAAAAAAAAAAAAAAAAAAAATGAAAGAACTCAGGGATACTTTCTTAAAATGATTAAATATATATGCCTTAGTCCCAAAGCTAGTATCATACTTAATGAGAAAATGCAAGAGGAGTTTCCACTAAGATCAGGAACCATGCAAGATGTCTAATATATCCTCTATTATTCAACATTGTACTAGATGTATGAGCCAATGCAATTAGATAAGAACACTTAGAGGCATAATGGCAACGGAGAAGTAAAACAATCTCTATGTGCAGATGATATGACAGTGTACCTGAAAACTCCAGGATCAAACTAACTCAAATAATAAAGACTTCAGAGTAAGGCCAGGTGCAGTGGCTCATGTCTGTAATCCTAGCACTCTGGGAGGCCAGGGCGGGAGGATCGCTTGAGGTCAGGAGTTCGAAACCAACCTGAGCAAGAGCGAGACCCCCATCTAAAAATAGAAAAACAGAGAAATTAGCCAGGCGTGGTGGCACACGCCTGTAATCCCAGCTACTTGGGAGGCTGAGGCAGGAGAATCACTTGGGCCCAGGAGTTGGAGGTTGCTGTGAGCTAGGCTGATGCCACAGCACTCCAGCCCAGGTGACAGAGCGAGATTACGTATTCTACACTGTATTGTTATGTGTGATGAAAAATGGATTCTTTTTGACAATTGCAAATGTTCACCACAATGGCTGGATAAAGATGAAGTGCTGAAACACAGTCCCAAATCAAATATTCATCAAAAAAAGCTAATGGTGTCTGTTTGGTGATCCAGTGCTGGTATTATCCACTACAGCTTCACAAAACTTGGTCAACCAATTACAGTGGATCTACTACAACCAAATGGACAAAATGATGAAGATACTTGTGATGAAGCAGCCGAGACTAGTCAATGGAGACAGGTCAATCCTCTTGCAAGACAATGCTTGACCACATGTTGCACAAAAAACACTGTTCAAACTACAGAGGCCAGACTTGGAAACTCTGTCATCCACCGTAGTCACCAGACCTTGCACCAACTACCGCTTCTTCCAGGCTTTGGACCACTTCTTGCAAGGAAAAATATTCAATTCTCAACAAGCTGTGGAAAACGCCTTTTGCGATTTCATCGCTACTGGCTCTCCAGGCTTCTTCTCTGCTGGCATAACCAAGCTACCATTAAGATGGCACAACTGTGTCAATAGTTTAGGCACATACTTTGATTAATTGTACTGCTGCTTGTTTGAGATATGATAAATTAATTGTTCACTCGTTGCTCACTTCCTGCTGTGCAACCCCCTGGTTCCTAAGTTTCATGGAAGACAATTTTTCCACGGACAGGGGCTGGTGGGGGTGGTACAGTGGAGCTTGGTGGCCTGGTCCCTAACAGGCCACGGACCAGTATTGGCCCGAGGCCCAGGGATTGGGGACCATATACCTAATAGATTAGCAAACATTAAAAAGCATTATAACACATTACAGTAGAAAGCTATGCTGAAATAGGCAGTCTCATATTTTTCTGATAGGAACACAAACTGGTACAACCCTTCTGAAGAGGAATTTGGCAGTATCTAACAAAAGTTATATATGTACTTATCTTTAAAAAATTTTTATTTTGAAATAATTATAAGGTCACAGGAATTTTCAAATATAGTACATAAAGCCCTGTGTACCCTTCATTCAGCTTCTTCCAATAGTGATATCTTACATAATTGTAATACAACACCAAGACCAAGAAACTGACATTGGTATAATATAGTTAACAAGACTATGGATCCTACTCAGTTTTCACCATTTTACATGCATTTGTGTGTATGTAGTCAGGGACACTCCCGTCCCTGTTTCCTGGCAACCATTAATCAGTTCTCCACCTCAGTTTTGTCATTTTGAGAATATTATATAAATGAAATCATGTAGTATGTGGCCTTTTGAGATTGGCTTTTTAAATTCAGCATAATTCCCTTGAGATCAATCCAAGTTGTTGCATGTTTCAGTAGTTTCTCTTTCTCTCTCTTTTTTTTTTTTTTTGCTGAGTAGTATTCCTTGGTATGGATGTATTATAGTTTATTCATTCACCTGTTGAAGGACATTTGGGGTTTCTCCAGTTTTTTGCCATTACAATTAAAGCTGCTATGAACATTGGTATTGGTGTACAAGCTTTTAAAGGACCAAAATTTTCATTTCTCTAGGATAAATGCCCAAGAGTCCAACAGCTCTATTTGGTATTTGCATGCTTAGTTTTTTAAGAAACTACCAAACTGCTTTCCAGAGTGGCTGTACAATTTTACATTTCACCAACAACATATGATCTAGTTTCTTCACATCCTCCCCGGCATTTGGTGTTGACACCATTTTCAAATTCAGTCATTCTGACAGACATGTGGTGATATTTTATTATGGTTTTAATTTGCATTTCTCCTATGGCTAATGATGTTGAACACCTTTCGATGTGCTTATTTGTTACCCACACATCCCCATTGGTAAAATGTCTGTTCATATCTTTTGCCTATTTTTTTCTTTTTTTCTTTTAATATTTAGTCTCCATAGAGACTCTTAAAAATTGCCAACACTACGTTGCAAGTTGTCACTGTGGGCTACTGGGAAAAATTTTCAGTTAGCAATAATGGCACCTCAGATAAACTTCATTGGCTACAACACTGCATTATGCAAAGCTTCTTTCACACATTTTCTTTCTTTCTCTTTCTTTTTTTTATTTTTGGAGACAAAGTCTTACTCTGTTGCCCCAGCTAGAGTGCAGTGGCATCATCATAGCCCACTGCAACCTCCAACTCCTGGGCTTATCAAGTGTTCCTCCTGGCTCAGCCTCCCCAGTAATTCTAGCACTCTGGAAGGCTGAGGAAGGAGGATCACTTGAGCCTAGGAGTTTGAGGTTGCGGTGAGCTATGACGACATCACTGCACTCTTGCTAGGATTCTGATAGGAACTGTGTTAAACCAACAGATGAATTTTGGGAGACCTAACATCTTTATTGAGTCTCCCAATCCACAAACAAAATGTTTCTCCATTTATTTAATCTCTTTTGGTTTCTTTGATCAGCATTTTATAACTTTCAGCACACAAGTTCTGTAGGTGTTTTGTTGTTAGATTTTTACCTTTTTTTTTTTTTTTTTAGCCATTGTAAATGGTGTTGTGTTTTAAATTTTGGTCTCCCCCCCATATTAGTCTATTGCTAGTAGAGAGAAACATGATTGATTTTTGTGTGTTGATCTTTATGCTGCAACCCTGCTTTGCTCAATTAGTTACAGCAGGGTTTTTTTTGTAGATTCCTTGGCATGTATGCAGAAAATGTATGCCATCTGCAAATAGGGACAGTTTTATTTTTTCATTTCCAATCTATATGCCTTTTATTTCCATTTCTTGCCTTATCATGTTGGCTAGAATTTTTAATACTATGTTGAATAAAAGTGGTACAAGCGAACATCCTTGCCTTGTTCCCAATCTTAGGAGGAAAGCATCTAGTTTTTCATCTAAGTGTGATGTTTGTTATAGAGTTCTTATAGATGCTTTTTATGAAGTTAAACAATTTCTCCTTTATTATTAATCTGTTTTTTCATGCAGATGTTGAATTTTGTCAAATGATTTTTCTGTATTCATATAAATATGTGATTTTTTTTCTTCTTTTGCTGTTGATGTGATGGATTATATTGATGGATTTTCAAATATTGAACCATCTTCACATTCTTGGAATGAACCCCACTTGATCATGGTATATAATTCTTTTTATAAATTGCTGGATTCAATATGCTAGTATTTTGTTGAGGATTTTTACCTCAAAGATCATGAGTGATTAATGGTTTGTAGTCTTCTTCTTTTTGTGGTAGTCTTTTTGTCTAGTTTTGGTATCTGGGTAATACTTGCCTCAAAATATGCTGGTAAGTGTTTCCTCCTCTTCTATTTTCTGGAAGAGATTGTGTAAATCCATGCTGATTCTTCTTTAAATGACTGGTAGAATTCTCCAGTGAAACCATCTGGCCTTTGAGATGTCTTTTCTGGAAGCTTTTAAATTATGGATTAAATTTCTTCCATAGGTATGACTATTCAGATTATCTAGATCATATTGGGTAAATTTTGGTATCTTGTAATTTTTGAGGAATTGCTCCATTTCATTTATGTTGCTGAGCATATGTCAAGTTGTTCAAGGCAATCCCTTATGATCCTTTTAATGGTTGTAGGATCTGTACAGATATCCTCTGTCTCATTTCTGATATTGGTAATTTGTGTATGCTATCTTTTTATTTTAGTCCTTCTAGAGGTTTATCGATTTTATTGACTTTTCAAAGAAATAGCTTTTTAAATTAATTTTATCACTTTTTTCAGCTTTATTAATTCCTGTTCTTTATCATTAATATTTCCTTTCTTATGCTTGCTTTGATTTTATTTTGCTCTTATTTTTCTTGTTTCTTGAGGTGGAAGCTTAGAATATTTGGTGCTACAGGTTTCCCTCTCAGCACTGCTTTAATTGTTTCCCCCAAATTTTGATATATTTTCATTCAGTTCTAAAAGTTCATTCAGTTCTAAAAGTTCATCCAGTTAAGTTTTCTTTTGAGAGTACCTGTTCACATACGCATTATATAAAGTGTGTTGTTTAATTTTCAAGTGTGTGGAGATTTTCCTATTATTCTTCCATTGTTGACTTCCAGTCTGATTCCATTATGGTCAGAGAATGCACTCTGTATAATTTCAATTCTTTTAAATTTTTTGAGGTTTGTTTTATGATCCAGGATATAGTCTACCTTGATGAATGTTCCATGGGTGTTTGAAAAGAATGTGTATTCTGCTATTTGGATTGGAGTGTTCTATAAATGTCTATTAAATCCTGTTGGCCAACGGTGGTATTTAGTTCTATATCCTTGCTGAGTTTCTAGTACTACTATCGATTGTTGAAAGGTATGTTTAAGTCCTCAACATAATTATACATTTGTCTATTTTTCCTTTCAGTTCTATCATTTTGCTTCATGTATTTTGAAGCTCCATTGTTTGGTACTTACACTTTCAGGAATGCTATGTCTTCTTTGTGTATTGGCCATGTTATCATTATGGAGTGTTCCTCTTTATCCCTGGTAATTTTCTTTGCTCCAAAGTATACTTTATTTGATATTAATATAGCCACTCATGCTCTTTTTAAAACTAATGTTTGCATGTATATTGTTTTCCATCCTTTGGCTTTCAAATACCTGTACCCCTTATACTAGAAATGAATTTCTTGTAAAAGGCATATAGTCATGCTTTTATACCCACCCTACCAACTGCTGTCCTTTAATTGCTGTATTTAGAACATTTACACAAACAGTGTATTGTAGATATCGCTCTAAATCAATACATAGAGAAATTCCTCATTCTTTTCTTTATAGCTGCAAAGTACTCCATTGTGTAGACATACTATAAGTTATTCAATTAATTTAGGGCACTTAGGTTCTCCCCAAAGTTTTGCAATTATAAACAATGGTATAATGAATAGCCTTGGGTAATATGTATTTTTGTATTGATAGAGGTATATTTTCAGGGTACCTTTGTAGAATTGGGATTACTAAGTCAAAAGTTAAGTGCATTAGAGCAACCACTGGAAAAACTATACAAAGAGATACTCAAAAACACTATAGATAATAAAAATGAAATTCTAAAAAAATGTTCAAGTAATCACCATAGGAAAACAAGGAAAAGGAAACAAGAAAGAAACAGAAAGCAAATAATAAAATGGCAGACCTAAGCTCCATTATAGCAGTACTCACTTTAATGTAAATGTTTTTAAATAATCACTGTATGTTAAGAAATTTCCTAGATTATAGGCACACGAAAATTCTCACTAATGTCAGAATTCTTTGTAGCAGTCTTATCTCCTGTGAAAGTCTTTCAAGTGAACTTTAAACTAGATAATTAAAAAATATAATCCAAATCACACTGTCTGGGGAACGGACACGCCTGGAGCTTTGACTTGGGGGGACAGGTGGTACATGGGCAACGTATGTAACCTGAAATTCTGTATCCCCCATAATAATAAGATGAAATAAAAAAAATATATAATCCAAATCAAAGAACAAATGTCCATTAAAACTAATTTCCCTAGCCCATAAAAGGTTAATTATTTCAAAGAGAGTTAAGAAAATTCAAATATATACTATCTTTTTTCCTTTTGCTTTGGGGCTGGGTACACACACCCAAACATGGTCTTTATCACTTAACCATTCACAGTTGTTTTCCTATTCTCCCAAAACTCCCTCCTTCATCAAACAGGTCACCAACATTAGTACCTCTTAAAGAATACTAATACTATATAGTCATGCATCACTTAACAATAGGGATGTGTTCTGTGAAATGCATCATTAGGTGACTTTGTGCAAACATCATAGAATGTACTTACACACACCTAGATGGTATAAGCTACTACACACCTAGACTATATGGTATAGTCTATTATTCTTAGGCTACACACCTGCACCACATTACTATACTGAATACTGTAAGCAACTGCAACATAATAGTATTTGTGTATCTAAACATAGAAAAGGTACAGTAAAAATATGGTAAAAAAGATAAAAATAATGGTACGCCAGTATAAGGGCACCTACCATGAATGGAACTTGCAAGAATGGAAGTTGCTCTGAGTGAGGGAGTGATGAGTGAATGTGAAGGCCTAGGACATTACTGTACACTATTGTGGACTTTATGAACATTTTACTTAGGTTACACCGAATTTATAAAAAATTATTTTTTCTTCAATATTTACTTTAATTACTATAACTTTATAAATTTTTTAGTTTTCTTACCTTTGACTCTTTTGTAACACTTAGCTTAAAACACATTGTATAGCTATACAAAAATATTTTCTTTATATCCTTATTTTATAAGCTTTTTCTATTTAAAAAAATTTTTTTTTAGAAAAAAAAAATTCCAAACTAACAGGAAGTTGATTACAAATTTTTATCTTTTTATTTTTTAAACTTTTTTGTTAAAAACTAAGGCACAAACATGTATATTAAGCTAGGCCTAAACACCGTCAGGATCATCAATATCACTGTTTTCCACCTCCACATCTTGTCCCACTGGAAAGTCTTCAGGGGCAATGGGCAATAACATGCAGGGAGCTGTCATCTCCTATGCTAACAATGCCTTCTTTTGGAATACCTTCTGAAGGACCTGCCTGAGGCTGTTTTGTAGTTAATTTTTTTTTTTTATATGAGTAGAAGGAACACACTCTAAAAGGATGATAAAAAGTATAATATGATACATATCATTATCAAGTATTATTTACTGTACATAATTATAGTGCTATAATTTTATATAACTGGCAGTGTAGTAGGTTCGTTTAAACTAGTATCACTACAAACACATGAGTAATGTGTTGCACTATGAAATTACTGCAGGTTACTAGATGACAGAAATTTTTCACCTCCATTATAATCTTATGGAACCAACACTGTATATGTGGTCCATTATTGACCAAAACATCATTATGGGGTGTGTGACTGTGATGGTTTTGACTGGGAGCGTAAGAAGGGGCAGACAGTATAAGGATAAAGTTTTCAAAATTAGGAGCTGTACAATAAACTGTAAGACTATGTGTGTGATTGTGTCACTTGTGTTCAACAGCACAGTAGGGCAACCACAGAACTTATAGTATACAAGAATTTATAGTATACATCAGAATAGCTAAAAGATTCAGAATGTCCCCAACACAAAGAAATGATAACTGTTTGAGGTGATAAATATCCCCATTACTCTGATTTGATCATTATACATTATATGCATGTATCAAAAAACCTCATGTATCCCATAAATATATACAGCTATTATGTATCAATTAAAAAATTTGAAAACTAAGGCTGTTTTTTTCTGAAATCTTATAGTAACAGATAGTGTTCCCAATCACTGCATGAAGGGTGGAGTTCTGCAGCTGTTCTGGGCACAAAGGTACTGCTGCTGTCTTGAGCCTTGATACACACACTCTCCCTGTGCCAGCTGCTACTGAATCTGACAGGAGACTAAAATCTGCTAGCCACTTTGAGCTGCCATAGTTGCCACTACCCAAAATGGGAAAAGTTTTTAGCATGTGGCTTAGGGGAAGAATGAACTTAATGTTTGGAAGAAAATATCAATATACCCTATCCCAGAACTATATGCTAGATTAATTATATTTTTCTCACAAAAATTTATTTAACCTAAATAGTATTAAAATTTTCATTGAAAACATAAATATTTTTAATTAGCAGTAGTTAAATGAAAAAAGTCATAGAACTTGAAAAACTAATTAATTTCAATGTTGGTGCTTGAAGGGAAGTAGTATTACTTAGAGCTGCTATTCTCTTAACTGCACTAAGACATCCAGGGCACTATAGTAAACTCACTGAGGCAAAAGAGGTTATTTTAAATTTTCAAATGACATCTGTCAGACACTGCACAAACTACTACTATTAACTTGTTTGGACCTAACTACTTAATAAATAGGACTGCTAACATATTTCTTTTGGCCTAGGGACACTGTGAAACAAGAAAGTTTGGGAACTTCTGCATTAGAGGACAATGAGAAATGAATAAAAATAGCATGGAAGCTCCCTGTGGGAGATTTATGGGCATTCAGAAGGACTTTAGTGGTTGATACTGTTTGCTCTTTATCAAATCTAATTTCATTTACAAAGTTTTGGTTCATTTAAACACATCATTTGCATACTTTTTTCTTTAATTTTAATTTTTTATTTTTTTGTTCTCGTTTTCTTCCACTTCACTCAGCAGGATGCACACTTTTTTCTATGTATGTTATACTTTAATACATTTTTAAAGTCATGGCTTTCCTTTTCCTTAACACAGGTATATTATCCTACTCTTACAATTATAAGAGGAAGCCTTTGGAGGCCCATAAGCTACATAGAGAAAGTGAATAAAGGAGAGGCATTAGGTATGTTATTAAACTAATAAGAAGTGAGTGAAAGAGAAAAAAAAATTAAGGTAATTTGTATACATATAATAGAGTACATTAAGTATAACAGAATGAATTAATTGATGAACAGAAGATAACAGAGACTCCTTTTACACTTGATGAGCCAGACACTGAGAGGAAATGAGGTACTGAGAAAGATATGGCGAGGCTGGCCAGAGGAAGCCTGACTAAAGTGGGCCATAGCCAAGAGATGGGAGAATGGTTTATGGTGGGCAAACTATCTACATATTTGGGCATATGAAAAGATAAGTGCTTTGCCTTCACCCTTTGTAAGTCTCCATTAAAATACATATATTATTTTAGCCTTAATTATAATGATTTTTCTCACCTGGATTTCATTTCCAGAACTGCAGTTATTTCTTGCTTGGAAGCCTGTAATTGGCATAAGAGCTTAACAATATAGTTAAAGTGTTCTGGGTCAAGCACCATCCCAGCTTCAATAAGCTGTAGAAGAGGAAAAAAGAATAGTCATTCCTATAAAAATGTGAAAGAACTGAGAAGTCAATGTGTGTGAAACAACTAAGAGACTAACAGAAGAAGCAAAACATGCACACAAGTAGAATTAAAACTTGTTTTAAAAATTTGAAGCATATTTCCTTCAAACGTTTGAGAACCACAAAGAGATACCTTACTTTAACAATTTAAAACAAAAATATAAATAATAATTTTGCATTTGAAATTTGAATTTTCTTCCTGTTCTCCAAGTTATCTCAACCACTTTATCACTTGTACCTCTTATTTGGTACTCAGTGTGTCTTTGAGTATAGCACTGGTGTTCACACCTCATCCCTGCTTGTAGACTTCCTGAAAAGTATTGTTCCTGTGCCTCACACAGGGCCATGGCCAGAGAAGAATCAGTGATCACTTGTTAAATTAATAACCTAGGTGACTGACTTCCCATAAGTAATACAGTATTTGATTTAAAATATCAATTCAAAGGTTTTCTCCTTCATTCACATGACTCCTTTTCCTGTCTTCTTCATGCACCTCAGATCTAATGGAGAGAGCCAACAGGGGAGTATCTGGATGCTTCTAGCGTACGAATGGAGGAATGAGAGGTAGGCCTTCTCTGACAGCTCTTCCAAAGCATAACATCATCCTGGAAGGGTCAGAAGGTAAAAGGTTGTAGGCTGGCAGTCCCATTAGTTCAGTTGCCTCACTGTTGACCTCTGCCACAGGTGTTATGACTAGGTCCTCCAATGCTAACCTGCCCATGGGGTGACATTGGTAGGATTAGAGTTAAGACTGACTCAGCTGAGTGGTGTTTGAAATTCTGTAACATTTTTGCTGAGAATCTTTCATGGTTCTGTTTTGATTTTCAGAAAATTTCTCCTTTTTTGGAATTACTTAAATATAAAAATGTTTTTGAATGTTTGGAGAATATACGCTTTATCCCAGTATAGACTGAAAGGAGTCCAGGAAATAAGAATTTGGGGTAGGATAATAAAATAATAGTAAAGGAGAGTAAAGGAGAAGCCACCTATTCCAAGGTATAATTAGTCTCTATGAGAGATGCTGTAATTTGGTTGTCAGAACTTATAACTGATGTGTACTTTGAAACAGATTTTTTTTTTTTTTTTTTTAGTAAAGAATAATAGTAACAAGTTGCTGAGAGATTTTCCCTATGTTTGGACCCTGAGGAAAAGTCTCCAATGTCATGGATCCCTTTTGAATGGGTCCTAGAAACTCCATCCTAACCCATATGATTAAACAACTTAAACTGAAAATAGTTTTGATGTAAATAATTGTAAAAATAACTGTGTAAAGCCTGTTCTTAACATCAGGCTATAATTCTTTTTTTTTTTTTATTTTTGAGTCAGAGTCTTGCTCTGTTGCTCAGGCTAGCTCACAGCAACCTCAAACTCCTGGGCTCAAGCAATTCTCCTGCCTCAGCCTCCTGAGTAGTTGGGACTACAGGCATGTGCCACCATGCCTGGCTAATTTTTCTATATATATTTTTAGCTGTCCATATAATTTCTTTCTATTTTTAGTAGAGACAGGGTCTCGCTCTTGCTCAGGCTGCTCTCGAACTTCTGAGCTCAAACAATCCACCTGCCTCGGCCTCCCAGAGTGCTGGGATTACAGGCGTGAGCCACCGCGCCTGGCCCAGGCTATAGTTCTTAAACTCTTTGTATCAGTTCCTCTGGACTCAAAGCATGTTCAATTTATTTTAAAAAAGGAAAACAGCTGTTCTCTTAAACCTACCAATCCACCACCTTAACAAATAGTTTTCCAAACTTTATGAAGTAAAAGTGTAAACACCATGATTATTTACTAAAATGCTCTTTAACATTCGATAGGACCACTGTTGGTCTCTCTGCAGTCACTGACCATGTAGTGATTTTTGATTAAATGGACAGGGCCAACTATAAACAAACCTGCAAGAGAACAAATTAGTTATCTGGTTACTGATACAGTTAAAAAAATCTGCCCTTTAACACTGCTCAATAACTATAAATTGTTTCTTGAGAAACTAGATAACAACCTAAAGCGATAAAATAACATGTTAATTCTCTTTTCTCAATGATATTTATGTTACTTAGATGGGGGTATAGTACACTGCTTGAAGAAGAAGAAGGAAAAACATCTTCTGTGATGATAACATGGTTTTATCATCACTGAACCCTGAAACAGTGTCAACAGGGAAACTGGTACTGTTATTAAACAACTTCTAGAAATGATGGCTCCATATTAGCTATGCAAAAATGAAAATCATTGTCTTTGCTAGATATTCTCCAATAAGGGTAATTTTATTTGGACAGTAACTGGGATACATTCTGCAGAAAGCCAAGTTTTATTCAGTATCAGACAATTTATGGGATCCTCACTGAGGCTTTCTATAACTAATATAGGTGAGCAGTGACTTCTAATTTGAAAAATTTCTAGGCAAGTACTTCTGTCAAGTTTTGTAATGTCAAACTAGAGGTATTCACTTAAATATCTGTTCCTCTGCTAAAGTGGTTCCAGTGTTGCTTCCAAAAGAAAATTTGGGGTTTTCCTACTATCAGGCCTATTCTGAAGCAGATGGCTGGGTAGTACCAAACACGAGGAAGCATTCCAAAAAAGTTAAAATTTCAGTCTGATTAAAAAATAGGCCTAAGCTCTGAATAGGCATTTCTCAAAAGAAGATATACAAATGACCAAAAAGTATATGAAACAAATATTCAACATCACTAATCAGAGAAGTGTAAATCAAAACTACAATGAGATATCATCTCATCTCAGTTAAAATGGCTTTTATCCAAAAGATAGGCAATAGTAAATGCTGGCAAGGGTGTGGAGAAAGGGGAACTCTTGTAAACTCTTGGTGGGAATGTCAATTAGTACAGCCACTATGGAAAACATTATTGAAGTTCCTTAAAAAACTAAGATCTGCCATATGATCCAGTAATCCCACTGCTAGGCATATATCCAAAAGAAAGGAAATCAACATATGGAAGAGATATCTGCACTCCCAGGTTTATTGCAGCACTATTCACAATAGCCAAGATTTGGAATCAACCTAAGCATTTATCAATGGATGAATGGATAAAGAAAATGTACATATATACAATGAAATATTATTTAGCCATAAAAAAGAATGAAATCCTGTCATTTGTAACAACATGGATGGAACTGGAGGACATTATGTTAAGTGAAATGAGCCTGGCACAGAAAGACAAATTTTGCATGTTCTCACTCATATATGGGAGCTAAATGAAAACAAGTAAACTCACGGACAATGATGGTTACCAGAGGCTGGGAAGCATACAAAGGAATAGGGAATAAAGTGGTGATGGTTAATTGGTGCAAAAATACAGTTAGATAGAATGAATAAGATCTAGTATTTGACAGCACAACAGGGTGATTACAGTCAACAATAACTTACTGTATATTTTAAAATAACTAAAAGAGTAGAATTAGAACGTTATCACAAAGAAATGATAAATGCTTGAGGTGATGGATACCCCAATTTCCCTGATTACATACTATATGCCTGTATCAAAACATCACATGTACCCTATAAATATATATACCTAAATATAAATATATATACCTAATATGTACCCATAATTAAAAATTTTTTTAATTTTAAAATTTTAATATATTTTTATTAGAGCTATAAACATTCATATTTCTTTTTGTTTAGTGCCAAAATTAAAACTAATTCCTAGCTACCATGCTTCTATTTTCTTTGTTTTGGTCATGATTTTCTATTTACATATTGGTTTGTTTATTTTTATTGTAAATAACCTCAATGCTTTTGGAGAAAGAAAATTTTCTTTAATCATCCTTAAGGAGTAGAGATGAAGACAGTTTACACATCAGAAAGTCACCTGGATTGCTTGGAACTACTTATTAAAGGAGAAGGCTTGTCTGCCACTGGAGTATGTTTATAAACCCTATTTCAGGAGAAAAAGAACATTTCTGGAAATAGAGTTTTTTGACATCCAAAATGTGAATAAAAAGCAGCTCAAGGGTGTAAAAGGAAACAATTATTTTCTTGGTTATTCACTAACAGAATAAACAGATAAAATCATACCTTGCAAAAGATATCAATTAAAGCAGGTACAGCAGTCCTTAATTTCATAGTTGTGACATGTTCAAATATTTTTAGTAATATTTTCAGAGCAGGCTGAATAAAACAAAAAAATTACAATCATTTTCATGTCTTTTTTAGTACACCTTAAGTTTCTCAAATTTGTTTATGCTGAAAAACACAAGTGTTCTCTAGGAAGTCTTCAACAAACAGAAATTTAACTGCCAAATTCAAACAACAGGCATAACAAAGAAATTAACTTAACATATTTAAAAAATATATTCTCAGGTTACTTACCGGCATTTTAACCATTATGCTGAGGTTCACTACCTGAAATACTTCTTTCAATAAACAATGTGTGAGTAAAGAATTTAGAAGGTCATTTAGCACTTGTAAATCAAAGTGTATACCCGGGGGAAATTTTCTGTAGTATTCCATAAATATGTTTACTGAAAATGAAAATATATTAGAGTCATTTTCTGTTTTAAAATATTCATCCTCCTTAAATTAGATAATTTTTCTCTATTTAAAAATAAAGCAATACTAATTCAACATAAATTCTTTAAAGGTATATGTCTAGTGTCAGAAATACTTGATAAAAATTAAAGCAAAAGCCAAAATGGCAATAATATTTGAAGTTAATCAAGCATGTTGAGCACTAAACTGGGATCTAATTCATGTGCTATCCACAAAGAATAGGTCCAGATTGCCAAATATATCATGATCTCAATATGAACTCCTAAAGAGTCAGGCTCCCAGAGAGTCTTCAAGCAGTGGCTTGGGTACATATGCAAAATTGTATAATTTGGTGATGGATGCAAATTATTTTGATACATGCCCCTTCTTGGTGTTTTAACTCCACCAACATGTTGACTCTGGGGATATTTTTGATTCCAGTTTATGATTCTACTAAAAATACAATACTAATTTCCTTTGAGAAAGTAGTTTATGTTGATCCAGTTCCTTAATCTATTTTCTTTTCTTTCCTTCCTTTCCTTTCCCTTTCTTCCTTCCTTCCTTCCTTCTTTCTTTTCTTTCTTTCTTTCTTGTGACAGGGTCTTGCTCTGTTGCCCAGGCTAGAGTACAGTGGCGTCATCATAGCTCACTGCAACCTCCAACTCCTGGGCTCAAGAGATCCTCCTGCCTCAGCCTCCCTAGTAGCTGGGACCACAGGCGTGTGCCACCGCACCTACCTTTCTATTTTTTTTTGGTAGAGACAGGGTCTCACTCTTGCTCAAGCTGGTCTTGAACTGCTGGCCTCAAGCGATCCTCTCACCTCAGCCTCCCAAAGTACCAAGATTATAGGCACGAACCACCACACCCGGCCCTCAATCTATTTTCTATACAACCCTTAGGCTATTTCCAATTTTTCTCCATTGACTTTACTAAAATTATTTTAATTGAGATCATTTCATTGATCCTTCCCCCACCCCCATATTCCAGAATTTCCCAGGTCAAAATCTGTATACCCTGGCTAAAACTGACTTAGTAAAAATTACTTTGGGTTTTATTTTTCTATTAATTATTATTATTTTTCAGATAGACGATCCCACCCTGTTGCCCAGGTTGGAGTGCAGTGGCAGACCATAGCTCACTGCAGCCTCAAACTCCTGGGCTCAAGCAATACTCCCGCTTCAGTCTCCCAAGTAGCTGGGACTACAGACACATGCCACCATGCCCAGATCATTTTTCTTATTTTTTTGTAGAAATAGGGTCTCTCTATGGTACCCAGGCTGGTCTCCTGGCCTCAAGTGATCTTCCCACCACAGCCTCCCTAAGTGCTGGGATTACAGGAGTAAGCCATGGCACCCAGCCAGTGTGTTCACTATTTCTCCTAGAAATACTTAATATTAACTAGATTACCTAGTGTTGTTTGGGAAAGTTAGTAGCTACTGACACAGCTCTGTAACACAATTGAAAAACTGATGTGAAAGTTATAATAATTTTTAGTAACTTTAACAATATGGCATAACAATACTGAACTTTGTTGCAAAGCTTCTCTACATACTACAATTGTTTTCCCTAGACACATATAAATTCTTGTAGCTATTCTTTTTATTTTTTTTTATTTTTTATTTTTTTGAGACAGAATCTCACTCTGTTGCCCGGGCTAGAGCTATGCTGTGGCATCAGCCCCGCTCACAGCAACCTCAAACTCTTGGGCTCAAGGGATCCTCCTGCCTCAGCCTCCCAGGTAGCTGGGACTACAGGCATGTGCCACCATGCCCGGCTAATTTTTTCTATATATTTTTAGTTGTCCAGATAATTTCTTCTATTTTTAGTAGAGGCAGGGTCTCGCTCTTACTCAGGCTGGTCTTGAACTCCTGAGCTCAAGCAATCCTCCTGCCTTGGCCTCCCAGAGGGCAAGGATTACAGGCGTGAGTCACCACGCCCGGCCCTTGTAGCTATTCTTTTTGCTGTATCTACATAGTTGCCTCTGTAGAAGCAGATCAACCGATAATATGGGAAGTTCGGTGTCTATTACTATGACTTACTAATAAAACTGGAACTGCGATGTTTGAAAAAGGAGTAGTTGGAAAGAATCTATGTTAGCCAGTATGCAACAGTCCAGTAATTGACATGAAACCCACCTCCTTTTTGTCATTAAGTTATTTTTAAATTTTAATATAATTTCTCCATTTAAAATGATCTTCTCTGGTAAAACTGCTGGGCGGAAACAGTTTAAACATTTTAATACCTTTTGACATAAACTGCCATGTTGCTTTTTAAAAAGGTTTTGTCAATACATAACACTACTTCACGAATGACTTACCAGAATCAGGTACTTTTACTCCTTTCTTTGATTAGGAGTGCACAATTCCAGTGAACCAGTAACCACTGGATTTTCCTCTCCAGACCTGTTGCTAATTCTCACAAGAAGAAACAACATTCATGCCTTTCTAAATAGCTGATTGAATTCTTGATATTCTTATAAATTGGAATATTTTTATATATTACCAATGGCAAATCTACAATATTTGACTTTTTCCAGTTTAAATTTATATGATCAAATTTATATGTTTTGTATTTCCTTTGATGACATTAAACCACAGAAATTATCACCTTTCTTAAAATCTGATTTAAAAACTTATTTTTTTCTACTGAACTGCTAATATACTATATTCATTTATTTTGATATATGCTAAACAGTAGTAGTTTCCAAATTTTTTTAGCCATAAAACCTCTGGAAGGGGAATTTTATGTGGAAATTCAAATATAAAACACATAAAAGAGGACCAATGATTTTACTCCTAGGTATATACCCAAAAGAACTGAAATCAGGGAAACAGATACTTGTACATGAAGGTTCATAGCAACATTACTCACAATACCCAGAAGGTGGAAACAGCCCAAGTGTCCATCAATGGATAAATGGATAAGCAAAATGTGGTATACACATACAATGAGATACTATTCAGCTTTAAAAAGGAAGGAAATGCTGACATATGTTACAATATGGATGAATCCTAAGGACATTATTGGAAATTAACTAGACACAAAAAGACAAATATTATAAAATTCCACTTATCTAAAGTACCTAGAATAGGCAAATTCATAGAGCCAGAAAGTAGATTAGAGGTTATCAGGGGCTAGGAGGTATAGGGTAATGAGGGGTCACTGCCTAATAGGTACAGAGTTTCTATTTGGGATGATAAAGTAGTTCTGGAAACAAATAGAGGTAATGGTTATACAACATTGTGAATGCATATAATACCAGTGAATTGTACACTTAAAATGTTTAAAATTATAAATACTATGGTATGTATATTTTATCACACACACACACTCAAAGAGTCAAAGAAAGACTATAGAAATATTCCAGATTAAAGGAGGCTATAGAGACATGACAACTATATGCATACCTGATCCTGGACTGGATCCTAGACTAGAAGCAAAAATGCTATAAAGGATATTATTGGGTCAATTAACAAATTTTGAATATAAATAGATTAGATAAAACTATTATATCCATGTTAGTTTAACTGATGTGGATAAATGTACCATAATTATATATAAGAATAACCTATTTTCAGGAAATATACACTAAAGTATTTAGAGGTAAAGGGCCATGATGTATGTAACTTACCTTCAAGTGGTTCAGGGAAAAAATATGTATGTGTATGTGGCCATGTATACACATGCACACACATATATGGAAGGCGGAGAGAGAGACAGAATAAATGCAAATGGTAAAGTAAGGATATGAGTATTCTTTGTATTATTTTTATTTCTGAAACTTTTTGTAAATTTGAAATTATTTCTAAACAAAAATTTTAAATTAAAAACTCTGGAAAGAGAATTTTATGTGGAAATTCAAATATAAAACAGATAAACATAGAACTATGATTACATAGGGGAATGGGGAGTCCCACCTACTCAGCTACCTCCCCTTGTGCACCAAAGGTCCCTGAGACTTCTCTGTAGAGTCTAAGCAGTTAGATCCACACCTTACACCAGTGGTATGGATCTAACTCTTTAGGGGTGTGAAACTTTCTAAGTTGCTATGCAGTTTATCTTAACTCATTTATTAAACGATTCCTCCTTAACTATCTATTCTTTTCTACTGATCTAAGTTTCTATTTTCACACCAATTTCCACAGGTCCTTGACAACTTCCTACTCTTATTCTTTGTTATAAGCCCTTATTTTTGTTCTACATTAGTTGTTTTAAAACTAAATTCAGATTATTTCTTCTGTGGCCATATTGGATCTTTACACAGAATTATATTTAGAGGAGTTTTGCATCTTTTCTGTGACATCATCTTTTCTTCCACATCTCATGTTATGAAATTATTTCTGGAATTTAATTTTTTTTTTTTTTTTGAGACAGAGTCTCACTCTGTTGCCCAGGCTAGAGTGAGTGCCGTGGCGTCAGCCTAGCTCACAGCAACCTCAGACTCCTGAGCTCAAGGGATCCTCCTGTCTCAGCCTCCCGAGTAGCTGGGACTACAGGCATGCACCACCATGCCCGGCTAATTTTTTCTATATATATTTTTAGCTGTCCATATAATTTCTTTCTATTTTTAGTAGAGATGGGGTCTCGCTCTTGCTCAGGCTGGTCTCGAACTCCTGAGCTCAAACGATCCGCCCACCTCGGCCTCCCAGAGTGCTAGGATTACAGGCGTGAGCCACCACGCCCGGCCTATTTCTGGAATTTAATAATTCACATCTAACCATATGTACCTTCTCGTTCTTGGCTATCACAAACCCTCGGTCACAAGTTTATTTCCATATAGGCTCCTATTACCTCCACCTTAACTATTTTTCCCTTGTTAC
This sequence comes from Eulemur rufifrons, assembly GCF_041146395.1. Classification (NCBI taxonomy): domain Eukaryota; kingdom Metazoa; phylum Chordata; class Mammalia; order Primates; family Lemuridae; genus Eulemur; species Eulemur rufifrons. The sequence continues at coordinate 150,803,139 of NC_090989.1, forward strand.
AGTTAGATTAAGTCCAGACTAGCAGTTCTCTCAGATGCTTCCTCTAATCCTTAGGGAAATGATATCACCAGCAAAACAAAACAATAAACTTGTCAGAGATTTTGTTTTTAGCTGAATAAGATTTCACACAGATGAATATGAAGCTAAAGTGCTCTATTCCCACATACTATGTGGCTTTGGTGGGTGTGTAAGGGTGACAAATATAAATAAAGATTGGTCCTCGTCCTCTTGGGGCTCATGTTCTAGTAGGGAGAGGGAACAGAAGCAAAGAATGAGGTGGGATTGTGGAATCAGAAAAGGGTATAATAGGAGGTAATCCTATTTCCTATGACTCAGCCTTGAAAGATGAATAGTTCTTTGCCATGGGGAAAAGGGATGGAAGGAGAGGCATTCCGGGCAGAGAGCAGTGGCAGCAGTAGCGCTGGAGTTATAACACAGCCTGGTGTGTTTAGGGAACTGCACAGAACTCACTGTGCATGGCTAGAAGGGGTAAGTATAAAAAGAGAAAGATGAAGAAGTTGGAAAAATTCACTCTCTGAAAGATCCATTCAGATGGATTTAAAGGCTAATTAACAATACCCTTTTCTCTATCTTATAAATAAAATTTCTAAGTCATGAAAATATTAGTACATAAGGGAATTATAGTGTTTAGGTGGACTATAAGTTTTTATTAACCAAAAGACGATATTTATTTTTAATCCTTTCTAAAGCCAACAGAGCCACTCTTACATAAGGCATTCAGTTTTCATACTTAGAATGTACTGAATTTACTTTCAAACAATAGCACATTGTTTGAAATACCCACACTAATAAATTTATACTAATCATTCAATTGTTTCATACCTGCACGTTGTAGCAAACATAGTTCATTGATGCTTATATATTTCTTAAACACATCCATGCAAATCTGCAAAAGTCATGAAAAGTATAAAATTACCTTTTTTATATTTCATAAGAACTATAGAATTTCAATTCTATCTCTTTGCTTATTTCAAACTTTTAAAATCAATGAAAGCATAAGAATAAAGAAGTGATGTTTGGCTAACTTCCAGATTTGAAGTACATACTGAATTCGTTACAAAAACCTTATTTAGGTTATTTAAAAATAACCACTTACAGGTACAAGGATAAACACACTGACCAATGTATTAGATCAGACTGCCCTGAAATAGACCCATTCAGACATAGTCAGCTTACTTATGACATGGTGACACTGCAGTGCAGTGGAGAAAGGATGGTCTTTCTAATATATTTGATTAGTTATTTTTTTAGACACAGGGTCTTGCCCTGTTGCTTAGGCTGGAGTGTAATGGCAGGATCATAGCTCACTGTAGCATCCAACTCCTGGGCAGAAGCAATACTCTAGCCTCAGCCTCCTGAGTAGCTAGGAGGATGGTCTTTTCAGTAAATGGTGCTGGGTCACCTGAAGATCCACATGGGGAAAAATTGTATCTTGACCCTCTTCTCACATCATAAACAAAAATCAACTCTGGATTAGAGTTCTAAATGCAAAAGGTAAAACAATAAACTTTTAAAGGAAAAATACAGAACATCTTCAGGATCTTAACAAAGATATCTTTAACAGGATATAAAAAGTTAATACCGGCCGGGCGCGGTGGCTCACGCCTGTAATCCTAGCACTCTGGGAGGCCGAGGTGGGCGGATCGTTTGAGCTCAGGAGTTCGAGACCAGCCTGAGCAAGAGCGAGACCCCATCTCTACTAAAAATAGAAAGAAATTATATGGACAGCTAAAAAAAATATATGTATAGAAAAAATTAGCCGGGCATGGTGGTGCATGCCTGTAGTCCCAGCTACTCGGGAGGCTGAGACAGGAGGATCGCTTGAGCCCAGGAGTTTGAGGTTGCTGTGAGCTAGGCTGACGCCATGGCACTCACTCTAGCCTGGGCAACAGAGTGAGACTCTGTCTCAAAAAAAAAAAAAGTTAATACCACAAAAGAAAATAATTGAGAAATTGAACTATATAAAAATTAAGAGATTTTGTTTCTCAAAAGACACTTTTAAGAGGGTAAAAGGCAACTTGTAAAGTAGTAGACAGATATTTGCTATATACATATATATATCTCCAGTCTAAGAAACTGTGTTCAGCTTATATAATGAATTCTTGTAAATTGGTTCAGAAAAGGACAATCCCATAGAATATAGGCAAAATATCTGGATACTTCCAAAAACAGCATATCCAAATGTCCAATAAACACTTTGAAAAATGCTCAACTTCAATCATCAGGGAAGGCATCACACGGCTAACCAGAACGGCTAAATTAAAAGGCTGATACCGTAAAATGCTGGTAAGGATATGAAGCAACTAGAATTTTCAGACATTGCTGGTAAAGAGTGTAACATGATAAAACCACTTTAGAAACCTGTGTGGCAGTATCTACTCAGGTTGAACATATGTAGACCTTATGACCCAGCAATTCCAGTTTTAAGTATAACCTATCAGAATGTGTGCATATGTTCACCAAAAGACATGCAGAAGAACACTGATAGCATAATAATTATGATATCCAAATCTGAAAACCACCCAAATGCCCATCAACAGTAATATTTATCCACATTAATTTTGATATACTCGCACAATGGAATACTATTATACAATGAGAAAGACACATCTATAATTAGATAAAAAAAGACAAATTTCAAAAATATTGAGCAAAATCCAGACATAAAAGAATACACATTATATGATTTCATTTATATAAAACACAAAAACAAGCAAAGCTCATATATGCTCTTAGGAGTTAATGAAAATCTAAATTAAAACGCATGAATGAGATAGTTATTAAAATCTCTACTTCAAAGACTTTCTGTTTTACCTTTTCATCCCCTTGCTCAGGCACATGAGCAAACTTGCATTGTGATCGTTCACAACCACGCAACGTATTAAAATGAAATTTGCAGTATCTATGGGGTATCATCAACCCTAGGGGCTTCTGGAACACCTAGAGAATTAGAAAAATTCCCATTCTCTGTTTACTGCAAAACATTTACTATAAGCAAGTAAGAAAGCATTTGAAGCAACAAATATTAAGCATCCTAAACAGTATCAGGATAAATTGCTTGCTAATTTTATAAGAAAAAATAAACTCCAAACAATACATATATATATAAATACTTTAAATTTTAGAGACAAAGTCTTGCTCTGTCACCCAGATTGAAATGTAGTGGCGCAATCCAGCCTCAAACTCCTGGGCTCAAGTGATCCTCTTGTCTCAGCCTCTTGAGTAGCCGGGACTACTGGTGCATATCACTACACCCAGCTAATTTTTCTTATGTTTTAGGAGATGAGGTCTTGCTATGGTGCCCAGGCTGGTCTTGAACTCCTGGCCTCAAGCAGTCCTCCCACTTTAGTCTCCTGAGTTGCTGATATTATAGTTGTAAGCCACTGCAACCAGCTTATGTTTTTAAAAATAATGAAAAATTAGAGTGATTTGTCTGTGAATTTTCTCAGTTTCTTAGTGTAAAATATTCCATCAATGTTATTCTGTTTTATATTACATTTTTTTAACAAGACTTTTTTTAAGAGAAGTTTTAGGTTTGCAGCAAAAGTAAAGGAAGGTACAGAGATATCCCATAGACTCCCTGCCCCCATACACTTTATATATTTTTAAAAGCTTATATAATCCCTCCTCCTTTTCATGCACCTGCCCCTACTTTTATAAAAAGTTAATTCTATTATAATATGCATCATATTTCAGATGCATTTATTAGAACCAAAATTTTCCTTAGCTTTTCTGATTAATAGAAAAAGGCAAAACTTTCCCCATAAACTGCTTTATATCTCCAGCTTTTTCTTTCATCAAGAGAAGTCTTCATCCTATATTTTCTGTTTTGTATGTTCCCCCTCTGCTGCTTTCAACCTCTTATGTTATTTGTGAATATCCTCTGAGTCAATACTTATTTTCTGCCTCTTACCACCAGCCTCCATTCAAAATCCATAGAATGTCTAGAACTGCTTAAAAAATGATAGTAAGAGAAATACAACCAGAAGGGTCCAAAGTATGAGTTTTATAAAATTATTTTTTTAAAAAGTAGAAGACTTACCCCTACATTTTTTTCCCTCCTAAATATTTCACAATTTTCAGGATTCTGCAGCTTTAGGACAGAATGTTTTCCTGGAAATCTGAAATCTAGAAATGATTTAGTATGACATTACGCACCAATATGTTACAATTTATTCCCTTCATAACAATGAAATAGATGATCACTACTATCTGCTTTAAAATTTCATTTTGGAATATTCATGTTCAATTCACAGACTGTGCTGCCATGTGTGTTTCTGTGAAATATAGAATGATTTACATTTTAGGTACCCTTAAGTATTTCTAGATCTGAATTTAAAATTTTAAACTCACTACAGGCTGCAGATAACTTTCTTAAAAGCCTTATATAGCAGGATTCAAACGGTAAGTCTCTACGTTAAACAAATACTGCACACAATAAACCTTTCTAAGGGCAGAAAACTACTGACAAACCCAGATACTATGGATGGAATTGTTTCTCCTCCTCCCCTGCAAATTCACATGTGGAAGCCCTAACCCCCAGTATGACTTTATTTAGAGATAGGGCCTTTATATAATTAGGGTTAAATGAGGTCATAAGGATGGGGCCTTGATTTGACAGAATTAGCATCCTTGTAAGAATAGGTACCAAAGAATTCACCACACTCCAAGGAAAAGCTATGTGAGGACTTAGCAAGAAGGCAGCCATCTGCCAGCCAGAAAAAAAGCCCTCACCAGAAATTGAACCCTGCCAGAACCTTGATCTTGAACTTCCAGCCTCTAAAACTGTGCAAAATAAATTTCTGTTGTTTAAGCCACTCAATCTGTGGTATTTTGTTATGGCAGCCCAAGCAGACTAATATACCAGGCATCATATCCCTTAATGTTGGTCTTTTAAAATGAGAACTAGGGCATTTAAAAATATTCTTTTCTAAAGATAAAACAAATAAAAATAAAAGTATTTTAAATTTTAAATCACTTATTTTTTACTTTGGCAGCATGCAGATATAATCTGAAACAAGCTAAAGTTTTTGCTGCATAGCTTTGCAGTAATTTACATTATGAAAACTGTAAGCATTTTTAAGATAAAACACATGATCATTGTGGGTATGCTGTGTATTATAGTATACTACACCAGGCAACATTAAGTCAGTATTGGGAAGGTATAGACAAATTAGATGTGTACAACACAAGTGGTTTTATAGATTCTAAATTCACCCTTCAGTGTAGCTTATTGTGTTCAAAGGATTGTGAATTATCAAGAAAATTGGCAAATTCTAAAATACAAATATACTTAATTAACATATAAATATTTTATGTATAACCTACATTCCCTGTACTACTACTATCACATATATACAGAAATTTCAGAAGTTATCCCATTAAAAGTACTAAAGAAAGGCACATAAGCCTTCAATTTTAACATATACCACATTTGTGTCAATTTTTCTTTTTTAACTTTTTTTTGGTTTTGGTGGGAAAATCTCCTATATACTTTCTATATCACCAAAAGCCAACAGGACTCTATAAAGAAAACAAATAGTACCATTCATCCAGGGCTTCAGTATTGTGTCTTCTTGATGACTACTTAGATTCAAAGGAGGTACTAATAAGCACAGAGGTTTTGGGGCCAGTGCTGCTAATTGACATTCACCAACCATAATGTCTGCATTTCTAGAATCTTTGCTGTGTGAGCAGAAAAACCAAAATCAGAATTTAAATTTATTTTTAAAACATTAAAGTAATGAGAATCAAATAAGTAGAAACATAACCTAATGCTATGTACATGCCACATACTATGCTATATATTATAGGCATATCTCATTTTATTGCACTTCACAGATACTGTTTTTTGTGCTTTTTTTTTAAACAAATGGAAGGTTTGTGGCAACGCTATGTTGAGAAATTTATTGATACCATTTTCCCAACAACATGGGCTCACTTCATGTCTCTGTGTCACATTTTGGTAATTCTCACAATATTTTGAATTTTTTATGATTATGTCTGTTATAGTGATCTGTGATTTTTGATGTTACTATTCTAATTATTTTGGGGTACCACAAACTGCACCCATATAAGAGGGCAAATTTAATTGGTAAATGTTGTATGTGTTCTGACTGCTCCACCAACAAGTAGTTCCCCCATCTCTCTCCTTCTCTTCAGGCTTCCCTATTTCTTGAGACACAACAATATTGACTCTAGGCCAATTAATAACCCTACAGTGGCCCTTAAATGCTGAAATAAAATAAAGAGTCTCACATCTGTCAGTCTAAATCAAAAGCTAGAAATGATTAAGCTTGGTGAGGAAGGCATATCAAAAGCTGAGATAGGCTGAAAGGTCTCTTGTTAGCCAAGGTGTAAATGAAGAGGAAATGTTCTTGAAGAAAATTAAAAGTGCTACTCCAGTGAATACACAAATGATAAGAAAGAGAAACCACCTTATTGCTGTTATGGAGAAAGTTTAAGTGGCCTGCACAGAATATGAAACCAATCACAACATTCCCTTAAACCAAAGCCTAATCCAGAGCAAGGCCCCTAACTTGCTTCAATTCTATGAAGGCTGAGACAGGTGAGAAAGCTTTAGAAGAAAAGTTTGAAGCTAGCAGAGGGGGATTCATGAGGTTTGAGGAACGAAGCCATCTTTGTAATATAAAAATGCAAGGTGAAGCAGCAAGTTCTAACGGAGAAGCTATAGGAGGGTAACCAGAAGATCTAGCTAAGATCACCGATAAAGGTGGCTAAACTAAATAACAGATTTCAAATGCAGAGGAAATAGTCTTCTATTGGAAAAAGATGCCATCTAGCACTTTCATAGATAGAGAGGATAAGTCAATGCCTGGCTTCAAAGTTTCAAAGGACAGGCTGACGCTTAGGAGTTAATGCAGCAGGTGACCTGAAGTTGAAGCCAATGCTCACCATTCCAAAAATCCTAGGGCCCTTCAGAATTATGCTAAATCTACTCTGCCTGTGCTCTATAAATGCAAACACAAAGCCTGGATGACAGCACATCTGTTTACAGCACGGTTTACTAAATATTTTAAGCCCACTGTTGAGACCTACTACTTAGAAAAAAAGATTGCTTTCAAAATATTACTGCTCATTGACAATGTACCTTGTCACCCAAGAGCTCTGATGGAGATGTACAAGGAGATTAATGTTGTTTCCATGCCTGCTAACACAACATCCATTCTGCAGTCTATGGATCAAGGAGTAATTCTGACTTTAAAGCCTTTTAAAGAAATATTTCATAAGGCTATAGCTGCCATAGATAGTGACTCCTCTGATGGATCTGGGCAAAGTAAATTGAAAACTTCTGAAAAGGATTCACCATTCTAGATGTCATTAAGAACATTTGTGATGCATGGGAAGAGGTCAAAATATCAACATTAACAGGAGTTTGGAAGATACTGATTCCAACACTCATGGATGACTTGGAGTGTTTCAAGACTTCAGTGGAGGAAGGAACTACAGATGTGGTGGAAACAGCAAGAGAGCTAGAATTAGAAGTGGAGCTTGAAGATGTGCCTGAATTGCTGCAATTTCATGATTAAACCTGAATAGATGCAGAGTTGCTTCTTATGGATGAGCAAAGAAAGTGGTTCCTTGAGTTGGAATCTACTCCTGATGAAGATGCTGTGAACATTATTGAAATGACAACAAAGGACTTCAAATATTACATAAACTTAGTTGATAATGCAGCAGCAGGGCTTGAGAGGATTGATTCCAATTTTGAAAGAAGTTCTACTGTGGGTAAAATGCTATCCAACAGCATTGCATGCTACAGAGAAATCTTTTGTGAAAGACTCAAGTGATGTGGCAAACTTCATTATCTTATTTTAAGAAATTGGGCCGGGCGCAGTGGCTCATGCCTGTAATCCTAGCACTCTGGGAGGCCGAGGCAGGAGGATCATTTGAGCTCAGGAGTTCGAGACCAGCCTGAGCAAGAGCGAGACCCCATCTCTACTAAAAATAAAAAGAAATTATATGGACAGCTAAAAATATACATAGAAAAAATTAACCGGGCATGGTAGTGCACACCTGTAGTACCAGCTACTCGGGAGGCTGAGGCAGGAGGATTGCTTGAGCCCAGGAGTGTGAGGTTGCTGTGAGCTAGGCTGACGCCATGGCACTCTAGCCCAGGCAACAAAGTGAGACTCTGTCTCAAAAAAAAAAAAAAAAAAAGAAAGAAAGAAAGAAAGAAATTGGCACAGCCACCCCAACCTTTAGTAGCCACTACCCTGATCAGTCCGCAGCCATCAACTCCAAGGCAAGAACTCCCACCAGCAATAAGATAACAACTTGCTGAAGGCTCAGAGGATTGCTAGCATTTTTTTTTCTAGCAATAAAGTATTTTAACATTAAGGTATGTACTTTTTTTCACATAATGCTATAATGTTATTGCACACTTAATAGATTACAGTATAGTATAAGGATAACTTGTATATGCACCAGGAAATGAAAAACTTTGGGTGACTCACTTTATTGCAACATTTGCTTTATTGTAGTGGTCTAGAACCAATCCCACAACATCTTTAATATCTTCAATAAGTTATTCCTGACTTCTTAGCTAGAAAACCAATACTTGTTAAATGGTTGGGTAGCAATGGGGTAGTGTGGTTAAAACTGGAGCAAAATATTTTTGATCATGATAAACAAAAGGTCTGAGGAGGAGCGAGGCTGACTTTCTAATCCAGAAAAGGTCATCCAGTTATTCTACTGAGAGTGCAGTGAAATGGATTATAAATTATTCTTCAGGACAAGTATATGTAATAAATATATATGGGTCTTTGAGAGCTTCCTCTGGGGAGAAGGTCTTAGAAATGTTATTGTTCCAGGGTTGCTGATTTAAACAGCTTTAACTGTATTCTAATATGTGAAATCCTATATAACCAATTTTACAAAAATTTAGAGGTTATTTAGAAAAAGAAATAACAAATAAGGGGGAGTGGGGAAGTACTTCAGAGCTAACTAGTAGATACAAATGAAGTACTTTTTAGGGAAAAGACTTATACCAACACTCAGATCTTTTACCTTAAAGATAATTCTAATAAGTTTTTCAACTGGGGTTTCCTGGGCCAAAGAAGAGTAAAAATAGAAGAGGGGATCATATTTACAATAGTTGAAACATTGTAGCATTGGTGGAATTTAAAATTTTCACACAAAATATTTGCTTCCCTCCCCATCTTGGGATATCATTGCTCTGTGTAATCAACATAACTCCCTCCCCCACAAAATAAAACAAAAGCAGTAACATAAAAGAAAGAAATAGGAATTATGGAATCTTATAGATGGAAGAGATTATCTAGAAAATTCTCTCATTTTTGATTGGATAATTGAAGCCCAGGGTGATGTAGTAAGTTGCCCAATGTCACACTTCTGATCACTATGATAGAGCCAAGCTGACGATAAACTTTTGTAGGATACAATGACACTATTTTAGTCTGTAAGCAAAATGCTTCAAATAGAAAAAGAAAAGTAAACCTTGTCATCTTTCCTTTTTCTTTAGGATCTCCAAACGGTCATGAACCATACTGGACTTCTACGCCAATCTAATTCTTACCTAGCCTTTCCCTTAACACAGTGGTTCTCAAACATAAGCATGCATCATTATCAGTTAATGGCCTTGTTGAACATAGACTGATGGGCCCCATCCCCAGAGTTTCTGATTTAGTAGACCTGAGGTGGGACTATACAATTCCCACTTCTAACAAGCTCCCACCTGATGCTGCTGCTCCACGGATCACACTTTGAAAACCACTGCCTTAACAAAAGGACTTGAATATGTCCATCACCTGTTGTGCTTCACCTCAACAGTAAAATGAGGGTAGAGGATGGATCAGATGATCTCTAAGGTGTCCTACAACTCTAAATGCAGTGATTTTATGGTCTAGTGAGTGTGCTGTAACTCTTAGTACTAATCATTGCATCTGTTTAAGCTCCTTGCAAACTGTCATGTTCATCTGATTTCAGCCACTTTTTCCTTCATAAAAGGCATACACATAAATCCTTTTTTATTTTTCTAATTTTCTTTTTTCACTACTTATCTTTTATCAAAAAATATTTTAATGGCTAAAAAAACTTAGTGTAAGCTTGAAGGAAACTTACAATACCCCTTATATCTGAGTGCATCTGACACATCAATTAAATTCTACCCACATATGGTTTATGGTAACCCAAGCATTTATGCAGAGAATGAAAAACACAAGATACAAATTAGATATGTGACTACTTTTAAGTTATGTAATTAAAAATTGTTACAGACCTTTTGCAAACTTCATGAACATTTTCTTTTTCTTCTTTAATAGTCACTTTGTCTGAAAATCTATACTGTGAAGAGATTATTATGGTTACATAAGTATATGTGAATATCTCTATTACATATTAAGCTATAAGGCTTACCAGATTTATAAGAATGTGTCAGATGCTAATTATACAACTAGCTTATGGCCAACCTTAAAAACAATGCTACTCACATAATTTAAAATACTTGGCTGGGCTCAGTGGCTCATGCCTATAATCCTAGCACTCTGGGAGCCTAAGAGGATTGCTTGAGGTCAGAAGTTCAAGACCAGCCTGAGCAAGAGTGAGACCCGTTCTCTACTAAAAATAGAAAAAGTTAGCCAGGTGTGGTGGTGTGTGCCTGTAGTCCCAGCTACTTGGGAGGCTGAGGCAGGAGGATTGGTTGAGCCCAGGAGTTCAAGGCTGCAGTGAGCTATGATCACGCCACCGTACTCTAGCTGAGACAACAGAGCAAGACTCTGTCTCAAAAAGAAAAAGTCTTAAAATACTGAATATTGACTTAAAAATTTCCATTGCTGCTTAAAAGAAAAATATAAATAAATTAATATGATTTCCAGCTTTTAATATCACCATTAATTATATAAACTACTATTTCAAATTATTATGGACAATTAAAGTTGTGGAGTTTTTAATTCAGAAAAAAAGCTTTGAGTGATTTTTATTTTTAGGTGATATATATGAACACAAACAGAATTTATTTTTCATTAGAAATATTGAAAATAAACCCTCAAATCCCCTAACACTCCAGCAGTCAGAGATAACCACTTAATATCTGAGTTTATATCTTTCTAGTCTTTTTTATAGTACATAATCATATTTTAAAATAATAGTACCACACTGTATAGTAGTCTCCCCTTATTCATGGTTTTTGCTGTCCAAGCGAAAGGTTCCGCTTTCCAAGTTTTCAGTCACCTGTAGTCAACCACGTCCAAAAATATTCAATGGAAAATTCCAGAAATAAACAACTCACAAGTTTTAAATTGTGTGCCATTCTGAGTATTGTGATGAAATCTCAGGCTGTCCTGCTCCGTCCCACCCACAACATGAGTCATCCTTTTGCTCAGTGTATCCATACTGTATACGCTACCTGCCCTTTAGTCTCTTAGTAGCTGTCTCAGTTATCAGATTGTCTACGGCAGCATCACAGTGTTTGTGTTCAAATAACCCTTATTATTACTTAATAATGGCCCCAAAGTACACAAGTAGTGTGATGTTGGGAATTCGGATATGCCAAAAAAATTCTATGCTGTGATTGCTAAGATCTATGATAAGAATGAATCTTCTATCTATGAAATAATGAAGAAGGAAAAAGAAATTTGTGTATAGTATATATAGGGTTTGGTACTATCCGCAGTTTCAGGCATCCACTAAAGGTCTTGGGACATATCCCTGGTGAATAAGGGGTACTACTGTATATACTGTTAGAACTCTTAGAAAACCACATGCTGGGAAAACTGGATAGCCACATGCAGAAGACTGAAACAGGACCCACACCTTTCACCTCTCACAAAAATCAAATCACAGTGGATAACAGACTTAAACCTAAGGTGTGAAACTATTAGAATTCTAGAAGAAAATGTGGGAAAAACTCTTATAGACATCGGCCTAGGAAAAGAATTTATGAAGAAGACCCCAAAGGCAATCACAGCAACTACAAAAATAAACAAACGGGACCTGATCAAATTAAAAAGCTTCTGCACAGCCAAAGAAACTGTCACGAGAGCAAAGAGACAACCTACAGAATGGGATAAAGGGCTGATAACCAGAATCTATTTAGAACTCAGGAAAATCAGCAAGAAAAAAATCAAACAACCCTATCAAAAAGTGGGCAAAGGACATGAATAGAAATTTTTCAAAAGAAGACACAAGTATGGCCAACAAACATGAAAAAATGCTCAACATCTCTAATCATCAGGGAAATGCAAATCAAAACCACAATGAGATATCACTTATCTCCAGTGAGGATGGACTTTTTGATAAAGGACCTTTATCAAAAAAGACCTTTATCAAAAAGTCCCAAAACAATAAATGTTGGCGTGGATGCGGAGAGATAGGAACACTCATACACTGCTGGTAGGACTGCAAACTAGTGCTACCTCTGTGGAAAGCGATATGGAGATACCTTAAACAGATACAAGTAGACCTACCATTTGATCCAGCAATCCCATTATTGGGCATCTACCCAAAAGAACAAAAGACATTCTATAAAAAAGACATCTGCATTCGAATGTTTATAGCAGCACAATTCACAATTGCAAAGATGTGGAAACAACTCAAGTGCCCATCAATACATGAGTGGATTAATAAAATGCGGTATATGCATACCATGGAGTATTACTCAGCTATAAGAAACAATGGTGACATAGCACCTCTTGTATTATTCTGGATAGAGCTGGAACCCATTCTACTAAGTGAAGTATCCCAAGAATGGAAAAATAAGCACCACATGTACTCACCATCAAATTGGTTTCACTGATCATCACCTAAGAGCACATTTAGGAATAACATTAATCGGGTGTTGGGCAGATGTGGGGGGGGATGGGTGTATACATACATTAATGAATGCGATGTGCACCGTCTAGGGGATGGACAGACTTGAAGTTCTGACTTGGGGGTGGGGGGCAAGGGCAATATACGTAACCTAAACTTTTATACCCCAATAATATGCTGAAATAAAAAAAATAAAAAAATAAAACTTCAAACTCCAAAAATAAATAAATAAATAAATACAAACCTCAGTTAATTTTGCCAAAAAAATTGGGACTTCTCACCAATTCCTGAGATTTCACCTGCAAAGAAGATTCTACATTCCTCCCTCTCCTCATCAACTCCCACCTCATCTGTACCGAACATCATGTTCCCAGAAAACTTCCCTCAGGAATTATAATTTTCTTATTAATGTTATACTGTGAGAAGATTCAAAATGGTTGAGCAGGTCACTACTCCCGAAAGAACCATAATTGTAAGACAACAATGTCCAAGCCTGAATTTTCTCAGTTACGTGTAAAATATCCTATTTTAAAAGCTACCTTTTTGAGTAATTATTATGACTATAGGGGCTAAGTTAGGAAAAATAAAATTTGTTAAATCCTTTAAAAAAAAAAAGAAGGAAAAACACAAAAATCAACTGAGGAACGTGAAACATTAACAAATGGAAAGATCTACCATGTTCCTGGATGAGAATATTAAAGGTAATGATGTTAATTCTCCCCAAATTTATACATTTAAAAACCTACTTTACAATGTGAGTTCAAAGCACTCATAAAAGAATATTTGAGAGAGAACCACCAAAAATATTTTAGATTTATACTACATCTTAGTATCATTTAAAGCAAGACTTCCTTATTATTTTCACTTTTCAAATAATTGACAGTATGGTATACGTGGAAGAATTGAGCAATCAATGAAACAAAAGAGAAGTAAAGGGATAATTCTGTACATGAAAATTTGAAAACATTAAAGATGGTATTCGAAATTTATGATGAAATGATTCAATAAATGGTAGAACAACGGGCTAGTTGACTAGACAGAAAAAAAGCTTGGTCCCAACTTACCATATGCCAAAATAACTTTCAGGTTCATTAAAGATTTAAATATAAAAAATAAATTCCAAAAATAGCAAAAGAAATAAAATATATAAATGGGTATTTATATAATTTGGAGGGTGGGGAAAGCCTAAGCATGACATCAAAGGCAGAAATCATGAAGTATGATATCAATAGGTTTGACTGCAAACATTTAAAATATTTTCAAATGTAAGAGAATAAGAAGTGCAAAATAGCCATTTGCCAAAATAAAGAAAAAAAGGAAAGTTACATTGTTTCTACATGCTTCCTCCCAACATAAATTTTAGTTTGATAAAAAAATTTAAACATAATAAACCATAAAACCCTAGAAGAAAAAAAATTTGGTTTTTTTTTTTGAGACATAGTTTCACTCTGTTGCCCTGGCTAGAGTGCAGTGTCATAGTCATAACTTACTGCAACCTCAAACTCCTGTTCTCAAGCAATCCTCTGGCCTTAGCCTCCTGAGTAGCCGGGACCATAGGTGCATGCCACAATGCCTGGATAATTTTTTCTATTTTTAGTAGAGAGAGAGGGTTTTGCTCTTCCTCAGGCTGGTCTCAAACTCTGGGCCTCAAGGAATCTTCCTGCCTCAGCCTCCCAGAATGCTATGAGTACGGGTGTGAGCCATCGCACTTGGCCAAGAAAATTTTTTATCTTGAAATGGGGAAGGTTTTCTCTAAATATAACTCACAATTCCTATTATAAAAGAAAACTGACATATTTGGCTAAATAAAAACAAAAAGCTTCTGTAAGGTGAAAAGCTCCTAACCCAAGTAAAAACAAATGAAAAACAAGAAAAAGTATAGCAACATATGACAATGAACAAACATGTTTAATATATGCAGAATTCCTGTAAGTAAAAAAGGATCAAAATCCCAGAAGAAAAAAGGGCAAAGAACATAAACAGGAAGTTTACAGAAAAAATATTAATGGCTTTTAAACATGCTAAAAGATGCTTAACTAGACTCATAAGGGAAACACAAATTACAAATAAAGCAAAGTCATTTGTAAAAATAAGCAGATGGACAAAAATTTTTTAAAAAGCAATAATGAATTGGTGAGTACATGGTGAGAAAACTACTCTCACACAATGTTGTTGAAAGTATAAATCAAAGCAATCTCTATGTAGGACAATTTGACAACTCCACTTCTAGGAATTAATCCAAAAATGCTTGTACATATGCAAAATGCCTTATGCTCAAGGATGCATAATGCAGCAATATTTAAATAGCAAAAAAATGGAAACAAACCAAGTGTCCATCAATACAGGGACTTGTTAAATACAGTATATCCATACAGTAGATAATTATACAACTATAAAAACAAGGCATCATTACATACATTGAAAAGAAAAAACCTCCATTATATATTAAGTTAAAAAAAAAAGATAAAGAACAGTATGCTACCATTTGGATAAAATTCAACAGAATCAATAGGTCCACTTCGAGAAATGGCAGAGAATCTTCTACTGGGCTAACCCTTCTGCAGATAACAACTTTAGACCCTGGATAAAATAATTATTATAAAATCCTCTACCCGAAAACCCTGAAGAGATATGAAAAACATTCAGAAAGATGGAATGGCACTGGGTAACTGTCTTGTTTTTAATGGTTTTATATTAAAGGCAGGCTCTAGCTGGAACTACTTGTGGAGGACAATATGCCCTACTAACATTAAGAACCAGAAGAAAAAGTCTGGGCAAAATCAGAAACTGGAAATCCTGGAAAGGGAAAAGCCTAAGAGACAAAGCCCCCAAATATGCTTATAAACTTGGCCCAAATCTCTAGCTGATCTCTGAATTACACATATGTAAGGTAGATTCCAAACAGTCCAGCTAAGACTAAAAGAACAGAACAAAGATTTCAACTGACTCCTATTGCAGGATAGTGATCTGGAGACTGAGTTCACCCACGTTAAAACCTATGCATGCCACTATTATATACCGTATAGCTCAGCAATTAGAGCCCACTTATCCCAGAGAAATTAAAACTTAGGTACAAAGACCTGTATGTGAATGTTTATACATAGCAGTTTTATGTGTTAATAGCCCCAAACTAGAAACAATCTAGATATCCATCAATGAGCGAATAGCTAAATAAACTGTGGTACACCCATACCATGGAGTATTACTAAGCAGTAAAAATAAACAAACTATTGATACATGCAACATCCTAGATGAATATCCAGAAGATTATGCTGGGTGAAAGAAAAAACAATCTTATAGAAGTTACATACTATATGATTCCATTTGTACAACATTCTTGAAATGACAGCATTATAGAAATGGAGAACTGTTGCCCAGGGTTAAGGAGGGGTTGGTGGGGAAGGAGAGAAGAAAGTTGTTTGACTATAGAAGAAAAACATGAAGAATCCTTGTGGTGATGGAAATATTCTGTGTCTTGACTATATTAATGCCAATATTCTGGTAGTGATACTGTACTATAGTTATGCAATATATTACCACTGGGAGAAAGGAACAGTTCATGATATTTTTATGTATTATTCTCACAACTGCATGTGGATCTAGTTATCTCAAAAAAAATTAAGATGCTGCTAAAGCAGTATTTATGAATAAGTTCATAGCACTAAATGACTCTATTAGAAAATAATAAAGGTTTCAAATCAATGACCTCAGCTGCAACTTTAGGAAACTATAAAACGATGAACAAATTAATCCAAAGTAAGCAGAAGGAAATAAAAATCAGAGCAGAAATCAGTGAAATTGACAACAAAGAAATAGAGAAGAGAAAAATGAGAACAAAACCTAGTTATTTTAGAATTGTCAATATAATTAAAAATCCTCTAGCCAACTTCCTATGAATCTACATTTATTATGCTAAAATTATAGAGATGGAAACCAGATCAGCAGTTGCTAAGGTTAGAGATGTTGGGGGGAAGGAGAAAGGTTTGACCATTAAGAGGTAGCATAAAGGAGATCTTTCTGATGATGAAATAGCTCTTTGATTGCAGTGATGGCCACACAAATCCACACAGTTGATAAAATACAAAGAACTACATAAATACACATTGTGCCAATATCAAATTCCTGCTTCTGAGATTGTATTTTAAGATGTAACTATAGGAGAAAACTAGGTGAAGGCTACATGGGCCCTCTCTGTACTACCTTTGTGACTTCCTGTGAATCTATAATTAGTGTAAAATATTAATAAAAGGTTTTTAAAAAACATACACTAATGCTTTAACTATCTGGGGCTCATTAAGCAAGTCTATCATAGTAAACCTGAAAATTGTTACATATGGATTCTGGGTACACTGATACATAGGAGAAAAGAAATAGGGTCTCCAGAAAAAACATATATATATGTAGTGGGAAAATATATATATATATATATATATATGTAGTGGGAAATAAAACATCAATAAGGAATAATTTCTAAAATTTCTTAGACAGCCATATATAAGAGCAGAAAAGAAATAAAGAAGTAGGACAGGAATATATCCTGTAACTCAACCTATTTACCATCAAATGTTCCTAAACTGTAAGGAGAGAGAGAGATGAACAAAAGTTTGTTAATTCTCAAATCTGGGTGCCAGGTATTTTATTTCATTGTATTTTTTTTATTTTATAATTTTTTATCTAAAAAAAATGTTTTTATAGGGGGTCTTCTGGTGAGGACTGGAAACCTGCTAGACAAATTCTAAAAGGGCTGTAACACTGGTGCCACGTATTTTAAAGACAAATATTATTGACTACGTTATGTATTTTCTAAAGTACTTTAGAAGTACTTTGTGAGTACTTTGAAGGGTGAATACTTTGAAGCCTACCATGGTATCATCATAGAAGGATAAACTGATCATCTTCCTTCCCTTAAACAAAACAAAGAAATGTTACCATACTAGGAAGCAGCTAAATGATTTCTTTTGGATTATTATTTTTTCTTTCTTTCTTTCTTTTTTTTTTTTTTTTTTTTTTTAAGGCTGGTCAAGTGAAGCCATGGGAGTGGAGAAGGAACAAAGGAATCTGTAACTGGTTGTGATCAATAATTTGGAAATACCACTGCACTCAGATTATTTTTAAAAGAATTAATATTGAAGAGTCTACATCTTTTTTTTTTTTTTTTTGTTGAGACAGAGTCTTGCTTTGTTGCCCGGGCTAGAGTGAGTGCCGTGGCGTCAGCCTAGCTCACAGCACCTCAAACTCCTGGGCTTAAGCGATCCTACTGCCTCAGCCTCCGAGTAGCTGGGACTACAGGCATGCGCCACCATGCCCGGCTAATTTTTTTTCTATATATATTTTAGTTGGCCAGATAATTTCTTTCTATTTTTAGTAGAGACGGGGTCTCGCTCTTGCTCAGGCTGGTCTCGAACTCCTGACCCCGAGCGATCCACCCGCCTCGGCCTCCCAGAGTGCTAGGATTACAGGCGTGAGCCACCGTGCCCGGCCAAGAGTCTACATCTTTAAAACATTTACAGTGTTAAGAACTCAGTGAATTCTGGTAAACACCCAAATTCCATCCTTGCAGGGGTGAATGAATTAACACTTCTCCTCATGCTTAAGTAGAATAGAGTACAAGTTGTTTCTCCTATTTTTTAATGGTTTAAACAAGGGTCATCAAGGTATAGCCTAAAGGCTGCCTATTTTTTGTAAATTAAAGTTTTATTTGAATACAGTAATCCCTATTTGTTTAAATATTGCCTACGGCTTCTTTTACACTACAATGGTAGAGATAAGTAGTTACAGCAACAATCCTATGGCCCACGAAGCCATACAGATATTTACTATCTGGGCCCATTAAAGAAAAAGTTTGCTGACCCCTAGTGTAGAGTCTAAGGACTCTGCTGTGTGACCCTGGACAAGATACTAAGTCTCGGTGTCCTCATTTGTAAAAGGAAGTAACAGTAGATGTATGTACAGTGAAGGATTAACTCAGCAAGTCTAGGTTGTCCATACCCTTCACATTAAGGTTTGGCCCTTGACCTGTTCATAAGGGGTAACTTCTAAGCCCTTGGAATATCCTGCCTGATAAATGTGTCTATGTCTACCTGGGAGAGACTGGGGTTACATCAGATGGTCTATGCTAACAATGTGATTTACGGTGGAAACTTTGGGTCATACGGTATCAGCTTGATCTTTGGAGGGACTAGAGACTGAGTGATTAAGGTCAGTCATGGAGATAGTCAGCCATGCCTTTGTGACTGACTCCAGATAAAAACCCTGAACATTATGGCTAAAGTGAACATCCCTGGCTGGCAATACTCCAAGTGTGTTGCCACACATGACTCTACTGGGAGAGAACAACTGGAAGCTCGTGCCTGCTATCTCCTGGATTCTGCCCTATGTGCCTCTTGCCTTTGCTGGTTTTAATTGGGATTCTTTTAACTGTAATAAACTGTAACCATGAGTATAACAGCTTTGCTGATCTCTGCAAATTCTAGCAAATCCTTGGACCTACAGGGGTTTAGGGGACTTCTGAATGGCACATCATTATATTACAGGAATAAAATGTGATGATTCATGCTAGGTGTTTAGCAGTGGCTAAAGGCTCAATACATGTCGTCTGTTATCAAATCATTAAGCAAGTGCTTTGTGAGATTTTTATTCTTGTTACAAGACACTTCTAGCACTTAAAGACTATTTTCAAATGAGGTTCACATTTGCTATTCATTCAACAATTTGTGTTATTACTCTATATTAGCCAGAGAGATTCAGTAGTAAAAATGGATAAAAATATTTCCCTTCATGGAGTTTCGTTCTAGCAGGAAGAGACAGAGATAAACAAAAATAAGTAAATGTATAGTATGTTAGATCATGGTAAGTGCAAGAAAGGTAGATAATGAAATGTTGGGAGAATGGAAAGCAATGAAATTTTAGGTTGGATGGCCAGGAAAGATATCCTGAGACCGTGGGGCATAAATAAAGACTGAAAGCAAATAACAGAGCCAGGTATACCATTTTCTAGGGGAAAAACATTCCACGCAGATGAACTGGCAAGGGCAAAGGCTCTGAAGTGGGAGAAAGCCTGGTATATTCTAAGAAGAGCAGAGGCTAGTGTGGTAGGTGCTAAACAAAGGATAGTGGTAGAAAAGATTGGAGAGGTAACAAGGTGGGGAAGGGGGACAGAGGACAGACACAGGACCTTGTTGGAACTTTGGCTTTGACTCTGAATGACATTGGAAGCCATTGGAAAGTTTGAAACAGAAGAATGGCATGATCTAACTTATTCTGTGTAGAGAATAAAGTACAAGAGGGCAAGATTAGAAGCAGGAGATCTGTTCAGAGGCTACTGCAGTAATTCAGGCAAGATGATACTGTTCTGGACCTGCACAGTATTGATGAGGGTGATGAAAAGTGGACAGTTTCTAGACATCATCTGAAGACAAAGTCAGCAGGATTTCCTCAGTCTGCATACGGAGTGAGAGAAAAAGGAAGTATGGAAATTCAAGGTTTTGGGCCTGGGAAATTATAAAGGATGGAGTTAGCAATAACAGAAGAAAGTTACAGGAAGAGCTTGTTTGTGGTGGGGGAAGATTATAGCAGGAGTCCAGTTTTTAACATGTTCAGTCTGAGATGCCGAATTGGATATCCAAGTGGAAAAAGCAGGTTTGCAACTAGACAAAAAGTTCTATAGTTCAGAAAAGAAATTCAAGATGGTGATATAAATTTGAGAATTTTAGCACATAGATGGCATTTAACACAATGAGATTGGATGAAACCATCTAGGGAGCAAATCCAGGAGGCGGGGAAGAACAGATTCATGGTCTGGGCTCTGGGTCACTCTAACATGCAGAGGTCAGAGAAATCAGGAGAAACCCACAAAACTAGCTGGGAAGTCACAGATGGAAAGGTAGAAAGTAAACCAGGCAAGTATGTTTATTCTGGAAGCCAAGAGAAAAGTGTTTCAAGGAAAGAGTGGTCAACTGTGTCAAATACTGGTGGTAGGTTAAGATTAAGACTGACATATGTCCATTAGATTCAGCAACAAGGATGCCATCGGTGAGTTTAAGAGCAATTTTGGTGGAGGTATGAAGGTGAACATCTTTGAAGGAGAGAAATTGGAGATAGTGGGTATAGACAAGCCTTTTGAGAGAGAGGATGACAGCTGAAAAGGGCAATGAAACTATTAAAGGGTTTTTTGGTTTGTTTTATCTAAAGATGGGAGAAAAGCACATTTAAATGTTGATAAGAATGATTCGGTAATGAAAGGAGAATAGTGAGACAGAAGAGATGAATCTAGCACCAGTGGAAGGAATAGCCTTGGCTAGTTTATCCACTGTAATGAAGAGAAAGCTGGAGTTCTCAGAGCAAATGGAGGTAGCTGTTCTAACATATTATGGGAACTTGGGACATTTTTTTCCAATTACTTCAATTTTCTTGATGAACTAGGAAACAAGGTTGTTAACTGTGAGGAGGAACTGAAGGTTTAATAAGAAAGTATGAAACAGTTGCCTAGCAGTCAAATTATGCAAAAGGTTCAGACAATCATACACATTATCCAGCAGAAAATCAGCACAGAAAACTTGAAACCCCAATTTTCCCCCCAATCATACACCAATGGTATGTTCCAGCATCAAGTTTAGCTCTAATTCCTCTGCCTTCTACATCTGTGGTTGAATAACTGATGCCCACATTCACAGCCCTCAGGTACTATGCTATTCAAAAATTTCAAGGAAGACCAAATGATATTCAGTACTTTGTGTTTAATGAGGCAGAAAAAAATGTACCATTTTATTTAGAAAGACTTATACAGGTTTGTGATGAACTTCAGGATACTGAAAAACTAAATACAGTATGTAATTAAACAGTACGTGCCATTTTCCCAGACAAGGGAAAACCTGTTTATACAATGCTTATGCAAAGCATCAAGGGATACATCCCACGGCCTGAGTGATATGATTCTTCTATTCAATAAAAGAAGTTACACTAGTCACCTGACAGCATTGTTAAGATGAAATTCTCCATTACCACTATTTAAGACTAAGAAATAAGAAAATGCAAAGGATTCCCTAGTACCTTTTCATCCAAGTCTGAACCTTTTATTTGTTCACTGAAGTCTCCCAGGTTTTCATTTTCAGAAGTCTCATTGGTAACTTCTCCTAAGGAAATGTTTGCATCTTTGGAATCATGTTTTATTTCATTTGCTGAAAAGAAATAATTTCAATGATAGAAACTTTAAATGACAAAATAGCCAAGTCACTCAAAGACTGTTCTAAAAGATGACTTAGAATTCAGAGGCTCTTTTAAGGTCTAATGTGACAAATATCAGGTAGAATTTTCAGCAAATTATATATAATTACTCCCCTATCAAAATAACTCCATTATATTGTATAAAAAGAATTGGCAGTGAGATATAAGAATTTTTCCTCATGTCCAGCTATTTTAAATACATTTTTAAAACTTGAAAGTCAAAGTAAAATTAACTTTCATATTAAGTTATTTCTTGTGAAATAAAGATTCAGGCATTTAGACTTATGATTAGCTGTTAATTACAAAAAAAAATTAAATAACTCAGATTTAAAACATGGTAAAGGTTAAATATATATTTCAATTTCAAAATAAGACTACAAAAATTATTGAGATCAATTACCTATCTTTTGTAGATAAAGCCTAACAAAGTCATTTATTAAATAATCAAATGGAAAATATCTCAAAATCTGATTTGCCAACTAGTCACAATTAAAACTGAGAAAAACTGACAAACTGTAAAACATATGTTTAACAGACTGTAAGATGAAAAGTTTCCTATTCTAATGAATTCATTCTAGGCCTGAATGGAGCCATAAAAAGATGCTTCAATACTACATATACTGAAAATGTCAAATTTTACCTGCGGACAAGGAAGCACAGATGTCTGATTTCATCAATCCAGGGTCCAGCACAGGAAGTTCTCTATTATAAAGCAAGCAGAGCTTAAACATAATAAAAGATTCTAAGCAGAACTATTCACTTCTTTAAACATTATATATTAATAATATTAGCTTTGGCAAGTGGTAAACATCAGCTCAAGTCCTCCAGGATACAGCACCATAATGGGACTAAGAACCTAGCACACCCATGCAGATTCCTAATTTAGCTCATTAATCACATACGCTTCAACTGTTAGGGGGTGCTGCCACTCAAACTTCATTACTCAGAGAGAACCTGACAAGATATGCCAAACATTTAAAAAATTTTAAAGTACTACACCAATACAAGATAGTGTTTAACTTCTAAAGCACATATATGTATGTCTTACACACAGTATAAAAGGAAGACAGCTTGAGCGTGGTTTGAATGTTTTTTTGTAGTCTCTAAAGACAACTTACAGTCTAAAGATTAAGATTAGAGTTAGACCAATCTGGGTTCAAATATTTTTCTGCCACTTACTGTGTAAATTACGGCAACATTACTTAACTTCTTTGAGTCTAATCATATCTGTAAAATGAGAATACCACCTGCCCACAAGGTTATTGCAAGGATTAAATAAGATAAAATGTTCTTAAAGTCAATAACATAGGCCCAACAGATGAAAACTACATATGTAGGGGCCACTCAAATACAAAAGGCCAAACACTATTCCATTGTTTTAAAACTTAGACAAAATTTAAAATATATAAAAGTACACAGAATAAAATACAACAAACACCTATAATCCCACCATTTATTCATTCATATAACAAGTGGATTTTATTAAGCATATCCTACAGCTCTACAAGTGCCCACTAGTTCAGAATTACTTCCTAGCCAAGGAAGAGGAAAACTAAACAAAGCATCTTGCATACACCTTTCTTTGAAGTTTGGAAAACATGAAGTATTTTTTCCCAATATAAACCCTAGAAATAACCCAGCATTATATAGCTTAAGGGATGGGAAAATAATAATACAAACAGAAAACACAAACAATTGCAAATCTCCTTCTCTAACCCAGACCTCTTCATATCTAGCTGTCTACTGGAATATTTCCATTTCAGATTCTCAAAGGCCTCTCCAACTCAAAGTGTCTAAATTTGACCTCCCCCATCCTGCCCCTTTGCATTGGAGATGAACAGTAAGAGAGAAATGAGATATCATCTTCAACTCCTTCCTCTGCCTCACCCCCATCTGATTAATCAATATTCACCTCCTAAACCTCTCTCAAATCCACTCCCTCTTCTGTCTGAAGTCACTATGTTCTTTTGGTCTAAGTATTACAATAGCTCCCGGCCAATTTATTCTCCACACCAGAGATATAGTGATTTTTAAAATGTAAATCTGATCAAATTCTCTCTCTTCTTAGAAGCCCTTCAGTGAATTCCTACATGCTTAGGATAAAGTTCAAACTCAATACAAATTCTAGTTTGCCTACTATGGTCTGTTTATGCCTGTTGTCCTGGCATATTAATTCTTTATAGTTCCCCATTTCCCTCTCAAAAGTTTTGCAATTCAAAAGGAAATTCTGTGCTCATCCTTTCAAAGCCCTTCTTGACTGAGCTTCTGTACATTCTATAGCTTCATTTCTTACCATCTGAACACTAAGCCATGGAACATTATTTCAGTTTCTCACTTTTCTTCACCTATTATCTAATTCCTATTTATCCTTTAGACCTCATGGTAAATGTCTACTTTCATCAGGAAGCCTTTAACATCTTTCTATCATTTTCTCACTTAAACATTTGCTTCCTTAAAAGCTCTATGAGGACATGGCCCATATGTGTCCAGTTTCTCCCTAAACATGCAGCACCTATCATATTCCTAGCACAGAGTACTGGACACCGGGGAGACCTAAACGAAGACGCCTCTCTCCTCTCCAGAAACTCCTAGTGCAGGGTGAGGCTCACATACAAATAGACATAATAATATATAGAGATATGTGCCAAGAGAATAATTGGAGTAAATTCCTGGAATAACATCTCAAATGTGATTGGACTGATAACTGAATACAAACAAAGGGACTTTCAGATAAACATAAGCAAAAGGATTAAAGCACATGGCACATTGTGGAAACAATGAGCTGCTTGCTGTGTTTATCTTTCATTAGCCTTTCACCCTCTCTTCCTCTCCCCAAAACCACAGTTATCAAAGAGGGAATGGATATAAATTCACTAAAGAGCCTTAAAAAGCCTAGCCAAGCAATTTAGACTCTATCCTCAGGTGGCTGAAAACCAGTGAAGCATTCTAAACAATCACTGGCAGACCCCTTTCTATTTCAGAATATCACTATGACAAAAGAGGTTTTTTTTTTTTTTTTTTTTTTGAGACAGAGTCCCGTTCTTTTGCCCTGGCTAGAGTGCCGTGGCGTCAGCCTAGCTCACAGCAACCTCAAACTCCTGGGCTTAAGCAATCCTTCTGCCTCACCCTCCCGAGTAGCTGGGACTACAGGCATGCGCCACCATGCCCGTCTCATTTTTTCTATATATTTGTAGTTGTCTGGCTAATTTCTTTCTATATTTTTAGTAGAGACGGGGTCTCGCTCTTGCTCAGTCTGGTCTCGAACTTCTGAGCTCAAATGATGCACCGGCCTCAGCCTCCCAGAGTGCTAGGATTACAGGCGTGAGGCACCGCGCCCGGCCGACAAAAGAGTTAAAAGAGTTTAGAAAGATATACCAGGAGCTTATTACAATAATCTAGGAGAAAGATAAATAAAATAGTAGCAGTGAGAATTGAGAGGAAGGAACAGACACGAGAGATATTAAGGTAACATGAACAGAATTAAGGGACTTAATAGAGAAGAATTGAGGGATGTTTCTGTGGTTTCTAATTATCCTGAAAGTTCCATTCATAAATGGGTACAGCAAATATATTAGCTTAATTTCAAAGTATTAAGATAGCATTTATAATATTGCTGGTATAATTCATACACGTGTGAGAACCTTTTTACTATGTAAATAGCTAACTTACAAGCAAGGTAAAATTGTATATGCTACTTTAAGAAATAATTTTGTTTTGAATTTGACACAAAAAAGTTAAATTCACCTAAATTTAAAAAAATCATAAAGTTGCAATTTACATAAATATCATACAGTTCTGCATTGGTGGAGTGGGAAATTATAGTTCTATGTTGGTGGAATGGAAAAGGAAAAAATGAAGGGTAGAAGGAGGAAAGGAGAAAAAACAGAGATGGGTAAGGCTACAGAAATATAGAGAAGCAAAAGAGAAAAATCTGAGCAAAAAGAAGAGGGGAATAAAAAGTTTAAGTCAACTCTGAAGAACCACACAGATTATATCAAGCTTATCCTCTAGCACAGCATTTTTTAAGTGGGTAATAAAATCTATTTAGTGGGTCCCAACTAAGAATTTTTTTTTTAATGAACTAGAATAAAATACAACATATGAGACTCCATCACTTGTAAGGAAAATACTGTTTTTGAACACCTATTGTTTCACCTATTTATAAGTATATACTGGATGTTAATGTAAAACATATCTTTATTGTGAGTAATTGACAAAAAGGTTGGAAGATGATTGCTTTAGAATAATTATTAGCAGAAACAGTTTGAAAACTATAGCCCAAGAAAAAATTCAAAATGTTACTGTCTCCTTTTGAGATGCTAACTAGCTAACTGTGGTCAATATTCATTTATTTATTCACATATTCTGCTTCTGGATAGGACTGCCACAGATTTGCTAGTATAATTATTCTGCAGATAGCAGTGGCCATAAGCAGAGAAATATTACAGTATCCAATTCATTGAGCCAGAAGTTCCTGAGCCTGATGCCATGCTGTGAGTTAGGTTTCATGAGATTACATATGATTACTTGATCAAGCACAACACTTTATTTCAGCAATGACAAGGACTCGGGAAAGGGGGGGTGGGGAAAAAAATATGAAACTATTGTTTTTAACTTGCACTGTTCACTTAATAATTTATCATGAATATTTCCCATATTATTTCATATCATTGTACAAGAAATAATGTATACATTATGAGGACATACTGTATCTAACAAGATATACTGTTAGACTCTTTGATTCTGTAAAACTAAATTGAAAAAAAATATATATATAATAAAAAAACAAAAAAAAAAAAAAACTTCTTATAAATATCACAGCACACAATGGAAAAGTGTTTAGTATTTTGTTACATAGTTAAAACAAATATTAATATAATTATTAATGCATGTATACATATTACATATATGCATACACTCATGTACACATGTGCAAATTTTTTTGTTAGATTTAGATTTATTAAAGTAGAGAAATAAAATGAAAAAAAAAAAAAAAGAAACAATGGGGGAATGGGTGTATACCTACTTGATGAGTGCGATGCGCACTGTCTGGGGAATGGACACGCTTGAAGTTCTGACTGGGGGGATAGGGGTGGGGGGAGGGGATGGGTGCATACCTACATGATGAGTGCGATGTGCACTGTCTAGGGAATGGACACGCTTGAAGCTCAGACTCGGGGGGATGGGGGAGCATGGGCAATATATATAACCTGAACTTTTGTACTCCCATAATAACCTGAAATAACAATAAATAAATTACTAAACAATTAAAAAAAAGAAAAGAAAAATGGTTTATGTGGCCTCAAAAAGAAAAATGTAAAAATCGGACAGATGTTTCTTCATATTACCCCACCTGCTGCTTTAAAAAGGAGGAATAGATGAGACAGGAAAGGGATCAAAAGTAAAATAATGTTCTGTGGCAGTTTGCAATCAAATGAAAGCTATAAAAAGAACCAAAATGCCACTCATCCAGCATGCCATTTTAGGGATGAAGGACAGACTCTGGAGTGGGTTGCCCCAAGTTCAGGTTTCAGCTCTGATTCTTGCAATCTGTGTGTCCTTTGGAAAGTTAATCTCTTTGATTCAATTATAAAGATAGGGCCAGTTTCAATCTCAGAATTGCTCCACTAAATAGAATAGGTACTATATCTAGCACAGGGTAGACATTAAAGATCAGTTCTTACAATTAGGTGTAAAAATTTGCACTGTAGTTAGAACACATCAGATATTCAGTGGAAAGGGACAATGGAGAAAAGTAAGTTTCTTAAAAGACAGGCAAGGAGTCTCAATATAGTACAGAAAGAATAATCCTTACTTTGAGCGGAAACCTGTTTCTTTGTCATTTAATATGGTGAAACTGGTCATAAGACCACTCCACTCTAGAAGGCAAATCTTCTGGGGAATAAACTTGGATTAAATTAGATTATGAGAAAGTAAATTACTTGAGACAGGATATAATCTTCCCAGGCTAGATCCATGCTAGGCAAGGGTCTAGTGGAACTCAAATACCTGGCTGGGCAAAAGTGATAGGCTTTTAGCTTCTCTGCATTGGTACCAGACGTATTTCCCCCTAGAAGTTTGTGTTTATTATTTACCAGCCCCAGAATCTACAGCAACTCCTTATGGATTTAAGTACAAGTTGGGAAGGTAGTATAACTGATCCTCACTGACCACCAGCATCAATTGTGTACTGAGTTCAAATGCCTAACTTTCCAACCTCCTTCATCTGGCATCATAGTACTTATCGAATATTATTTCGCAATAGTCTTTAATGTCTATTTGCTTTAGAAAGAATTCACTGTTTTCATTTACATATATTTCAGTCTCGGAACTTGAGAAATAGCCTGCAATATTCTCAAGTAGAAATTGAAACCTTAATTCTCTTTCCCACCCCAATAAATGAGGGACTGGACTTGCAAAGGTAACAAGACATAGATGTTTCCTACCTTCAAGAAATCCAACAGTTTAGCAGGCGAGAGAGATGAAAATTATATTATCATGGAATCAGTGCTATAACTGAGGTAGCACAGGTGCTATGGGAACACATAAGGGTTCCTCCCTCTGCCTAATGGAGTCAGGAAAGCCTTTATAACCTTCCCTACACCAGCATGTTCATTACCTACCTTTACCTTTTTGCCCACATATTCCTCATTTCTCCTCCCCAAAACTTGTTTCCTTCTTCCCCTTTTTTAATCTAAATGAAACCAAACTTCAAGGATCAATACAAATTTTTTACTTTCCAAGATGCTTTTTTATTCCTCTGTTTTCTAAATTCCTACTATTCTTAGTACTTCAGTTTATATATTTTTATTGCAAACCTGTTAGCCCCCCTCCAGCTATATAGTAGTACCCCTTAATTTCTGGCCGATTCTTAAAATCTCAATCTATCATATATTATAATTCAACTGGTATTTTAGCATTTAATAATAATCCTATGTTCTAGTACAGATTAACTGTCTAGCACTGACCATTATAGACATTCTCAGATCATTTCCAAGGATACTTACGTGCTAATTCAAAAAGTTTTACCAATTTCAGCCATTACACATTTCCAAGCTTATCAATTCAAGTTTTAGTGAATGAGTTCTAATATGCTTCTAATGCTTTATATTTTATTATGGACTTTCCTCACTATGGAGGCTGACAACAACGAATATGCATTCTATCATGACTTAAACACCTTACAAATTCTCCCTAACCAGGTCTGTTTCCCCAACAATTAAATCAGCTCAGATTTATCTACTTGTTTTACCAATAAAAGGTAGTCCAGAGCTTCTGACAAATATCTGTGCCTAACACCTTCTCATCTTCTATTTTTTATTCCTGTAAAATAAAAACCCATTCTAGCAGACTTCAACCTCTCAGTGTCTTAAAGGGGGGAGGGGGTAAAAAGTATATGAACTAGCAACTGATTGATAAAGGAAACAGCTGAAATTTGAAATCATATTTTAAGCTTAATTTAGTTCTAGAACCATTAACCACAGTAGTTGCACAGGAGCTTTTGCAACTACTGATAGATCCTATAGTTATCATGATTCCGTTTTTCCCTGTTAAGGTTTACCCTAGCACTGTGGATGACTCTAAAACTGATATTTCCAGTGCAGATAAAAAATAGAAATATTAAAATAGCTAAGGAAAATTTCAAGTTTATTTAAAAACTGAAACTTCAGAAGCAGACATGAAAGGCAAAGAAGAGCCAATAAAAGTATAATTGGTGCTTTTGAAATAAAGGGAAATGAAGTTCAAACATAATAAAAAAAAATTATCTGAAGTAAAAACTTGATACTGCAAACCAAAATGGCTCACCTTGTCTCAGGAAAGACTGATATAAAATTGCTAATCCCAAGGTGGAAAGCAAGAAGAAAAAAGGCAGTTTAAAGAGGTGCAGTGGGAGTATTAGTTTGGCCTTAGGGTTTTCCACCATAATAAATGAAGCCAGAAAGCAAGGGAGCAATGTCCACACAGTTGTGAGGAGGAGAAACATAAACCAAGAATAACTTTTTTTTTTTTTTTTTTTTGAGACAGAGTCTTACTCTGTGGCCTGGGCTAGAGTGCCCTGGCGTCAGCCTAGCTCACAGCAACCTCAAACATCTGGGCTCAAGCGATCCTTCTGCCTCAGCCTCCCAAGTAGCTGGGACTACAGGCATGTGCCATCATGCCCCGCTATTTTTTTTTTTTCTATATATTTTTACTTGTCTGTATAATTTCTTTCTATTTTTAGTAGAGATGGGGTCTCGTCTTGCTCAGGCTGGTCTCGAAGTCCTGAGCTCAAACGATCCACCCACCTCGGCCTCCCAGAGTGCTAAGATTACAGGCGTGAGCCACCACGCCCAGACATAAACCAAGAATTTTTTACCCAGATTATTTTCTCTTAGACAAGTCATTCTTATGCACCCACGATCTTAGGGAATACAACAATCATAAACTCTTAATTTTCTTTTTTGCTTTAAAATCTAGCCAATTAAGTGATGAATCAAAACAGCCAAGATTACAGGAAAGTATAAAGGATTGGTAGCAAAGGCTGAATCAGTTTAAATAGAGAAAAATCTTCAGGAATTCAGATTACTGAGGAGAATGTAAATGGCACAAGGCTTAGCAACATACAATAAAAATTTTTAACAAAAACATGGGGGGCAAGATTGGGAGAAAAAGTATCTATGTACAGATACATTCATCTTTC
This sequence comes from Eulemur rufifrons, assembly GCF_041146395.1. Lineage (NCBI taxonomy): Eukaryota > Metazoa > Chordata > Mammalia > Primates > Lemuridae > Eulemur > Eulemur rufifrons. The sequence goes on from NC_090989.1 coordinate 150,833,851, forward strand.
ATATTAGGAAAGCGTGTACTGCTGTCTAAAGTTGGAACACAATATCTAAAAGTTAAGATAGAACTCACTTTTAAATAATCTTCCTTATTAACTTGAGAGATAACTTTTAGGAACTAATTTCTTGTGGTAAAAAATATATCAAGTCAGTGATGCCTTTCATTTCACCTCGTTTCCCCACCCCTTCTAGTTAAGTGTAAATAAAATTAATGTTTTTACTAAAAAATGGCATGATCCAATTTTTCTAGTATTATATCCACATATATGCAGAGATAGAAGTCGGGAATGATGCATACACATAGCTATTAATTTGTTACTTGGGGTAGTGGGATTTTACTCCTTTTTATGTTTTAATGCAATGAACATGTATCATTTTTCAAAAATCAGCCATTATTCTTTAAAAAAATAATAATAAATTTCCTGCACTTTAATTCACAACATTTATCTCTTTCTACTTTTGGCTGTAGCTCATTGTCAACATTTTGTCAGTCAACAGAGATGTTTGCTCTTAAGAGATTGTAGGCTTTGCTCTAACTTTCCCTTATATTCCTCAAAGGAAGCATGGTATAACAGTTAAAAAAAATTCAAGAACTATCTCTTATTGATCCCTCACTGCTCACCTAGTGCCATGGTAAAACCTCTTCTATTCATTCGTTGATTTAATCCTCACAACCCTGAGGCAAGTACTTTCCTTTTCTACAGACAGGGTAGAATCATTTGCCTAAAAGGTCACATAGCAACAAGAAGATTTTAAAAAACCAAGCTCAGGGTATAAAGATAAGGATCCATTAGTGTTAGAGTAAGAAAGGCCTGGGTTCACATTCAGATACTGTTACTTAGCAATGTGACCTTGGGCAAGTGACAACTTGTCATCTTCATTTTTTCTATCTTCAAAATGGGCAGATTACCATCCTACCTGATTACATGGCTAAAAAATAATAAAGCTCTTTGTTCTTCATTTGGCACACAGAAAGCATTCTATTTGTTGATAAGTAAGTCCCTGCTGTGCTAAGAACATTAAGAAGAATCTGGTATCACAAAGGTAACTACAAATCTGTGAATACCAGAGAAATTTAAGTCATGTACCATTGAATCTTAGTGGAAAGTGTTTTCATCTTTTGAGTCTGTTCATAAAACAGTCCAATATTCAAATATTATAACATACAAATATAAATAAGAGCTTGAGGAGTTATGAAAGTTTAGTAAAATATGACATAATATTAGATCAATTTGGGGCCAACTAGAATAGATTAAGTTCCTGAGCATGAAGGTTACTACTTGGCTTCATTTAAAGTTGCCTCAGGCAAACCAGTCCTATTTTGGGGGAAAAATCATCATTTAAAATCATCACCTTAAAAGTAAAACCACATAAAATTTTTATTGTTTTTCTCTGAAAATTAGTTTAATTTCTGATTCTATTTTCAGGCCCTAATTACTTCAAATAAAAATTTACAAGGCTTCGCTGTTCCCCCCCAAATAGACTTTTTATCTAACAAGGAAGCCACAGAAAATTGGTTAAAATATATAGCACTGATCTTAAGTAATCTGACTGAAATAAAAGTTTACCTGCATATTTTTAGTAATTAAAGAATATATAAAAATAAATTTAATTGACTTTTGAAAGAAGCAATTTCCATAATTTAAAAGGCCACTTTATAAACCATAATTTTAAATTTTGAACAGCTAATCTGCTCCATTATAGCTTCCAAGATATATAGAATCCTTTATTTCAACTCTAAGTTTTAGCATAATGACATTTCTGGGTATCAGCACTAATATGCTATATTGCATTTAATAAATAACTGGGTTAAAAAAATAATAGAGCTTCAATGATCACTGACTAAATTAGTGCAACGTAAGAGAAGAGAGTGTTTTTGTAACCTCCAACAATAATTTGCACCAAAAGGCATACTAGAACATGCATACCTCAAGTCATCACTTGGTTCTTTTTTTTCTGGAAGTTCCATATGCTTGGAGTCTGTTGATTGGAGCTCTTCAGCAACACTGGGCTCCTGGCTTATCATGGGGACTTCTGAAGCAAATGAGAGCTCCCCTTCATTGGAGACTCCAAAGAGGTCTGGGTCATCTTGAATTACATCAATTACAAGGACATCATCTTCATATGCTTTAAGAATATCTGGAAACTCCACTTTCATTTCTGAAAAATTCTTAGTCATTTTTCTACCACTAACTTCACCGGAAACTCGTTGGAAGGTTTCTTGTACATCAGAGCAGAAGGAAGAACTTTTCTCTATACACCCAGGATCACAAGAAAAAGTATTATTTTCAACTGTGAGAGAAACAGCTTCCTTTTTAGAAACAATACTGCCTGGTTCAGAGATGTAATTAGACACTTTATTACCATTATTGTACTGCTTTGTAAAGCCTGGAGAAATACTATAGGGATTCTTACTGTAGAATGAGTCAGAACTCACTTTCACTGGAGTTATGTTATTTTGCATGCTCAAAGACTGAAGTCCTGAAGTTGATGTGGAGACACTTTCTTTATTTCTATTCTGTCTTATCTCTGCTCCAGATAAATTGTCAAGAAGTTCTAAGGGACTGTAAGCTTCTCTCTCTGATGACTTGGCATTTACTTCTTTTCTTTTTTCTGTCTTATTCTTAAGTAAAGGAATTTTAAAATTAGTCAGCCGTCCTGTGTTCAATATTTTAAACAAGTCTGGAACGACAAGTGTTTGTTTAGCAATGCACGATTTTCGATGAATAGTTTTGCCTGTAGAGTTACTTGCTTCCTGACCATCTTGGGAAGCCATTGTCAAATTTAGTCTTGTTAAATTTCCTCTGTCTTTTTTTTTACTGATTGTTAAGCTTTGAGTCACATTAGCTAACGGAATAGCTTCAGTAGTATTAGAAGCTACCTCTGACCCAGTTCTGCTCAGTTCTTCTGGCTTTATCTTTTTATCATCCTTGATTATAGGTTCCTTTATAACCATTAAAGTAGGTTCTACTGCAGAAACTGAAGAGAAACAATTTAAATGAGAATCCAATTTCTCTTTACTTGAAGAGTCAATGTTTGTTTCTGTTAAGGAACTTTCTGACAATAATTTGGAGTCAGTTAAGTGAGTCTGATTTGTTTGGTGTTTAAGAAAATCATCTTGCCCAGAACTTTTCTGAGACCCAGGAATAACATAATTTGATCCTGGCAAAGCCTTTTTCCAACACTGGGCAGATATTCTAGCACATGAATAACAAGGCCAAGTTCTTTTACCAGTCATTGGTATTGTTCTGTGACAGCTTACCTTCGATTCTTCAGCTTCATTTCTTAAGTCTTCCTGTGAAGATCTCTTTTCGATATGATGGTAATCATTAGGTAATTTTACTGTGGAGCTTTTCATGGATTTAAAATACTCTTCTGGCTCCATGCTTTTACATCCTAACGGCTCTGAAGCATTCTTTGTTTCTTCTTTCAAAGGTGGTTCAAATGTTTTCTGAAATACAACATTTACAGGATGTCCAGGACTTGGTTTTTTTCCTACTGTTTCCGGGAGGCTTAATAAATGATCCATTGGAGAGTGCACATTATGGTTTACTTTTCGCAAAATATTTGAAGAATTTTTTTTAGCCTCTAAAGTCTCTGCTTCTTTACCCTTGGCACCCATTTGGTTTTCTTGCAACACCAACTCAGACTTGTTACATACATTAGAGAAATTCATCTCAATAGCCGTTGCATCTCCTTTTCCAGACAACTTCATCCTTTTTCTGGGTTTCCTCCCAACATTGCTCTCCTCTACTGAATATTTATTTTTTTCACTTTGAAGGCAGGAAAGCAAACCATTATTTTTACTTTGGTATAAATCACTTTCTTCATGCAGTAACTTACTCACTCCCATTAAATTTTCTTCAGTTTGTAAGAGCTGAGGAATACTATTTGTGTTACTCTTCTCTGCAAGATTCCTAAGGTTTTCTTTCTTTAACTTTGAAGAATTCTCCGCTACACGCATACATCCACCATCAGGTTTATATGTCAAGTTGTTTTCATCATTATAACCCTTGGAATGGGGGAAACAATTGCAATCATGTAATTTTAAAATGGAATTATTTTCTACTCCAGGTGACAAGCTGTTACAAGAATATTTTGGAGTATTCTTGTACAGTTCATCTTGGAATTCAACCTTAATATTTTGTGTAGCCTCATTTTCAGTTATTTTGAGAGGTGGGCTTTCTAAGCTTTTAAATTTTTTTATTCGAATTCTTCTTCTAATACCTTCTACCAAACTTTCCTTACCCAAAGACTGCAAGAAAGCCATATTTTGATATTCACTGCACTCCACTGTTTGGAAAGATTCCGAACTGGTTAATGATTCCTTTCTTACCACATCAATCTCTGGCTGTGGATCATCACTCAAGGCTTCAGTAACTTTTCTTTTTTCCTTGGCTGATCAAAACAACAAAACATACCAGAAAAAAATATTTTATATTGAGAAGGAAAAAGCAATCCCACTTTAAATAAAAAATCATGAAGCTATTCATTTTTACTTCCCTGAATAGCTGTATGGAAATATACTTTTGTTTTTAAATGAAAACTCTAATTTCTATTAAGATACTACATATAAACCTGTAGAAATTCTAAGGCAGCTTAATAATCCTTAGCATCATCTTTTCACACTAGCCAAAAGGGACCACTAGGAGTTCCTCCCAGTAATTCTGACCAAGGGCTCCTGACAGGGCAAACACCTGTTTAAAAAATCCGTTTTTCCCCTTTCCTGGTAAACCATGTGCATCAGAAGCGACCATGCAGAATCAAGTTAAAGACTAGTGGCGCGAAAACAAAGATGGCGCAAGCTGAGATACAAGAGATAAAAGAGAGTGACCACTGAGCGTTTCTTACTGTGTCTTCCCAATTGCAAGGGGAGCTCCGCCTCCTTCGCTGCTTCTATGCCTGAGGGCTCCGACCGGCCCACCTGGTCCCCCGGCCCCTCCACTCGCAGCCTTGCGGTCTTCCCAGCCCCAGACGCCTCACCCGACTTGTCACTCTCCATCTCTTCTCTCCCAGGCGCCCGGGACACCATTCTTTTATGCCTGCTCTCTTCGCGCCCCGCGGCCTCAGGGCCGCAGCCTCCCGCCTCGACAGGCCCTGGCGCCAGCCGCCGGCCTCGCTTCCTCGAGCCTCGCGCTTCACCTTCACGCCCCGGGGCCATCACGGGGCCCGGGGGCAGAGGCCTCCGCATCCGCCCTGGGCCGCCCGCCCTGCCCGCTGGGGCCCCGCCGCGTCCGCTACCAAGAGCCCACCGGCCACGCCAAGGCTGCTCCAGACGCCAGACGCCCACCGCCTTCCACCCCGCCCGGCGCCGCCAGCCACCTCGGCCCGGGGCCGGAAGCGGAAGTGGGGTCCGCGTGGCTGGGGCCCGGGCGGGCACAGAAGGCCCCAACCGGCAGGAGGGCCGCGAGTCCCGCTGGTCTTCCAGGGGGACCCCTCGCGGCGCCCTGAAGGCGGCGGCGGCGGCGGCGACCGAGCCAAGGGTTTCATTGCGCGGGACTGTGGTGAGGCTCCTCACTGGCCTCCTTTGCATCTTCTACTGTGCCGGAGCTTCCTGGAAGCCTTCAGAGCTCCTCCCAGCTGCTGCTCCTCACGCCTTGGCTGCTCGCGAGAACCACTGTCGGCCAGTGGCTTCTAACTCCACACCAAGCCTCCTAGGAACCCTTTCCAACTGCCTTCCTAATATGTTCACCCTGATCTCCTACAGGCACCTCAGACTCAGATGTGCAACACTTAGTTTTTCTCTCCTCACAAACTTGCCCCTGTCTTGTTGGTGGATGCACCACCATGCACCCAGTTGTTTAAGACAGAAATCTAGAAACCAGAGACAACCTTCTTTCCACTTCATCCCTCACGTCCACATTCATTAGATCTGCTTGATTCTACTTTCTTAGTTTGTCAGCCACTCTCCCCCTTGCGACTACCATGGCTCTGGCCCTCAGACTTTCTTGACTGACCTACTACATCAGCCTCTGAAATGTTGTTCATGCCTCCATCCTTGTGCCATTTCAGTCAAGCTTCCACCTCCTTGACAGGCCATGCCTCTGCAGTTAAAGGGGATCCTAGCATTCCCAGCTTAGCCTTTCATGAACTTACTTTGCTCAAAGACTAGAACTAACAGAAGTCCCAACTCCTTAGTGTGGTATTTGCGGCCAAGTTTGATATGACCCCTGAATATTTAACCAGTCTTGTCTACAACTAACATTGTAGGGAAAATCTGTGCTTCAATGGAAAACTGCATAGAAGTCATCCTTCTGAATTATCTGATTCTAATTCTATGGGAGTTATTTTACACCTCTGTAAATTGCAGATGAGTGATAACAACTCAGTGGTCTATGGACATGCAAATTATGTCTAATAGAAGTTTAATTGACTTCTCATCCCCACTGTGGAAGAAGCCAGTTTTGCCTCCATTTCCATGTTGATTTCATTCCTGATCTATAAACGTATTTGTTGTTTGGACCTATCCTTTGAACCAGTGGTTATAAAATCTTCCTGATAAGAGAAATATAATCTTTAACACAGTTCATTTTTACATGTGTATAAGAGCCATGATTTCATCTTTTCTTGAAAACCAGCCTTGTAACACTACACATAGGTTGCACTTAAGCTACATTGGACTACTACTTGAGTGCCCCAGATTTCATATACTCTGCCATACCTGTGCCTCTCTACATGCCAGTCTTAGAAATTCTTCCTTTGCTTGTCTGCCTGGTGAACTACATATTCCCCCCTTCAAGATTCAGTGCGAGGGTCACCCCCTGGAGGAAACTTCCCTGCTACTCTTCTCCTTGTACTTTGAGGGGTCAAGTGTTCCTTCCTATCTGATAACACACTGTTTTCAGCTGTTTACTAATGTGTCTCCCTCAGGGCAGATATTTTCCATTAATCTTCGCTTTCTGTGTGTTTCAAGGGAACCTGGTGTATTTGAATACAATGTGTGTTATGCATTAACGAATAGTAGGTATGATGCATAGAGAATGAATATCGTGGCAGTTTGGATGAGCAGCTCATGTCAAGTGTTCTTAGGGGCTTCTGTAAAATAGAACTTAAGTAAAAGAGGCCTGTAAGATCCAGAAATTCTCCTTATTTCTTTCTCCTTGTAAATACCCCTTATAAAAGGGAAACCAGTTTAAGAGTAGCAAAATTTATAAAAAGATATGTTAGGCATTTCAGACTACATTCTAAGTTCACTTTGTGCCTGTATGTCTCAGTTTTCTCATCTGTAAAATGAAATAATAGTGTCTCCTCATAGAGCTCTTATGAGAATTAAATGTGCCAGTATCTGTAAAGCACTTAGAACAATGCTTAGCAGACTGTAAACACAGATTTGATTTGTTAAATTAAAATATCAATATATATATTGAAAGATAGGCTTTATAGAATTGTGACCTTTACCACCTTCAAATAAACATTGCTATAAAGATATTAGTTTTTTTAAAAAAGTAAAAATTCAAGAGTCCAGCTTCTTTGGTCTGAATAAGAACAGATGGTCTTAAAGTTGGTTACAGGCCCAGGAATTTAGAAGCTTTTATAAGCTATAACTGCAATACATAAAACAAGAATGAGGGGCCGGGGTGTAATGGCTCACACCTGTAATCCTAGCACTCTGGGAGGCTGAGGGGGAGGATTGCTTAAGGATGGGAGTTTCAGACCAACCTGAGCAAGAGCGAGACCCCCGTCTCTACTAAAAAAATAGAAAACAATTAGCTAGACAACTAAAAATATATAGAAAAAATTAGCCAGGCATGGTGGCACATGCCTGTAGTCCCAGCTACTCAGGAGGCTGAGGCGGGAGGATCGCTTGAGCCCAGGAGTTTGAGGTTGCTGTGAGCTAGGCTGACGCCATGGCACTCTAGCCCAGGCAACAGAGTGAGACTCTGTCTCAAAAAAAAAACAAAAAAAACAAAAACAAAAAACCAGGAGACAGATATGAAAGTGCTGTCTTTGCCTTTTCTTGTTTTTCCTAGAGCAGATTGATAACAGGAGTTGGTCTTTCTTTCATCTTGGCCATAGATTGATAACAGGCGGCATCTGGTGCAATTTCTCCTTGAGGAGGAGGGGAAGCTTGCACCCCTGCTGTCCTCTTAGGAACACTTCCAGGCTGTTTAAACGAAGTCAGGAAGACCTTTTAGTCTACAGGTAGCGAATCTTAATGATGGTCAGATAGTTTACCCTTTCTTCCCCCATCCTGGAGACTCTTCTGTCTCTGGAATGTGAATTGACCAGCTCTGGCAAATGTTAATGAGAATTTATGCTTTCTTTTGTTTACTTAGCTTCATATTAATCACTAGATAAACATTTCTGTAGGAGAAATACTCATGTAGCTAATCTTACAGATCAAGTTCATGCCACTTCTAACAGGCTGCTGGTTAGAGTTTATTTTTCCTAGTAGCCTGTTAGCAAGACCATCCTTTCAATAGATACCTCAGCCATGAACCTAGCAATGGTGGAGAAAATAAATCTTTTCTCTGCCATGGAAAATAAATCTTTTTCCCTTTTGACTTGGGTCTAGTGGTTGGGGGCCTGCAAAATAACTGACAATAGACAGATTAATAGGAGAAAACATAAGGTTTATGTATTCCCTCAGGATCCTTTAGATGAAATGGCTACTTGAGCAGCCAAAGATAGGGGTTTATATATCCACTTAAAAAGGGGGAAAGGAGGGGAAAAGAGCTCCTGGAGAAGAACAAATGGAAGACACAGCTGTTTCTGATAGTTTCTTTAAGCAATTACTCATTCTGGTGATAATCATTAGTCTCTTTTTTGACTGTAAAGTATCTAGAGAATGGATTTATGGTGACAGTATTTTTTAGGAGGTCCTACTTAACTCAGCAAAAAAGGCTTAGATATTTTTTTCTGTGACTGCTGTTTTTAGCTTAAAATAATCTTTATGTCACTGAGGTGCATTTTAGAGCTCTACAACTTAAAATGTTTAAACAAATTTCTTTTTTCCTGACAAGAGATCCCCTCTGTAACTAAAGGGGAGGCTGGAAGGACAATGGAGATGAAAGGAAAGACTTGTTCAGTCACAATAGCAGGAAATACTCTTTCACTGTCTTGAAATTAACATTTAAATAATGCAAAAATAATTTTGGTGTTCTCTGAAAATATGGTCATTTATTTTTTTTCCTGAATTTTTCCAATATTTTCTTCAGGTTTGGTTTCTTATTCAATTTCAGATTGTAAATCATCTGCCTAGGAATATCATCCAACTCAACATTCAGCAAAGAATAACATATTGGCATCCCTTAAGTGCTAAAAAATTAATGATCCTATTTTACCTCTAGGAAAAAAAAAAAAAAAGAAATAAAGAAAGTTTTCAAAACCTGCCACTGGTCCCAAATATTTTACTTCAGGTATTCAGGTCCAGACTTGGAAATCGCAATTAACTTTCTCTCCACTAGAGGGCCCCAGACGCGGAGCAGCCAGCCATGACTCTTCGCTTCTTCGGTCCCCACGAGCTCCGCGCTCTTTAATCTTAAGAGCCTCTCTGATGGTGTCATTGAGTCGGAAGAACTCAATTACTCAATGTAATAAGTCCAAAATGGAACACAATAGGAATTTGAGAGCAAAACAGGACTTTAGAAATAATCTAGTCTAACCTCTTCTTTTTACTCCTGGGAGGCAAGAGAAGCTAAGTAATTTAAAAGTCTGTGAATCCATCATTTCCTGAGTGCTTCCTCTTGGTTGCTGCCTGGCCGCCTGTGCTTTCAAATGACCACACTCCAGGAGATGAGAACCTCTGGTCTGAACGAAAGAGACGTGGAAGCAAGCACAGGTTTATTCTGCCGCTTCTGCATCTGCCACGTACCTGAGAATGCCTAAGGTGGCTGTGCCCATGCTCTGGCATCTCTGGAAAGGATCTCCTATTTATCTCTCTTAATTTTCAAGTTGGATTAGGGCCATCATTACAGGCTATTATTTTGTTTGTTTGTGGAGGAGAGAATTGCCGTTTCACTGTCTCACATGGGATAACCTCAGAGAGAAGCGCAAAGGAAGCTATCTATGCCTGTGGCCACAATGTCAACATCAAGTTTGCCAAAGGATAGGGTGGATAGTTGCCTAAATGGTTTGATTTGAAGCATGACAGGGAAAATTCCTCCTATAGAGTCTCTTTCCCACTAAAGAGAACACGTATTTATGTATATGCTGATGACTTCCAAAGTTGTATCTTCAGCCTCTAGTCTGATTTTGTATCCTCTCGGCCATGCCTCTGATCCAGTGGCTGGGATAACAAGTTCCTTGCTGGCTTCGACTCATTTGGCAAAGGGCATTCACCCGGCTCTTCCCTTACTGCCCCAGGGATTGCCCTACTCTGTGGAGCAGATAGCTGGCTTCCTTCAGGGCTTCAGTAGGTAAAAAGCGCAGCAGTGTTAGCATGCCTGTAGAAACCCTTAAGGAGCAGGTGGGGAGAGCTGGTGGATAAATGCTCCTGCCTCCTGTCCTGCAGACAAACAATCCCTGAGGCATTTTATACAGTTTCTCAATTATCTGTGAAAAATTGAGCCCTCATTGCCTGTGGCAGTAACCTTGCTAACACAAGCTTTTATTAGCTTTTCTCCTTCCTGGTCTCACTTACCCTATTCCCTCACTCCTGGCCCCACATGCTCCACTTCCTGACCTCTTTCAGATCTCTGCTCACACATTCCTTTATAGAGCAACCCTCCCTAACCACTGTCAAATAAAAAACAAATCTGGACTTAGTAAGGAAAGAATTTTATCTAGAAGGCTCATTGCAAGGGAGAAGGATACTATGGCAATAGAAGAATGTTGTGACCATAAGGTCTGAGTTTTTATCTGATAGAGAGGAGCAAGTAAAGCTAGAAAGGACAAGGTGTGGAGTGGAGGAATGAAAGAGTGGTGTGATCTGACAGCAGATCAGAGAATGTTTGACCCAAGGTCAGCCTCTTCTTAGGAGGAACTGTATAGTCGGCCGAAGTTCAGGCACCTAGAGGAAGGGCAGAAGGGGAACCAAAGTTTCGAACATGCATTTTGTTCCAATTGGTCGGGGGACAAGTAGGTCAGCTAATCATTGATGAGGCCAAGAAGGGGAATCCTGAGGGTTGATGTCTGGCCTTGTCATAGATAACCAAGATGGCATCTATGAGTCTTATCTAGGTCACCTGGGAAAACGTGGTTCTTTGGCAGCAAGCTGTGTTCCAGGACACAGAGTGGGGGGATTTCTTAACCGTTAGAGTTTCCCAGGGTCACAGGGCTCAGGTGAAATTCAACATTGCTACCTCTCTAAGATGGAAGTTCCCTCCTATGCACTTTCCTTGTTTGCTTTTCCTCCCAACACTTTCAACATGTGGCATGTTATGTATTTGTTCATTGTTAGTCTTCCCCAACACTCAGCTAGAACAGCACCTTTTTTTTTGTGCCCTGCTGTAGCTCTACTGATGAAAACAGTGCCTGGCACAGAGGTGCCAAGCAAATATTCATTGGATGTGTGAGGCCTGTAACACTCCTTTTTGAGCGTTACAGGGTTGTGGCTTAGCAGGACTGTCAGAGTCCTGGCTGAGGAAGGGTGATCCGGAGGGGCTGTGCAGGACTACAGGAAGGAAGAATCCAGCGAGGGGGCCCTCTCCACAGTCCACGTGGGAAGGGATGAGACCTGTGCTGGAGTGAAATGCTGGGGAAGGAAGAAATAGGTTCAAGGGACGCTAGGAAGAAAAATTCCTCCGTGAGAGTCAAGAGAGTGTCTCATTTTAATCTTTTTAAAGACTTAATAAATAATAATTATATCCTTAAGGAGTACAATGTGATATTTGGTATATGTATACTTTGTGGAATGATTAAATCAAAGTAATGAACATATCCATCCTCTTATATACTTATTTTTTTGTGGTATGAACATTTGAAGTCTACTGTCTTAGCAGTTTTGAAATATACATTACACATTAACTATATAGTCACCATCTTGTGCAATAGATCTCAAAAACTTATTTCTCCTGTCTAGCAAACTTTGTATCATTTGACCAACATCTCTCCAGCACCGACCCCCAGCCCACCATTCTTTTCTTTACTTCTACGAGTTTGGCTTTTTTAGATTCCACATATAAATGAGATCATGCAGAATTTGTTTTTTGAGAGAGTGTCATATCGATCTCTCTTCTCTGAACACCTAGCATGATGCCTGGCCACTGGGAAGTCCTAAAAAATAAATTTCATTGCATCTCCATGATATTTAGAAGAGAATTGGGAAGAGTTTGCATACATCCTTATGTTAGAATATGAAAACGAGCAAATATGAATCTTTAAGAAGTGTAGGAAAAGAAGAGAATCTCCTTTCTGGCGTTTTTCCTCAATACTTTCCTTTTTAAAGACAGCTATATTTATAGAAGAACAACACATATTTGGTGGCACCAAAGGGTTAGACTGCTTTCTTCTGTTTCCTTAAGAATTATATTTCAATAGCCACTGCCCAGGCACACCACCCCACAGGCAAAAAGCACTGACCCTAATAGGTAACCTAGAGTCCTAGGCCTCACTTGTCATCCCTTCAGGATATATGTCTTCAGCAGTCACAGTTGTCTTGGACTTGGCACACACGTAGCTTTGGAAGTAGTAGAAAGCATGGGCTCTGGTGTCAAACAGCCTGGGTTCAAATTCTGGCTCCAGCTGTGCAATCTTGGGCTAGGTATATAATCTCTCTGTTCCTCAGTTTCTGCTTCAGTAATAATAGTGCTTACCTCATCAAATTGTCCTGAGGATTAAATGTCAATTTAACACAATGTTTGGCATGACGAAAGCACTAACTGAAACTTTGGCTTTAGAAAAATTCCCTTTGAATAATTGTACCTTATATCTCTGGTTCATTCATGAAGTTGTATTGATATTCAGCGCTCTGTTCCACCTCCATACCGAGAGATTCCAGATGGCTGAGTGAAGAGCTGAGAGCAAACACTACCTTGTATGCATCCGTTTCTAAGATTTTACATCATGTGCCAGCTTTCATATCTTGACACACTGTAGAATGCATCACCCCCAACATTCTCTGGTTCTTCTCTCTTCTCTAATTCATAATCTCCAGTATGTACCTTTTTGCCCCAAACACAAGGAATGTCAATGGATGCTGACTTAGGGGAAGTGGGGAGCTAACTACTTTTTAACACTTAAAATCTGGAACATCAGTGATGTCATTTATGACCTAGAGGTAGCAGCAATTGGTCTATTCATTCAACGAATACTTATCAAGCATCTGTTATGTGCCAGGTCCCGTGCCCAACCTAACCCTTAATCTAATTTATAGTTCAGTAAGAAAAACAGATAATTATACAAATAACTTTATAAGACTCCATTCCAGAGAGGAGAATGTTGAAAAGAGAGGGTTTGCATGCTAATCTAGAACTTTTTTTCCATATACTACCATTACTTAGGGACATAATGTGGCTTTGGCTTATCAGGAAGTGGCTAAGCCAGTGTTAGGTTTAAAAGGGTTACATGTGCATGAGACAATTCAAACCATATAGCAGCACATAAATAAAAAAGTGAAAGTCTCTCCTCCAATAGCCTTTCCTAGAGGTAACTGCTATTAAGTTTGGTGTCCATTTCTTCAAATTTTCTATAGGTACATAATTTATACTTATATATAAACATACAATATTTTATTTATATATAAATATCTTTTTCCTTAAAACAAAGGAGTTTCTATTACTGTGTGCAACTTGTTTTATCCCCAATATATTTTGTGACTTTTTTCAGACATTGATTTATACAATTTTCACAGAATAAATTGTATTCTTCTATTCCATGACCCAAGCAAGTACTATGTAGAATAGAGCTACCTAATAATTTTTCATAACCAAGGTGGTAATTAAGAAGGAATGAGGGAGGTACAGCACTTTTGCTATTTTTATCCCACAAAAGGGACTACTAATTTAAAAGTTAGAAATAAAATGAAAACATATTTAAGTTTGAATGTGCACTTAGTGTATTCCTGACATTTATTTCTATTTTCAGTTCTGCTCATTTTTGTTATTAACTATTTCACATTTAGGATTATTTCATCTTCCTAAAGAATTTGGCTTTTTATCTTTATGAAACACTCCTCTTTATTTCTGGCAATACTCCCTGCCTTGATGTCTACTTAGATTCTTAAATAGCCACCCCAGCTTTTCTTTGGTTAGTGTTGTCATGGTCTATCTTTTGCCATATTTTTTTCCATCTTTTCACTTTCAACATGTCTATGGGCATCCTCTAAGTAGCATATAGTTGAGTCTTGGTGGTTTTCCTTTTTACCTTATCTGACAAGCTCTTTTAATCTTAATCTCTTTGGAAGATTTAGCCATTAATATTTAATGTAATTACCGATATGGTGCGATTAAGTCCATTGTCTTACTATTTGTTTTCTATGTATCCCATCTGTTCGTTTGTCTTGTTTTTCTGCTTTTATAAAAAAAATTAAATGTAATTCATTATTCTATGTCCTTTTCTTTAGGTTAACTATATTTTTAGTGACCAGCAATTATAATATGCATCCTTAACTCATTCCATCTGCCTTAAGTTGGTACTTTACCACTTCATGAATCATATAAGAACCTTCAATAATATAATTCCACTTACCTTCTCTTGCTCTTTGTGATATTGTCATATTTTACTTATATATATAATCCCTCACAATATATTGTTGTTATTGTTGCTTTAAACAGCAATCTTTTAAAAGTTTTAAAATAGTCATTTATATTTGCCCACATTTTTCTGAATATTTGTTGAAGGGAGAGTACATTGGGGATAAATTTTCTCAGATTTTACTTGTTGAAGTATGTCTTTATTTCACTTTGTTTCACAAACTATGTTTTCATTGGATATAGAATTGCAGGCTGGCTTTTTCCCCCCTTTAAGCACTTTAAAGATGTTTTTCCATTGTCTCATGGCTTCTATTTTTTGGTTGAAAAGTCACTGTTATTCTTATTACTGTTTCCCTGAATGTAATGTGTCTTTTCTCTGGCAGTTTTTGAGATTTTCTCATTATTTTTTGGTGTACAGTAGTTTAATTAGGTGTGGTTTTATTTATATTTATCTGCTTGGGGTTCACTGAGCATCTTGAATCTAGAAAGGGCTTATTTCTTCTCTGGTACTTAGTTCCTCTAAATTTCTCTCCATTATCTTTTAAAAATACTAAAAATTGGTTTTGGTTGTTTTAAGAATAGTGATTTACTGCAACTTTCTGCATTCTAGAGGAAAGCTGGGAGTTCTGCCTCTGATATTTAATTAATCTATTCGGAAGATAATTTAATGAGTAGTCAACTAAATTTCTTTCACTTTATTGATTTAAACCTATTAAAGCAATAGCTTTACTTTAATAAACCCCTCTATCCAAATAAACAACAAACATTTGTGTATATATGCACGCACACACACATACACACATACACACACCTTCTCTAATCTTTTCAGTTCTAAATTTGTAGCTGCTTCTTTGCAGATTTTAAAATATCACTTTTTGTTTCAGGAACCTGACTGAAACTTAAGTTTGGCTTTACTCTCCATGAACATAGGTGTTTGTACATTCATGTGGTAATTCCACTATCTGTAGTATTAATACTTGTGGGTCTGTTTCTGTGCCTATTTCTGTTATCCATTTGTGCTGGGTCTTGCTCATGTTTCTTAGTTTTTTGTGTCCCTGATTATATTTGATTGTATTGTTTGTGAATATTATACTTGGAAAAATTATTTATAGAATTACATAGTACATAGGATAATATTATCTTCCCACAGAGAACATTCACAATTGTTTCTTTCAGGCATCTGAAGGCGCTAGTAATCTGGGACCACCTGTATCCAGTATTAGCACAACATTTTCCAGACCACCCAAAGGAGTTCTGGAGTATAAACAAGGATGAATTTGCTTTTGGTTCACCCTCATTTCTAGGGTTCAGCCCACAGGCTTACTACACTGAGGGGCTATTTGCTGTTGCTTCCCTCTCTCGATCAGCTCTCAACTCCACATTTTAACTCCTTAGCTTTGAGAGGCTGTCAAAGGCACCAGTCTGTCTCTCAGTTCCTCCACTTATGATTTTCAGATTTAGCAAATAAAAATGCAGAACACCTAGTTAAATTTGAATTTTAGATTGTCAACAAATAATTTTAGTACAAGTACATCCCAGGCAATATTTGGGGCATACTTATACTAAAAACATTCATTCCTTATCTGAAATTCTAATTTAACTGTATTTTATCTGGTAACCCTGCCTCTACTGCTTTAGCAGTTGGAGCTCCCTAATCACTGGGCCCACTTTTCCGGATTTGTATCTTCTGGATCTTGGCCTTGGGGATCCTTCACTAGTTTGGTAGACCTTTGATGCTTCTAAAAAATTAGTTTTTATATTTAACTTGGCTTTTCTAGTTATATTCAGTGGGAGAGACTTACACATCTTATCAGATATGTAAATCTCCCATCTCTAGTCTTTTCCCTTCTTGCCCACCCTCATACCCCAACTCCTAATATTTGCTGCTAGGGCAAATGTGATGAATATCAAGGTGTAGGTTCTCACATTATTTAATAGAATAATTTTCATTGATTATGTTACTGTCATATACTTCCCAAGAAGCAGTCTCTTCTATGAGTGGAAACATCCAGAGCAAGGAAAAAAATGTAAACTATTTAAAAAGGAAAATTTTTTCTGCATTTGTGGCTAAAATGCCTAGGTATGAAGATGCTTATATAGCCATTGAAAATTATTTAAGTGCATACAGTATTCCAGACCCTCTTTTAGGGCTCGGAAATATAGCAGAAAAATATCCCCCTGCTTTCATGGAGCCTGTATTCCTGTGGGTAAGAAAGATATGCACAGAGGCAATATATCAAATGGTAATCAAAGGTGTAGGGGTAGGTACTAAGGTGATGTGCAGGGAGTAAGGAAAGGTGCTAGGGAATGCTGTTGGGGATATTACAATTTTAAATGAAGTATTCAGAGAACTTCTTTAAAAGTTACTTGAAATAAAGTGAAGGAATCATGCAAATACCTGAAGAAAGAATATTCTAGACAGAGAAGACAGCAAGTGCATCAAGCACTTGGGGCAAGATTGTGCCTGACATATTCAAAGGGGCATCAGGAAGCCAGTGTGACTGCAGCAGTGAGGAGGAGAGCAGTAGGGGGTGGGTTCGGAATACTGGACGATGAGGTAATGTCATGAGAGACCACTGTATTCTTTATCCTATCTGAGGCCTAGAATGCAAACTGATGTTAAACAAAACCAACAAAACCTCTTGTACCTGTTTAAAACTTCTGTAAACATTTAAACAAGTGAGAAAATTCCATACAATTCTGTATTTCTAGTTTCTCTTTAAAATTGAGGATTTGGCCTTTAGAAACAAAAGCCCAATCAGTGGGAGTTGAGAAGTTGCTGCCCTCTTCAGGCAGCACCATGATCTTCCATTGGCCACAGTCCCCACTACTCCCTACTGTGGCCCTCAGCCCCATTTGCTTGCATATGCTTCATGCCTGGCCTCTGTCAGCATGCGTTACTTCTAAAGTAATACATTTCCATTTACAGGAGATTTGCAACCTCACCTTCTGTGATGCTCAGAAATCATCCCACCATATCCCTCTTATATTAATTTCTTACTCCATTCTCCATATCATCTCTTCAGAACCCTCTGCATTTTCTCAAGCCTCTAGCTCCACACTCTTTCCTATACAGATGCAACTACCTTCTACTTTTGGGGAGATGTTCTTGATCATTTTCAGATTGATGTTGTTTCCTCTGTACCACTAAGTATGTCTTTATCTGTTCCCTCTCTTGAGGAAAATAATCTAAGACCAACCAAATGAGAAAAGTAAAGGCTATGTATTCAGAGCTTGCTATAAAAGAAATCAACCGCCATCACTTGTGTTTTGGCAGATACTTGAATACCAGCAGAGGAGTGGGAAAGCCCAGGTGCACCAAGAGGTATGTCTGCAGAGGCCATGAGAGATGGCTTTGACTGCTGCCAGGCCTATTCCAGGACCCAGCTTCTCTCTGAAGGTGTTAGCGAGGGAGGAAAAGCAAAGGGAGACAGGGAAGGAAAAGATGGAACAGTGGGCAGGGAAAGATGGACAAGGAGGAGGATGACACCCTGTTCCCACTGGAGGCTTCCATATGGACACAGGAATGTGCTAGAAAGGGGAGACAATTTAATGCCATGCCGACTGCCAACCCAAATCAGAGTTTGATCGTCACATGAGACTAGACATTTCCATTTCTGTAATTGAGACTGTTCATGACTAAAAGCAAGGGAGGACTTACTTGTGAGTGACTAGAAAATTCTTCCACCTGCCCAAGTCTTCATCCAGGGTCAGGAGAATATTATTCCCACTGCAGAAAATTTACAGGAACAGAGGAAGACAAAAAGAAAGTTCAGCTTTGGTCCCATGCCCATGTAATGCTTGCTCATGTACAGGTTATATATTTGTTAAAAAACAAAACAAAACTACTATTTGAGTGTGCTCCATGAGAGACATGACATTCAGTCCTGCCACCAGCTCTACAATGAAGGGATTTTTGCCAGGACACTCAGTTACGGACACTGAGGCTCACAGGAGTGTCCTCTCTCAGTGAATTGGAGCAGGGTAGGTTCACAGCCATTTGTCCAACCCCATAGCCTGTGACATTCACCACAGCACTACTGTGCCTCCCGTGAATATACTTCTCTAGTGCTCCCTCGGGTTTAAGGCACCAGCACATTTTATTTATCCTTTTGCTAATGCCATAAAATGGACCAGTGGGTGCTTATAGCCCCAGGTTCACAAAGGAAAATGACTCGTGGAGAATCAAGTCTTGCTCAGGGCTACTGGTCCTATGGCCTGTTTTTGGATTCTTGCTCTCTGCTGGTCTATTTCTCTAGGGTGCCTTTCAGATACCAACTTCGCTGAACTTGAATGTTATGCTTAGAGATAATTTTCTATCGTCTTTTTAAAAATTGTGAAATGCAACACATGCACAAAAAAGTATGTGGAACTCATGTTCAGCTTAAGCAAAAGGCTGTAACCACCACCAGCTCAAGCAGCAACATTTCAGTACCCCAAAGCCCCATGTGTCCTGACCACAACCTTGCCTCTTAGCCAAAGGTAGAGCTCTCTCCGTCTCTCATGACTTTTTTCCACCTTGCCTTATAGTTCTACCACCTACATGTGCTTGTACCTCTCAACACTGTAGTACAGTATTGCCTGTTTTTAAACTTCATATAAATTGACTTGTATTGGTGTGCTCTTGTGTCCGATTTTTCACTCAACATTGTCTTAAAGGTTCACCTATTTTGGTAAATGTAGCTTTAGCTTGTTTTTATTGCTATATGATGAATTTCACTATGTCAACTCACCAGTTTTTAAATCCACTTACTATTGGATAATAGGATCATTTCTAGTTTTGAATGACTATGGGAAATATAAATATATATTTCTGTATATGCACGTATGACATTTCTGTAGGGTGGCCTGGAAATTCTGGGTCATCAGATGTAGCCACAGCAGTGTGTGTGGTGGAGCTGACTCTTCCTGGCCCAAGAGCCACTTGTTAAATTTTGTGGAAATTTACTAGCAAATTGATAACAGCTATTGTTAAAAATTCAATTATATATATATAAACTTACGATTATTTTAAAAACAAAGGTGACACATACTGAAGACTCATTATTTTACTGAAGACTCTAGTTATTTTCTGACATTCTGTTATTCTCTACACTCATTACTCCTGCCGATTGCATCTGCAGGGTGGGAACACTGTGGGGTGGTGTGCAACTGGGCACCTTTTCTGAACTCCACATTCAAGGGAGGTCACACTGGTAGCTTGAAATCAGTCACAGCAGGAGCATTTACACCATGGAAACAAACACCACAAATCAGGGCTTTCCTTCCGGAGAGCTGTTTGTTAAAACATTTAGCAGCCCACCCTGGATATGGCGTCAAATTTATCAGATAATTCCAAACCATTTTCCCAAGTTGTTGTAACAATCTACATTCCCACCAGCAATGTCAGAGTTCCTGTAGATCCTTGCCAACACTGACAGTTAATTCTGCTTTAATTGCGGTTTAATTTGCATGTCCCTTCAGCGCTTGTCTTGTTTATTGGCTATTTGGATTTCCTCTTCCTGTGAAGCGCTTCTCCAAGTCTTCTGCTCATTTTTCCGTTATGTTGACTGTCTTTTTTTAAATTGCTTTGTAGGATATTTTCTTTTACAAAGGTTATGAACCGTTTGTTGATTATGTGTATTGCAAATATTTCCTGTGATTTTTCACTTTTTCCATTTTTGTTGTAAAACAGGAACAGAAAACCACATAAAGTATTGCTTAATAAATTATTACAAAATACCTTACAATCACTACCCAGGTTGAGAAATAGACCTTTGCCGATCACTTTGGCAGTAGTGCCTCTGTGCCCCATGCTACTAACAGCCCTTACCTCCTCCCTAAAAATAATGACCATCCAGATGTTGACAATTATCACTTCCTTGCTTTTCTTTGTAGTTCCAGCTCCCAAATCTGTGTCCTTATAAGCAATAGCTTAGTTTTGCTTTTTTAAAATAAATGTCTTTGAGGTCTCTTAA